>NC_081181.1:82077997-82385023 GCF_029867415.1 Vicia villosa | reverse complement strand
AATGATGCATTTTCGAGCCAATTCTCCCAACCATTGATCTTGCAGGATCTTAGGGAACATTTCTGATATGTAGCAAGTTTCTATTGGCTTAGGAGAAGATTCCAATTGGTGAATCATTGCTTATCATAAATTCTCAAAAGTAATGATTACATAATCACATGTTCTTGCTTTTGGGAATCTTCTTCAATCTTCATGCCATGGTGAAAATGAATGCATGGCATTGTTTCAGACATGTTATGGGTCGTGTAGCATCCATTCATGAAGCAAAATGCACAAAATTGCAAAGTTCCAATTTGCACATGACCTATAATTTCACTTTATGAGGCCAACTTTGAACAAGCATAACTCCTAGCTCAAATTGAATTTTGAGAAGGTTGAACACAATTTGGAAAGCCCTAAACATCTACTTCAAATCATTAGTTTATGTCTTCTTCAGATTCCTTTGGGAAATTTGTGAAAAATGAGGCCAAAGTTGGAAGAAAACTAGGTTAAAACACTTAGAAAAATTTCTAAGTGTTTATGACCTAAACTTCAAAATTTCCAAAACTTCATAAATGGTTGATCTTTTTAAAAAAAGTTCCCTTGTAAGATGTTGTTTTATTTTGCAAGATCTACAACTTTCATGTTGGAAGTTTTTTGAGTTGTGTAGGTGAAATTTTGAGATCTCACCATGCCTTTAAAAACCCTAATTCCCGACTTTTCGCTCCTTGATGAATTTCTTTGAATTTCTTTGGCCAAATGACTTTGATATCCATATATTGATGATATTGATCTTTGAAAGTCATTTTTTGACCAAAAACCTTAAAAGTCAATGATGATCCTTCACAGTTGACTTTTTCCTGACAAAGTGAATTTTTGGGCTTTTGTGTAGAAATAAGATCTTCTCCCCAAATGGATGATATAAATGGATTATATGGAGGTAGTAGAGATCCTTGAATCATGTCTTGAGTTTTGGATTCATGCCCTGATCAGAAGTCAACTATCTTGGTGAATTAGGTCAAAACCCTAATTTGTCGACCATGTGAAAGTAATGACTGTAGACTTTGAATTGAAGTGTGATGTCCAGTAGATCTTGTAATATGAGTTATTTGAAGAAGATTGATGTCTTTGAATGACCCTCTGGGGCTTTTTAGGGTTTCCCAAATGTGATCCCTGATTTTAGTCCTTGATAGGCTCAAAACCCTAGTCTGGTGACCTGAGTAAACCTGTACTCATATGACTGGATGTCTAATCAATCATAGATGAGAAAAGTGAAGTTTTTGAGCTCCATGATTGTATTAGAGGCTAATCTTTGTATTGATTGATCCTTTGTCTGAGCTTTCTTGTCTTTGTGCATCCTCGATCAGGTATCAGATGGAGAAATGACTGCTCTGGGTACTTGTCTTGACCTGATGAAAAATCCTGAAGATATGTCATCTCAGGGGGGTCAAAAATTAGGGTATGACAGGTGGGTGAAGGTGCTTATAGGAAAAAGGTGTGGCAAGAGGTGATTGACAACATAAATTCTCGATTATCTAAGTGGAAGGGGAGGAACATATCCATAGGAGGGAGGGTGACTCTAATCGGAGCCGTGCTTAATGCTATACCTATTTTTACTCTATCGTTCTATAAAGCTCCGAGCAAAACTCTCCAAGTTATAAGAAGCTTCCTTAGTAATTTTTTGTGGTGTGGGAACGTGAAGACAAAGTGCATCCATTGGGTAAAGTGGGAGAATATTTGCAAATCCAAAGGAAAAGGAGGGTTAGGCATTAGAGATGTGGGTGAAATGAACAAATCTCTTCTTCTTAAATGGAAGTGGAGAATTCTAAAGGAGGATAAGGCAATATGGAGTAATTTTCTTCGTTTGAGATATCACAATCCGAAGATAAAAGTGTTGGCTTTTAGTAAAGATCTTTTAAAGCGGGAAGATTCTAGATGGTGGAGAGATATTGTTCTTAATGATATCAAAGAGGACGAATTGGATGAAGGGTTCATTGATTGGATTAAATGTGATCTAAAACAAGGTAACAACATTCTCTTTTGGCATAGTTGTTGGTTGGTCGATCAAGCGCTTTGTGTTTCACTTCCGCACTTGTTTGATCGTACGACCAACAAATTATGCGTGGTGAATGACATTCTTAGTTCGAACAATGGTGAAAGTTTGTGGAATTGGGAAGCTATCTTTGGTGATGAGGTTTTGATTCATTTGATACCGAACGTTTCTTTAACCACCTTGTCCGCATCGGCCAAGGCTATTGGTGAAGAATTTAGGGACTTAATGGAGCTTCTTCAAGGAGTAGTGTTGGATAATTCGGATAAGGATGATTATCATTGGAATCTCACGCCTAATGGAGTTTTCACGGTGTCTAGTGTCTCGCACATGATGGCTAGTGCTAAAGAAATAGCTTGGCCAATCTCCACCATCAAGTTGTTAGATGCCATTTGGAAGACAACTATTTCGGCAAAGATCAAGATTTTTGCTTGGAGATTCCTCATCAAAAGACTACCGCTAAAAGATCTTCTTGTTAATAGAGGTGTGTCTATCTTTACCATTGATTGCCCTTTTTGTTCTATCTATTCGGAATCTTTGGATCATCTTTTCTTTCAATGCCAAGTAACAAAGGCGATTTGGAATAGAATCTATGTGTGGTTGGGTAATGGCATCATTTTGACTCAAGAGGAATTCAAGAGCTTCGGGAGTATTCAAGAAAAGGTGACTAATAACAACATTAAAGCTATTCTAAACACTATATGGATAGCCTTAATTTGGTGTACTTGGAAGATGCGAAACACTATAATTTTTGATAGCGGTTCTTTTTGTCATGATGAGGTGATATCAAACATTTTATTTTTTTCATGGAGATGGATTAGTAGTAGGGAATCCTCGCGTAGGATCAGTTTTTATGATTGGTATAAACTACCATTTCTTTGTAACTTTTCAATCTAGTGTGTTCTTGTTGTAAGGGTTGCACCCCTAGTGCGATGTCTTATATTCAATTGCTTATTAAAAAAAAAACGAAGGCATAAAACTTGGTGACTATCATTTCAAAAGCAATCCCCTCCATGTCCAACGGTAGGTGTCATATAAGAAATTATAGTTCCTCATTCTCTGATGATTCAAAAGAGGAGGATGTAATCTCTTTTTGAAACAACTCAAAAAATGTTGTAGTGGACACTTGGGAAAAGTTTATCAAGTCTTGCTACACTCCTGAATTTTTTCTAAGAGGCAGAGAAGAAAGGAGAATAGGGTAAGAAATATCTATCCACATATATTGTCATGTGGAGGATATGATAAATTGGAATGGATGGCGGTCAAAGAAACACTACTACAAAAAAGATATACAACAACACTCACGTTATCATGGTCAAAAGATCCACCGTGGTAGAATCTATTCAATTAGGCGTTTTCTTTTTATTTTCATTTTTAAGCCACTTTTCACCATAGTTAAAAGTTTCATCCGTGATAAAAGGTGGCGCATGGTCATGAGTTTGAATCTTGTTGTAGTTGTTCTAGTGCTGTATTTTTTATATTTTATTAAAAGACATACAACAATGGTTGTTTAATACAACCGTTGTTGTATGTAGCGTGCTATCTACTTTACTACTACGGTTGAAAGTTCCAACCATGGTGAAAATTCACTCGGGTCATGGATTTATATTCTAGCACCTACAGTTTTGTTTTTATTTATTTTTCAGCCACTTTTCATGACGGTTGGAACTTCTATTTGTGGTGAAAAGTTACTCGAGGTCACTGGGAAATATAAGCGTGTTTATTGAGTTTCCTTATCGTCCTTAAACAAATATTTGTCATCTATTAAGTCAATATCAACACTCATGACAATACCAATATCTGCGTGAAACCTAAAACTTAGACAAACTTTCAACTTGGACGAACTTCATCTTCTACTCCAAATGTCATGTTTCATTAGCGACACTCTATTTCTCCACTAAACCAAGCTCGAAAATATCATTTCTCCATAAACAAAACTCGAAAACATCATCTCTTTTATTAATATATTTTAGAACTCCATCATCTCTTCTCTAACTTGAATGAGATAAGATATGGATTCAAATTAATAATGTTAGTTGTTGTTGTTGTTGTTGTTCTTGTTTTACTCTTCTTCTTTTTTTATTATTGTTGTTATTGTTTTTCTTGTTGTTATTATTGTTGTTGTTGTTATTGTTGTTGTTTTTGTTGTTCTTGTTGTTGTTTCTCTGATTTATGATTATTGACAAAAGCCACCACCATTTCACTAGTTAAACAAATAAACTTATCTATTATGCATCACTAAAACAGGGTTTTTGGATCAAAAGAATAAATAAAGCATTAAAGATAAAAAGAAAAATTGAAAAAAAATGACGAAATTGATGAAAATCAAAAGTTATAAGGGGAAATTAAATTTAAGTGTTTATTGACGTTTGTCAAAGAGAATTTTTTTTTTGTAAGTAAGAAAGAATATACTAATATGAGAACCCAAGTTCTCCAAAATCTTGATACAAAAGAGGCAAGATAGAGCCTTGGAAGAAAAATTACACACCAATTACAATCTACAATAAATATAACAACGAATTTTTGTTAAACTCGTAAAAATTACAATTGGGTTGGTTAATTTTTTCTATGAAAGTCCATTTCCAAATCAAAGATTTTATCTCCCAAACGATATCTGATATGTTCCACGTGACTAAAAGACTAGAGTATGAGATTTGAGCGAGAGAGGTTATTTTCGATAAACACTTTTAGAGATTGAAAGATTGTGATTTGAAAAAAAAAAGACATGGTTTCAATGGAGATCATGTAGCGCAAAAATCTGAAGGCTGGGAAAAAGAAGTTTAGAAGAAACACCATAGTAATTCTAAATATTGTTGCAGGCTCATTGAGAAAGACGATGTTGTTGTAGAAGGCCGTTAGATGAAATAAACAAGGTGAAGGAAAGCAAATTATAAAAAATTACTACTGCTTGCTTTTAGTTAAAAACTAACCTTATTGTAAATAATATATTTTCACCTAAGCCAAACGAACAACCGAAGTGTAAATGTTTAATGAAAAGTAACTACTAAAATATTTAATATTGTTGTTGTTGAGGTTTAATGTTTAACGATTTTACTGATTTTATTTATTTATTGGTGTTATTGTTGAAATTTAATTTTTAACGATTTTATTAATTATTTATTATTGTTGTAGAAATTTAATTTTTAACGATTTTATTAATATTTTATTATTATTGTTGTTGAAATTTAATGTTTAACGATTCTATTAATTTTTTTTTACCTTTGTTATTGTTGGTGGTGGCTGTTGTTAACTATTCTATTCTCTTTTTCATTATCTTTTTATATTTAATCATACCAAACAATTATAAAATTTTCTTACTTTCTACTCAGTTTCAATCATTTAACATCATTTCCTCTTACTTTCTTTTCTTTAATTTTTGAAACAAAAATTAGAGTGTTAAATTTGTGTTATTTGCATAAGAAATAAACTCGTCATGTTATCTTGCTTGATTTTAATTGTCCAAATTATTGTAGTGAACGCGATAATTACTCTTTTATAAGAACCTCATGTGTTTAAGTGTGAAAATAAAAAAGCTGAAAGTACATAATAGAAAAAAGCATGTGCAAGTTAATAGGAGAAATACTACAAAAGAAAATTAAAATTACCCACAAATATGACCCATAGCTTACTGGTCGTCGCTAACATTTTTAGTGACTGATATTTATTCACATTTTTTTATTGTCAAAAAGTTGTATGATTAGGTTTCAGATGCCATCCTTAATGCATATTTGGAGCAAGACCCGGAAAGTAATGTTGTTTACTAGATAATGTGAACTATGAGAAAATTATTGTACTATAAATCAATCCAATGCACACAGTTCATTTCAGACCAAATTAATCATAACATCAAAAATATAAAGTCGCCACAAAAATTATCCCCGATACAGAATCAATAGCATTTAACATTATTGTACTAAGAAAATGAAGATCATGCCATAATTAAAAACAAAGGTATCAGTTGTTCCATGATTTCAAGTTTCTCCATGTTTATTTCCATTGGATATTGAATCATAAAAGAAAATGAATAATTTCAAATTTTTCTAACAAATTTAAAATTTGTTTGATTTTTCATATCTCCTTCTTCTTTCTCCATAGGTATTGTTGTAACATGAAGTGACACATCCATCTCCAATATGTCATGTCCTTCATTGTTGTTTTCCACCATTTCTCTTGCACACTTCCCCATTTGTGGTAAAATCACATCTAAGACATCAATAGGCACCATAAAGAAGAGAGCATACATGGAGGCAATGCTAGGATCCCTCTCCTTGACTGTGAAGTCATTACAATTACATAGAATTTCACAAGGAATAAAAAGTTCTTCTCTAGTCGTTGCTATAGAATTGTGTTTGAAGGGTAAAATTATGTGCGTGTATTCAAAATCAATGTAAAAGCTATCTCTTAATAAATAATGAACTTCCAAGTTGGATAGGATTGGTGTATGGACAGGACTTACATATGAACTTATGAAAGATTCCATGGAAAAATGATCAATTTTGTTTGCTATGTATCAAGAAGAAGAAGAAAGACAACTTGTAAGCAAGTGATGATACATTGTTTGGTATATAGTGTTTTTATACACAGGAAAAAATTCAAAGAATTAATTGTGCCCTGTAATATATTATGTTTATTAGGTCAATATATAACTCTAATATTTTTTACCAAAAAATAAAACACTATAAAAGTAAAGAAATTATTATTATTTTTTGAATATAATAATGATTTGACTATATAATTTAATTTGTTTCATTAAAAGTTAATTTGTTCTATGATTGAAAATATTTATCTTAAATAAGAGAAAATCCTTTAAAAAAAATTGGTACTTAAGCGTGTTTCTATTTAACTAAATATGCATTAATTGTAAAATAAGTGGAATTCAATTATATTTGAAAAAATATTCATTGCTAATAAAAAATTTGAATGAAAATGCACAAGATATTTACCTTTGCGAAAAATCCAGCAATAACATATTCTAACTAAATCATATTTTCTAAATGTAAATTAATAAATTCTACCTATTAAAAATATTTTGTTATCTAGATGTCTGAAAGTGACAACTAAATTTTCGGTGACTTTGATAAAATGATGTAATTAATAACTAATTCAAATTATCAGTTAAAAAATTTCAAAATCTATTTATTAATATAACAAAAGTTAATCCATATCCTACCATTTTTTTATCTATTCCATATTTTAAATGAATATCCATCTTGCTAGTAAATTAAAATATAATATTTTTTATTATTTTAATACATTTAATTTTAATATTTTATGGATATATTAATTTTTTTAGAGAAAGTGATTGAATGGAAATATCGAAATAACTTTTTGGTAGTAAATTTATAAATCGGAATAAAAAAATTTATGCTAACTTATTATTTTTCCTATGGTTGGCTGCAAGGGAAGACACATTAGAGGACAATAAAATTCTTTATACTATGTGTTTGTGTCTGAAAATTTGATCGATCCAGTCAGAACACCAGACCACTTGGTTATTAGAAAAATATTTGTTTTCATATATTAGAGAATATTTATAATTAATTTAGTATTCTTACATTTTTTTTCAATTAAATAAGTTGCATCATCGATTACTGGATCTATTAATATAACGGAGTGTGGAATGTCTTAGATATCGTATAGTGCATTAAAGCGTTGGTTTGGAGATGGTTATTCATCGGAAAAATTATTTATCCAAATTGTAATTTCTATGAATTTAGAAAAAAATCCTTTGTTTTATTTATCTTAAGTTACAATTAGTGTGTAATCTTTCTTCTTTTTCGAACTTGGTCTCGTTCTTGTTTGTAATCAGGTTGTGAATCCCACCGATTTAGAGACCAAAATTTAGTGACCGAAATTTCAGTCACTGTAGTGACCGAATTAGCCACCAAAATTTGATATTCATGAGCAAATTTTAAGAGGTCACTAAATCGGTCACAAAAGAAATTTTTTTATGCAATTTAATTTATATATATAAATTAGAGACCGAAATTTCGGTCACTAATATTTTTTGTTTTGTTTTTTATTTTTAATCCTCTTTATTATATTATTATTTCCTTTCTATTTTGTAAAAAATTTTAATTCTTTTCAATTTTTAATTTTTAATAAAATTTTCATATTTTTTATTGTTTTAACATAAAATATATTTGTAAAAAACTATATGTATATATGTTTAAATATAAAATAGAACAATATATGTAAAGTGGTGTAGTGGTAGTAAGTTATTCTTAAGATATGCAGAGGTCACAAGTTCGATTCCTAAGTATAACAACTTTTGATTTTATTTTATGAAAAAGAACACTAAAATCGGTCACTGAATTCGGTTAGTTCTCTTTGCAATATATCTTGCTTAAAAAAAAAAACTATTAAGTGGACCTAGTAAAAAAATCCAATGCATATTTCATAAGAAAACGAATATATATATAACAACAACAAAAAATTTACTTTTATATCTATAATCAGCCGCCTACCATTATAACACCATCTGATAAGTGTCAAAATGTAATTATTTTGTGTTTGTAAATAGTAGCACTTACCGATACTTTTTGTTAATACCGTTTGAATAATTCTCCGTTTTTGTGTAATTTTGTATACTTTGTGTTTTGTACGTTTCCAGGTAAAAATGTATCGTTTGATAGTTTTTGTATATTTTTGTAAGTATTTTTGCGTATTCTGAGCGTTGAGGAATAAAGTGTCGAAGACACAACTGCTAACGCAAGTTTTTGAATAAAGGAAGCTTTTTGAGGTGTAGCGCGCTAAGCGCGCTGGTCGGCGCGGCCTAGGAGCAAACGAATAAATTCAGGATGAAGGTTAAGCGCGTCGCGCGGACTTGCGGCACATCGCGCGCTCTAAGTCGGTTTGATACATTAAGTGAAAGGGCGCGCCGCGCGCTGTAGGGTGCTTAGCGCGCTCTGCGATTTTTCAGTTTTATATAAATAGCTTTGAACATATTTTTTAAGGGTTTTTATCATATCTTCTTTGACAAAGTTGAGCTCTGATCCATTCTTTGTAGTTTAGATGTTCAAGTAACACTATTGGGTGTCTCATCATGTCGATTGAGCTCTGGTGATTTCCACTTGTGCCAAAAACACGAGAAGTTTCCTTTTGTTCTTCTTCTCCTTCCCTGTGACCCATTTCAATTGTGGGGTTTGTATGTATATTTTTCCTCTCTTGTATGTATATTTGTTGATCTTGGGATCATTTATATATTTACTTTACAAATCATCATTGTTGTTGTTGTTCTTGATCTTTTTGCTTAAATGTTATGGATTTGTGTTGTTGTAGAAATAGACATCATAGACCTTTATTAGGAATGATAACTATTAGTTTCTAAATTGTAGAAGTAGATTTGGGGGCTAATAATCGTAATGGGTATCGAGTTTAAAGCCTCCGTGTTGTTTTTGTCGGTTGGGAAGACGCTGATGTGAATAGTATGGTTGAGCTTTCGACGATGTTGTAGAAATGAATATTGATGTGGCGTCTCGAATGATGCCTGGTGATTTTGATGCGTATTGTGAGTGTGTTGCGATAGGATCTTCAGATTTAAGTATTCAACAGGTTGAGTAGAAATACGATTCCAGAATGAATTCTCTTAATCTACAATAGATTGTTTATTTGCTTTTATTTATTTTTCCACATTTACTTTCCATAACCCAATCATGAAAATTAGAACGTGAGATAGTTGAACGGCAGTTTTTCTCTATCAATCTCTGTAGACTACGATACGATATAACCTATATCACCCTGTAATAAATATACCTATTACTTTTTGCTAGCCGCTTTACCGCTTCAGCAAAATGGCGCCATTGCCAAGGAGTGGTTTTGAGATTAATCTCATTGCAATGATTTCACGTTTTAAGTATTGTAAA
The DNA here is from genome assembly GCF_029867415.1 of Vicia villosa. NCBI lineage: Eukaryota > Viridiplantae > Streptophyta > Magnoliopsida > Fabales > Fabaceae > Vicia > Vicia villosa. The sequence goes on along the minus strand of NC_081181.1, from coordinate 82,375,129 downwards.
TATGTGTATATCGTATATTCTGTGCATAGACTCATACCTGTATATTTGCGTATAATTATACTTCAATTTTGTTTGGCAAACTGACTAAACAAGTTGAACTCGAATTAGCTCTTAAAATTAGATATGTTCACTTTTCAACTTGTTTAGTCAAATTCACCATTCCGTTGGAAATTGTGTTTTTCTGTTGTTTGAGTACACATATTTGTTGTTTACGTTTTGTTGTAAATGTTATCGTTTTGTAACGTTTGTTCAAGTGTGTGGTTAAGACATTTTCTTTAGGTTGCGATTAGGCGAGAGTGAAGGCGTATCATAGAGGAAGCTACAAACGTGCACAATAAAGGCGTCAAGCTAACGATGTAAAATGAGCGCTTGTTGGGAGGCACCATAACGGTTATTATTCGTTATTATTCTTCATATTTATTTTAAACATTCGTCTTTTTATTATTTGTATCCACATTTTTAGCATCTCTAATTAACTAAATAAAAGTTGATGTGGAGGTACAACTATCGATTTTTTTACTGACTGGATGTTTTTTTTTTGTGTAAGCAAGATATATCTGATAATTCTCCAATTTTGATTGATTCAACATGACGGTTGTGTGGTAATGATTGCTCTAATTTGTACATAGAAGGTACTCGTTTATCGTTTGTATGTGAAGAATAAATTTGTTCCACATAGAAGAACATTGAATATTTTCTCTGTCTTGCAATTCATCTAAAAGAATGACGCGTACTAGTTTGAGGCAACAACATATAAGTTAGGATTAGGGTAAAATCTGTTTAACGGGTGCTTTTATAGTAAAATCTGAGTATGTTATCCCTCGGTATTTCAAGAAACTGAAGGGATAGATCATTTAGTATTCACTTATACACAGATAAAATAATAAACTGTAATAGTGGGATTCAAAGCGTGAGTGATTAGTTTTTCCCTAGGTTTTATTAAGAACTGAGGGAATATGTTGTTTTAATTTTTATTAAAAAATATAACATGACGCGCTTTGGCATAATAACTCAGTTTTCTTCTGACTGAGGTAAACGTTCCGTCCCAAAAAGAGTTATTTATTGTAGTGTTTATTGTTGTTATTGAAATTTAATATTTAATGATTCAATTAATTGTGTTGTTATTGTTATAAAAAAATTATTTTTTAACCATTCTATTGATTTTACTTTTTACCTTTATTGTTGTTGTTGGGGGTGGTGGTTGTTATCAATTCAGTTTGCCAAATAAGACTTTAGGAAGAGTTTTTTTTACCTCAGGGAACGCTTTTAAGCGTTGTCTATTCTAGCGCTGCTAAAGGTATAAACAACACATTTTTAATGTAAAAGTGTTGGCTTAAGTGTGTTTTACGTAGCACGTTTTGTTAAAAGAGCTGGCTTAAGTGCATTTTAGGTAGCGTTTCCTGCTAAAATTGCTGGCATAATTGCACTTTAGACAACGCTTCCTGATAAAAGCAATATAGCTTAAGTGCACTTCAGGCATCACTTTTTGTTAAAAACACTGGCTTAAGTGCATTTTAGGTAGTACTTTATGTTAGAAGCGTTTTAAACGAAACGCTATTATAGTGAAGAATATTAAAAGCGTTTTAGAGAAAATGCTATCTTATTAAAGTTTAATAATAGCGTTTTCCCACAAAGTGCTATCAAAATCATATTGTCCGCATTCTATAATAGCGCCCGACAATAAAGTGCTATTATAAATATGTTTTTTCTTTTTTAATAGCACTTCTTTTAAAAGTGCTATTAAATTAGGCGCTACAAAATATCTATTTTGTAACTGCCAGTGCACTACCTTTAAACTCATCTGAAAGAATATTTTGCTTGGCAATTTTTCGTTATTATTCCTCATATTTATTTTAAACATTCGTCTTTTTATTATTTGTATCTATATTTTTAACATCTATAATTAACTAAATAAAAGTTGATGTGGAGGTACAACTATCGATTTTTTTACTGACTGAATGCTTAGTGTCTACCACCGTTAAAATAACTTATTAATTTAAGAAAATATATCAAGTGATAAGAAGCGTCCTTAGTAATTTTTTGTAGTGTGGGAACGTGAAGACAAAGTGCATCCATTGGGTAAAGTGGGAGAATATTTGCAAATCCAAAGGAAAAGGAGGGTTAGGCATTAGAGATGTGGGCGAAATGAACAAATCTCTTCTTCTTAAATGGAAGTGGAGAATTCTAAAGGAGGATAAGGCAATATGGAGTAATTTTCTTCGTTTGAGATATCACAATCCGAAGATAAAAGTGTTGGCTTCTAGTAAAGATCTTTTAAAGCGGGAAGATTCTAGATGGTGGAGAGATATTGTTCTTAATGATATCAAAGAGGACGAATTGGATGAAGGGTTCATTGATTGGATTAAATGTGATCTAAAACAAGGTAACAACATTCTCTTTTGGCATAGTTGTTGGTTGGTTGATCAACCGCTTTGTGTTTCACTTCCGCACTTGTTTGATCGTACGACCAACAAATTATGCGTGGTGAATGACATTCTTAGTTCGAACAATGGTGAAAGTTTGTGGAATTGGGAAGCTATCTTTGGTGATGAGGTTTTGATTCATTTGATACCGAACGTTTCTTTAACCACCTTGTCCGCATCGGCCAAGGCTATTGGTGAAGAACTTAGGGACTTAATGGAGCTTCTTCAAGGAGTAGTGTTGGATAATTCGGATAAGGATGATTATCATTGGAATCTCACGCCTAATGGAGTTTTCACGGTGTCTAGTGTCTCGCACATGATGGCTAGTGCTAAAGAAATAGCTTGGCCAATCTCCACCATCAAGTTGTTAGATGCCATTTGGAAGACAACTATTTCGGCAAAGATCAAGATTTTTGCTTGGAGATTCCTCATCAAAAGACTACCGCTAAAAGATCTTCTTGTTAATAGAGGTGTGTCTATCTTTACCATTGATTGCCCTTTTTGTTCTATCTATTCGGAATCTTTGGATCATCTTTTCTTTCAATGCCAAGTAACAAAGGCGATTTGGAATAGAATCTATGTGTGGTTGGGTAATGGCATCATTTTGACTCAAGAGGAATTCAAGAGCTTCGGGAGTATTCAAGAAAAGGTGACTAATAACAACATTAAAGCTATTCTAAACACTATATGGATAGCCTTAATTTGGTGTACTTGGAAGATGCGAAACACTATAATTTTTGATAGCGGTTCTTTTTGTCATGATGAGGTGATATCAAACATTTTATTTTTTTCATGGAGATGGATTAGTAGTAGGGAATCCTCGCGTAGGATCAGTTTTTATGATTGGTATAAACTACCATTTCTTTGTAACTTTTCAATCTAGTGTGTTCTTGTTGTAAGGGTTGCACCCCTAGTGCGATGTCTTATATTCAATTGCTTATTAAAAAAAAAAAACGAAGGCATAAAACTTGGTGACTATCATTTCAAAAGCAATCCCCTCCATGTCCAACGGTAGGTGTCATAGAAGAAATTATAGTTCCTCATTCTCTGATGATTCAAAAGAGGAGGATGTAATCTCTTTTTGAAACAATTCAAAAAATGTTGTAGTGGACACTTGGGAAAAGTTTATCAAGTCTTGCTACACTCCTGAATTTTTTCTAAGAGGCAGAGAAGAAAGGAGAATAGGGTAAGAAATATCTATCCACATATATTGTCATGTGGAGGATATGATAAATTGGAATAGATGGCGGTCAAAGAAACACTACTACAAAAAAGATATACAACAACACTCACGTTATCATGGTCAAAAGATCCACCGTGGTAGAATCTATTCAATTAGGCGTTTTCTTTTTATTTTCATTTTTAAGCCACTTTTCACCATAGTTAAAAGTTTCATCCGTGATAAAAGGTGGCGCATGGTCATGAGTTTGAATCTTGTTGTAGTTGTTCTAGTGCTGTATTTTTTATATTTTATTAAAAGACATACAACAATGGTTGTTTAATACAACCGTTGTTGTATGTAGCTTGCTATCTACTTTACTACTACGGTTGAAAGTTCCAACCATGGTTAAAATTCACTCGGGTCATGGACTTATATTCTAGCACCTACAGTTTTGTTTTTATTTATTTTTCAGCCACTTTTCATGACGGTTGGAACTTCTATTTGTGGTGAAAAGTTACTCGAGGTCATTGGGAAATATAAGCGTGTTTATTGAGTTTCCTTATCGTCCTTAAACAAATATTTGTCATCTATTAAGTCAATATCAACACTCATGACAATACCAATATCTGCGTGAAACCTGAAACTTAGACAAACTTTCAACTTGGACGAACTTCATCTTCTACCTCCACGTGTCATGTTTCATTAGCGACACTCTATTTCTCCACTAAACCAAGCTCGAAAATATCATTTCTCCATAAACAAAACTCGAAAACATCATCTCTTTTATTAATATATTTTAGAACTCCATCATCTCTTCTCTAACTTGAATGAGATAAGATATGGATTCAAATTAATAATGTTAGTTGTTGTTGTTGTTGTTGTTGTTGTTCTTGTTTTACTCTTCTTTTTTTTTATTATTGTTGTTATTGTTTTTCTTGTTGTTATTATTGTTGTTGTTGTTATTGTTGTTGTTTTTGTTGTTCTTGTTGTTGTTTCTCTGATTTATGATTATTGGCAAAAGCCACCACCATTTCACTTGTTAAACAAATAAACTTATCTATTATGCATCACTAAAACAGGGTTTTTGGATCAAAAGAATAAATAAAGCATTAAAGATAAAAAGAAAAATTGAAAAAAAATGACGAAATTGATGAAAATCAAAAGTTATAAGGGGAAATTAAATTAAAGTGTTTAATGACGTTTGTCAAAGAGAATTTTTTTTTTGTAAGTAAGAAAGAATATACTAATATGAGAACCCAAGTTCTCCAAAATCTTGATACAAAAGAGGCAAGATAGAGCCTTGGAAGAAAAATTACACACCAATTACAATCTACAATAAATATAACAACGAATTTTTGTTAAACTCGTAAAAATTACAATTGGGTTGGTTAATTTTTTCTATGAAAGTCCATCTCCAAATCAAAGATTTTATCTCCCAAACGATATCTGATATGTTCCACGTGACTAAAAGACTAGAGTATGAGATTTGAGCGAGAGAGGTTATTTTCGATAAACACTTTTAGAGATTGAAAGATTGTGATTTGAAAAAAAAAAAGACATGGTTTCAATGGAGATCATGTAGCGCAAAAATCTGAAGGCTGGGAAAAAGAAGTTTAGAAGAAACACCATAGTAATTCTAAATATTGTTGCAGACTCATTGAGAAAGACGATGTTGTTGTAGAAGGCCGTTAGATGAAATAAACAAGGTGAAGGAAAGCAAATTATAAAAAATTACTACTGCTTGCTTTTAGTTAAAAACTAACCTTATTGTAAATAATATATTTTCACCTAAGCCAAACGAACAACCGAAGTGTAAATGTTTAACGAAAAGTAACTACTAAAATATTTAATATTGTTGTTGTTGAGGTTTAATGTTTAACGATTTTACTGATTTTATTAATTTATTGGTGTTATTGTTGAAATTTAATTTTTAACGATTTTATTAATTATTTATTATTGTTGTAGAAATTTAATTTTTAACGATTTTATTAATATTTTATTATTATTGTTGTTGAAATTTAATGTTTAACGATTCTATTAATTTTTTTTTACCTTTGTTATTGTTGGTGGTGGCTGTTGTTAACTATTCTATTCTCTTTTTCATTATCTTTTTATATTTAATCATACCAAACAATTATAAAATTTTCTTACTTTCTACTCAGTTTCAATCATTTAACATCATTTCCTCTTACTTTCTTTTCTTTAATTTTTGAAACAAAAATTAGAGTGTTAAATTTGTGTTATTTGCATAAGAAATAAACTCGTCATGTTATCTTGCTTGATTTTAATTGTCCAAATTATTGTAGTGAACGCGATAATTACTCTTTTATATGAACCTCATGTGTTTAAGTGTGAAAATAAAAAAGCTGAAAGTACATAATAGAAAAAAGCATGTGCAAGTTAATAGGAGAAATACTACAAAAGAAAATTAAAATTACCCACAAATATGACCCATGGCTTACTGGTCGTCGCTAACATTTTTAGTGACCGATATTTATTCACATTTTTTTATTGTCAAAAAGTTGTATGATTAGGTTTCAGATGCCATCCTTAATGCATATTTGGAGCAAGACCCGGAAAGTAATGTTGTTTACTAGATAATGTGAACTATGAGAAAATTATTGTACTATAAATCAATCCAATGCACACAGTTCATTTCAGACCAAATTAATCATAACATCAAAAATATAAAGTCGCCACAAAAATTATCCCCGATACAGAATCAATAGCATTTAACATTATTGTACTAAGAAAATGAAGATCATGCCATAATTAAAAACAAAGGTATCAGTTGTTCCATGATTTCAAGTTTCTCCATGTTTATTTCCATTGGATATTGAATCATAAAAGAAAATGAATAATTTCAAATTTTTCTAACAAATTTAAAATTTGTTTGATTTTTCATATCTCCTTCTTTCTCCATAGGTATTGCTGTAACATGAAGTGACACATCCATCTCCAATATGTCATGTCCTTCATTGTTGTTTTCCACCATTTCTCTTGCACACTTCCCCATTTGTGGTAAAATCACATCTAAGACATCAATAGGCACCATAAAGAAGAGAGCATACATGGAGGCAATGCTAGGATCCCTCTCCTTGACTGTGAAGTCATTACAATTACATAGAATTTCACAAGGAATAAAAAGTTCTTCTCTAGTCGTTGCTATAGAATTGTGTTTGAAGGGTAAAATTATGTGCGTGTATTCAAAATCAATGTAAAAGCTATCTCTTAATAAATAATGAACTTCCAAGTTGGATAGGATTGGTGTATGGACAGGACTTACATATGAACTTATGAAAGATTCCATGGAAAAATGATCAATTTTGTTTGCTATGTATCAAGAAGAAGAAGAAGAAAGACAACTTGTAAGCAAGTGATGATACATTGTTTGGTATATAGTGTTTTTATACACAGGAAAAAATTCAAAGAATTAATTGTGCCCCTGTAATATATTATGTTTATTAGGTCAATATATAACTCTAATATTTTTTACCAAAAAATAAAACACTATAAAAGTAAAGAAATTATTATTATTTTTTGAATATAATAATGATTTGACTATATAATTTAATTTGTTTCATTAAAAGTTAATTTGTTCTATGATTGAAAATATTTATCTTAAATAAGAGAAAATCCTTTAAAAAAATTTGGTACTTAAGCGTGTTTCTATTTAACTAAATATGCATTAATTGTAAAATAAGTGGAATTCAATTATATTTGAAAAAATATTCATTGCTAATAAAAAATTTGAATGAAAATGCACAAGATATTTACCTTTGCGAAAAATCCAGCAATAACATATTCTAACTAAATCATATTTTCTAAATGTAAATTAATAAATTCTACCTATTAAAAATATTTTGTTATCTAGATGTCTGAAAGTGACAACTAAATTTTCGGTGACTTTGATAAAATGATGTAATTAATAACTAATTCAAATTATCAGTTAAAAAATTTCAAAATCTATTTATTAATATAACAAAAGTTAATCCATATCCTACCATTTTTTTATCTATTCCATATTTTAAATGAATATCCATCTTACTAGTAAATTAAAATATAATATTTTTTATTATTTTAATACATTTAATTTTAATATTTTATGGATATATTAATTTTTTTAGAGAAAGTGATTGAATGGAAATATCGAAATAACTTTTTGGTAGTAAATTTATAAATCGGAATAAAAAAATTTATGCTAACTTATTATTTTTCCTATGGTTGGCTGCAAGGGAAGACACATTAGAGGACAATAAAATTCTTTATACTATGTGTTTGTGTCTGAAAATTTGATCGATCCAGTCAGAACACCAGACCACTTGGTTATTAGAAAAATATTTGTTTTCATATATTCACTACAGCATTTTTCCTCTTTAACAACAGTTGAAAAGTGTAGCCTTAAATGGGAAAAACGTTGCCTAAAAGAATAGGGGACGTTTTTCAGCCGTCTTCTGTGCGACCGTTGCCTATAGTTTTAGGGGACGTTTATTTTCACTTTTAGGCCACAATTTTCAAAAGCGTAGCCTAAAATACAGGAAAAGGGGACGTTTTTTCTTGCAATATTAGGCAACGTTTTTAAAGGGTTGTTAAAAACTACAACGACTACAAATCGTTCCCTAAAAGTTGTAGAGTGTTCTCACTCTAAGGGGACGATTTTCAAATGTTGTCATTGATTGGCAGCTTTTTTCTTGCCAATTTATAAAGGATTTTCACTTTCATTTAATCTCCTTCAATCAAGTTCAAATTCACAACTTTGTCCATTTTTCATATTTAACACATGAATGATATAATCAAAGTCCGGAACCCTTTTTTTCATATCAACCTATATAAAGCAATACTTACAATATATACAATACAAACATTTCTCAGTATTGTTTTACAATACAATCCCCTCTCAATATTAATTAATCACAACATTTTGTTACAAAATCAAAAATATAAATGTATTAAAAAGAGAACAAACACTCCAAGCCTCATCACCAAAAGAAGAAAAAAAAAGAAGTTGTTACGCCCCGAACTTCAAATTCTTGTTGCAAATGTACATAGTCTCTAATTCTGAATTGCTACTTAAGAAATTATACAACTCCGCTATCACACTTCTTTGTTGCAGAATGAAACAACATGCTTCATCATGCACCCGAACCAAAATGAAGTTTCTCACATTGTTACAAAGTTTCAAATTTGTCTAGAAAAACAATTACATATGTTAAAAATCCAAAATCTTAATCAATTAGGAAACATATAAGTTATATGTGTAATAAAAACATATTGAAAGTCCTATGTGCGGTAGAACTCATACACTCCATAGTCCTAGAACTATAAGAGTATGAATAAAACAACTTTAACATAAACAAAATCATGTTCACTTTCATATACAACAAATTTCATTAAAGAGTCATATCCAACCTACTATAAGACTAAATTAGTTATATTGGAATTGAAAAACACTTAATTAGTAACATTGAAAATATAATTAACACTAAATTTTGCAGTAACAATCATTTAAAAACACTATTTGATTCGTGCAAGAATTTGTTCAAGAATGGTCTGAATATGAAATTTCTATTCCCTTAAAATAATAGTGGTGAATTACCTACGTGAGGAAACTGAAAGAGGAGAACAAGCTCCTTTATCCTCCTATTTTATTATACCTCGTGATTGATTGAAAATATCCTGACAAACACTCAAAAAAAAGTTAATTTTAACAACATAAACTTATTAAGTTACAGTCAACTTTAAACTTATTAACCTGTTTTACAAAATTTCCTCCTCATTAACCTACTTTAAAAATATTCAAATGATTTGAAGAGATAGATAAAATATAAATACAAATATAAATAAGACAACAACACAACCACACTTTAAGAAGGAAATAATAGATAATGATCACTAATTTGAATCTTTTCCAATCTGTCAAGAAATAAATCTCAACATTCAAACCCAGAATGGAGTTGATATCTAAGACTATTTTTAGTTGGTTCAGGGACCTACATCATGAAACCATAATATAAATATAACATAAAATTAAACAAAACAATCATAAATCATCACAATGCAGTATTATCAAAAACAATTTTGAATAAATGGAATAACGACAATCATCTATCCCAATCTGATACATTTTGAGATTTCTTTTAGGAGAATTTATAGACAAAAACAATTCTTCTCATAGTCCCAATCTGATACATTTTGATATCAATTTTAGGAAAATTTATATCCAAAACCAAATCAATCAAGAAAAAAAAGGAAGAAAAAAATAGAAGATAAAATGAATGTATCAGAAGTTTCCATACCCATTTCAGCTTCCAATAAAATCTACACGATTTTTTACATTCAACTTCCATGGTTGAAGATTTCCTGTGATTCAAAAATATTATTTTGGAATCAATAAATTGAATTAAAAATTTACAGAAAACAATAGAAGAGAGATTACTAAAATCATGTTAGAATTGATTAACGAAGAGATTGATGGCTTCATCTTTTTCAGTGAGGTCAAAGCAAGCAACAAACAGAAAAGAGAATTGAAGAAAAACTAGAAAAGGGAGAAACGATGGGAGACGAGGAGCGATGATGAATAGAGAAACGCACATTCTACTGCAGAGCGAGAGAAACAATTTAGGGTTTTCACTCGGAAGGGAAAGGGAAAAGTAAAGAAACGCTGTGGGTTTTTATCGTTTTGTCTTCGCAATGGATTTTAGCTAAAATTAAGGTAATTTAATTAACCTTTCAGTGCATATTTATATATATATATATATATATATATATAAAATAAAATAACAAATATGAAATGTTTATAAAAAAATCTCAATAAATTTAAATTTGGCATGATTTAATTTGACAAATATTTAAAATGATATTTCATTATTACCATTAATGTATAGATATTAATATAATGTTTATCATATGCATTATTATAAAAAAAATTAATTAGTAATATCTATTAAGTATAAAATTTTAAATTATTAATTCATATTAACTATATAAAATTTAGTATTATGACTTTTATAATATTACTCCTATAAATTATTTTTGTGAAAGTTATTTTTATGATTGCTACAGTTTTGCAAAATGAAATTTATACAATAATAATTGAGATTAGTAATGTAACACCCTTCTAATACCCCGCATAAATAATAAACAATAATCAGAGTAAACATGAATAAGGGCATTACAACTTCCAAATGATTAAACAATAATACTCATGTCATGCCATAAAGGAGAACGTCAACCAAATTTATTCAGATTCATCATGTTAACACAGCGGAACTATCTTTAACATCTGAATAACAAACAGTCAAGTCACAGACTTGAAACATCAACATAAAAATCCATCCAACATAAAAAAAAGAGTTTAACAAGTAACTCTAGACGACGCCCCCAGTGTTACACGACCAGAGCATGACACGGACCCAACTGACTCTAATACTACTTGACGAGCTAATCCTCACCAAGTACGAGAGCTACTCCTCAATCTGAAAAATAACAACAGTAAGGGTGAGTCTCATTCACATTTAACTAATGTTATAAGATATAGATAATAAAATGTCATTTCACATGCCATTCACCCAATTACAGTTATGATCAGATTCAAACCATACCATCAGCAAGCAAACAATCAAATTAACACATATTATAACATTGGACAATCTTCCATTCATGTTATAATAGCAAAACAGCCTAATGAAATGCAACTACATGCATGTGGTACCAAAATCTGGGATAACCCAACTCACCGACCCACCATCGTCAAGGATACGGTAACACCCACTCACTAATTCCACACAATGGGAATTAGCTACCACTGATCCACCATCGTCAAGGACCAGCCACCAAATGATTATGAATGCATGCATCAACCATAACATGCTCATCACCCACATACATCAATTAATATCATAATCATCAATAAAACATATATTTCATACCAACAATACATGTATAATAAACACCAGTCATAACCACAACATCATACAGGTAAGACATTCATTAGTGTGCCTATAAACATATCCCGCCACAAACAAATAAGATCGGGTGTTTTAAAAATAATTCAAGCCACAACTCGAAACACCATTTGATTGTATAAATTATTTGATTAGCTTCACTGTGCTCGAAACGGCACCAAAAATCCGGCTTACGGTTTAAAAGTTACACTTCTTTAAAACTTTTCAAAATGGACAGTCGCAACAACTAACAGCACGCGGCGCCACACACAGTTCGCGGCGCGGAACGAATCGGAACAACGCCTTCGCGGCGCAAACAAGGTTTCGCGGCGCGGAACGAGAAGAAATTAAACTACGCCTTCGCGGCGCGGCCATACCCTCGCGGCGCGTACTGAGCACAACAAAACTTCCTGGCCTTCTGCCACGCAGTTCGCGGCGCCAACTCCTGGACGCGGCGCGAACTGGCGATTTCCTGCGCTCCGAATAGCAGAAAACAGCCTGCGATTTCGTCCCTCTTTCACCGAATCACTACCAAATAAATCTCATTCCAACCAGATTTCGCATACAGTGAAATAACACATATTATAACACATTTATAATACATTCAACCATCCAATTATCACCAATACATGATCAATATAATCATTATGCATCAATCCTCCCAAAACCTAACATTTCTACAACCTAAGCACAACCCAATTGATGCGAATAACACGATCAATTCCATCATACTATCTATAATCCCATAATAGAAGATAAACGGAAGAGTCCCCCCTTACCTGAAGGTTGATTCTTCGCTCTTCCTCGGTCGTACTTCCCCGTTCCTCTTCTCTTTTCACGTTCAGACTTCTTTTCCCAATACTGTAACCTTCTCTATTCTACCACTCCTTCTATTTTATTAAGAATAAAATAAAAATTATTTTAATTAGTAATAGGACCTACCAATGCACCCCCTTCCTTACTAATCACAACTCAAGCCCAAATGCTTAATTCCTCATAATTCAATTAATCTAATTAAATTAAATTATGAAAATAAATGGAGTGTTACAAGTAACATTTATAAAAATTATTTTATTATTATTAGTTCAATAATATTTAAATAAATTAATCTAAAAGAAATAATATAAATCATTATGAAATTATTATATGTAATTGATTAGTTATAATAAAATTTAAATTATAAATTTATATGAATTTTATTATTATTACTATTGTAATATTAATTATATAAATTATTCTTATGAAAATTATTTTTATGATTACTAATCTGTTTTGTATAATAAAATTTATAAAATAATAATTCAGATTAATAACATTTTAAAACATTATTATTATTATTATTATTATTATTATTACTATTATTATTATTATTATTATTACTTATCTAAAATAATTTAATAAATTAACCTTAAACTAATGATATAAATTATTATAAAATATTTAAATTTATTTATTTTTTAGAAACTTTTATGCAACATTTTAAAATCATAGTCTTTTAATAGGAATAATGCCACAATTTACAATTGTTCCTATAAGCATTTAAGGGGACATTTATTGGTTATTGCTGAATATAAATTATATTGACGTTTGAAAATTGTTCCCAAAAGTACTTTAAGGAACATTTGTGAGGCGTTGCCAAAATTGTCTTAGCAACAGATAAAAACTGTTGCCAGAACTTTTTATAGGCAACAATTTGCGCATGTTGTATAAAAAAGTGTTGCCAGAAGCATCAAATGTTGTAGTGATTAGAGAATATTTATAATTAATTTAGTATTCTTACATTTTTTTTCAATTAAATAAGTTGCATCATCGATTACTGGATCTATTAACATAACGGAGTGTGGAATGTCTTAGATATCGTATAGTGCATTAAAGCGTTGGTTTGGAGATGGTTGTTCATCGGAAAAATTATTTATCCAAATTGTAATTTCTATGAATTTAGAAAAAAATCCTTTGTTTTATTTATCTTAAGTTACAATTAGTGTGTAATCTTTCTTCTTTTTCGAACTTGGTCTCGTTCTTGTTTGTAATAAGGTTGAGAATCCTTAGTTCTCTTTGCAATATATCTTGCTTAAAAAAAAAACTATTAAGTGGACCTAGTAAAAAAATCCAATGCATATTTCATAAGAAAACGAATATATATATAACAACAACAAAAAATTTACTTTTATATCTATAATCAGCCGCCTACCATTATAACACCATCTGATAAGTGTCAAAATGTAATTATTTTGTGTTTGTAAATAGTAGCACTTACCGATACTTTTTGTTAATACCGTTTGAATAATTCTCCGTTTTGTGTAATTTTGTATACTTTGTGTTTTGTACGTTTCCAGGTAAAAATGTATCGTTTGATAGTTTTTGTATATTTTTGTAAGTATTTTTGCGTATTCTGAGCGTTGAGGAATAAAGTGTCGAAGACACAACTGCTAACGCAAGTTTTTGAATAAAGGAAGCTTTTTGAGGTGTAGCGCGCTAAGCGCGCTGGTCGGCGCGGCCTAGGAGCAAACGAATAAATTCAGGATGAAGGTTAAGCGCGTCGCGCGGACTTGCGGCACATCGCGCGCTCTAAGTCGGTTTGATACATTAAGTGAAAGGGCGCGCCGCGCGCTGTAGGGTGTTTAGCGCGCTCTGGGATTTTTCAGTTTTATATAAATAGCTTTGAACATATTTTTTAAGGGTTTTTATCATATCTTCTTTGACAAAGTTGATGTGGCGTCTCGAATGATGCCTGGTGATTTTGATGCGTATAGTGAGTGTGTTGCGATAGGATCTTCAGATTTAAGTATTCAACGGGTTGAGTAGAAATACGATTCCAGAATGAATTCTCTTAATCTACAATAGATTGTTTATTTGCTTTTATTTATTTTTCCACATTTACTTTCCATAACCCAATCATGAAAATTAGAACGTGAGATAGTTGAACGGCAGTTTTTCTCTATCAATCTCTGTAGACTACGATACGATATAACCTATATCACCCTGTAATAAATATACCTATTACTTTTTGCTAGCCGCTTTACCGCTTCAGCAAAATGGCGCCATTGCCAAGGAGTGGTTTTGAGATTAATCTCATTGCAATGATTTCACGTTTTAAGTATTGCAAATATGTGTATATCGTATATTCTGTGCATAGACTCATACCTGTATATTTGCGTATAATTATACTTCAATTTTGTTTGGCAAACTGACTAAACAAGTTGAACTCGAATTAGCTCTTAAAATTAGATATTTTCACTTTTCAACTTGTTTAGTCAATTTCACCATTCCGTTGGAAATTGTGTTTTTCTATTGTTTGAGTATATGCACATATTTGTTGTTTACGTTTTGTTGTAAATGTTATCGTTTTGTAACGTTTGTTCAAGTGTGTGGTTAAGACATTTTCTTTAGGTTGCGATTAGGCGAGAGTGAAGGCGTATCATAGAGGAAGCTACGAACGTGCACAATAAAGGCGTCAAGCTAACGATGTAAAATGAGCGCTTGTTGGGAGGCACCCCAACGGTTATTATTCGTTATTATTCTTCATATTTATTTTAAACATTCGTCTTTTTATTATTTGTATCCACATTTTTAGCATCTCTAATTAACTAAATAAAAGTTGATGTGGAGGTACAACTATCGATTTTTTTACTGACTGGATGTTTTTTTTTTGTGTAAGCAAGATATATCTGATAATTCTCCAATTTTGATTGATTCAACATGACGGTTGTGTGGTAATGATTGCTTGAATTTGTACATAGAAGGTACTCGTTTATCGTTTGTATGTGAAGAATAAATTTGTTCCACATAGAAGAACATTGAATATTTTCTCTGTCTTGCAATTCATCTAAAAGAATGATGCGTACTAGTTTGAGGCAACAACATATAAGTTAGGATTAGGGTAAAATCTGTTTAACGAGTGCTTTTATAGTAAAATCTGAGTATGTTATCCCTCGGTATTTCAAGAAACTGAAGAGATAGATCATTTAGTATTCACTTATACACAGATAAAATAATAAACTGTAATAGTGGGATTCAAAGCGTGAGTGATTAGTTTTTCCCTAGGTTTTATTAAGAACTGAGGGAATATGTTGTTTTTATTTTTATTAAAAAATATAACATGACGCGTTTTTTTCTGACTGAGGTAAACGTTCCGTCCCAAAAAGAGTTATTTATTGTAGTGTTTATTGTTGTTATTGAAATTTAATATTTAATGATTCAATTAATTGTGTTGTTATTGTTATAAAAAAATTATTTTTTAACCATTCTATTGATTTTACTTTTTACCTTTATTGTTGTTGTTGGGGGTGGTGGTTGTTAACAATTCAGTTTGCCAAATAAGACTTTAGGAAGAGTTTTTTTTACCTCAGGGAACGCTTTTAAGCGTTGTCTATTATAGCGCTGCTAAAGGTATAAACAACACATTTTTAATGTAAAAGTGTTGGCTTAAGTGTGTTTTACGTATCACGTTTTGTTAAAAGAGCTGGCTTAAGTGCATTTTAGGTAGCGTTTCCTGCTAAAATTGCTGGCATAATTGCACTTTAGACAACGCTTCCTGATAAAAGCAATATAGCTTAAGTGCACTTCAGGCATCACTTTTTGTTAAAAACGCTGGCTTAAGTGCATTTTAGGTAGTACTTTATGTTAGAAGCGTTTTAAACGAAACGCTATTATAGTGAAGAATATTAAAAGCGTTTTAGAGAAAATGCTATCTTATTAAAGTTTAATAATAGCGTTTTCCCACAAAGTGCTATCAAAATCATATTGTCAGCATTCTATAATAGCGCCCGAAAATAAAATGCTATTATAAATATGTTTTTTTCTTTCTTAATAGCACTTCTTTTAAAAGTGCTATTAAATTAGGCGCTACAAAATATCTATTTTGTAACTGCCAGTGCACTACCTTTAAACTCATCTGAAAGAATATTTTGCTTGGCAATTTTTCGTTATTATTCCTCATATTTATTTTAAACATTCGTCTTTTTATTATTTGTATCTATATTTTTAACATCTATAATTAACTAAATAAAAGTTGATGTGGAGGTACAACTATCGATTTTTTTACTGACTGAATGCTTAGTGTCTACCAGCGTTAAAATAACTTATTAATTTAAGAAAATATATCAATTATTACAATTCATCATCTTCTATAATAAAATGTAGAATTTTGTAACTAAATATATGAGAGACAACATTCCCTCAATTAGTGATAGATTTTTCCATCTCTTAAGCCAATGTGACACTGACACAATTGTTTAAAATATTTTGTTGAAGAAAGGGTGGGCATTGCAAATAGAAAGATTTTCAAACAAGAGCATTTTCTTCTCATATATTTTTATTTCTCATGGATAAAGATGGCTTAGCCCTATGTAGTATAAAAAATTACCGACAGTCATAAAAGCCGTGGGTAATAGATTACGGGTCATTTTAAGTTTTCTTGTAGTGTTCCTATTCACTTCATAATCAGTAAATGAAGGTCACCCCGACAAGTTGTGTGATTAGGTTTCAGATGTCATACTTAATTCATATTTGGAGCAAGATCCAGAAGTAACATTGTCACATGACCAAGAAATAAGAGTATATTAGTACAAGTGACCAAGGCAAAATGTTTAATTCATTTGTGCACTAATACACAAGCATCACAATTTCTTCATAAATTTCCTTATTGCAGTGTTTTTATTAGTAAATTGAATGCTCAAAAAATGATCTAGTAATAAATTTAGGGAAATGCTAACGAGTGCCCTAGGGGCATTTAAAAAGGTATGTTTAGTTTATTAAAGACTTGTATTCAATGTAATGAAAATGGAAATAATTGACTTTTCTAAGAAATAAAAGATATGTTTTCTTAAAACTACTTGTATTCAATGCATTGTAAACTAAAATATTTTATTTATTTATAGAATATTTTTTTATATATGGAATCCTTAACCAGTGCCCCTAGGGCACTCGTTAGCATGACCCATAAATTTATAGGTTCAAAAAATATTGTAGTGTAAATCAATTCAATGCCTCCAGTTTGTTTCAGACTAAAATAAACATAACATCGCAAATAAAAATTCGCAACAAAAATAGTCCTCATACATAATCAATGTCATTAGACATTATTGTACTATATATATATATATAAAATTTTTTTTTCAAAGCACATGATAATAGATTAAGAAATCGCACTAGGGGTGCAACCCTTACAACAAATTACAAACCCTCGAAACAACAGAGCGGAACCTTGTACCACTCATAAAAACTAGAAAAAGTAGGGGACACACTTATTCTAGCTAACCAACTCCAAGACAGAAACATAACATTGTAAACCACCAAGTCAAAACTAAACGAAACTTGCTCGAATATAATAGAGTTACGCATTATCCATAAACTCCAAATTAAAGAAACCCAAATAAAGTTAATCTTCACCTTGTCCTTAACTTTCTTAACCTTCCCTTGAATCACAAGGAAGTCTTTGAAATCAATAGCAGAGAAATGAGCTTCATCACACACCTTCTTAGAAACTTGACACTCCATAAAAACATGCATAAGAGACTCCGGATGATCCCCGCAAAAACATGCTTCAATTAAGAACCAGCGAAACAGTTGTTCCCCGATTTCAGGTTTCTTCATACTTATATCCATTGGATAGAGAATGATATAAGAAAATGACCAATTTCAAAATTTTCTAACAAATTTAAAATTTGTTTGATTTTTCATATCTTCTTCTTCTTTCTCCATAGGTATTGTTGTAACATGAAGTGACACATCCATCTCCAATATGTCAAGTCCTTCATTGTTGTTTGCCACCATTTCTCTTGCACACTTCCCCATTTGTGGTAAAATCATATCTAACACATCAATAGGCACCATAAAGAAGAGAGCAATCGTGGAGGCAATGCAAGGATCTCTCTCCATGACTGTGAATTCATTACAATTACATAAAATTTCACAAGGAATAAAGAGTTCTTCTCTAGTTGTTGCTATAGAATTGTGTTTGAAGGGTAGAATTATGTGCGTGTATTCAAAATCAATGTAAAAGCTATCTCTCACTGAATAATGAACTTCGAAGTTGGATAGGATTGGTGTATGGACAGGGCTTACATATGAACTTATTAAAGATTCCATGGAAAAATGATCAATTTTGTTTGCTATGTATCAAGAAGAATAAGAAAGATAACTTGTAAGTAAGTGATGATACATTGTTTGGTATATAGTGTTTTTATACACCGGAAAAAATTCAAAGAATTAATTGTGCCCTGTAATATATTATGTTTATTAGGTCAAGAAGTGGGAGGCGGATACGATAGACAAAGGTAGGGACGCGTGGTTTCGTATTTATGGTACTCCAGCTCATGTGTGGAGTTCTGAGTTTTTTGTAGCTTTGGCCGAAACTTGGGGGAGGTTCATATGTTTGGATGAGCACACTACTAGTGGCGAGGCTTTCGATGTGGCGAGAGTTATGGTGAATATCCCTGTTTCTTTATCGATTCCCGACTCTGTTTCGGTTAATATAGACGGCAGGAGGGTGGTTCTTTTTGTTAGGGAAGATGCGGCGGGGTTGTTTCGATCGTCGACTCGAAATCAGTTGCATAATTCTTCTGTTAGTGCGAGCTCTGAATCCTTAGACGTTTGCAACGCTACTTCTTTGAATTCAGAGGAGGTGGTAGGATCAAATAGTGAGGAAGACGGGATAGAGCAGTTTTCCGTGTCGGTACGGGGACTTACAGTCTTGCAGAGGAAGGAAGAGATTACTTCGGCTGAGAACGTGCCTCTGGTTAACATTCTTTCTAGGGAGCAGAATATTACAGTAGAACGAAGGGAGGGGCATGTCGGTTCGAAGGTTAACTCTAAGGATGGATTATTTGACACTTCTTTGGCTAATTTCCGCAACACTGTGGAGGCTGGGGGATCAAGAAAAGGAGATTTAAGAGGACGTTTTCCAGGGGTATCAAGTGATAATATTGTATCTTGTTCTTCTCTGGCTATTGGAAATTCAAGGCAGGGGGTCTCTTTTAAGGCTACTGGAGACGTGAGCGTGGTCGCGGATTCTTTGGACGGAGGGCATAATGTTTGTCAGTCCTGTCCGGTTTTATTAAAAACTTTGGCTGAAGCTTGTGGGGGGAGAATCGGTGGGAAGATGGTGAAAACTAAACAGCTGGCTGAACTATATAGTGGTGGATGTGGTGGTTCTGTAGGATTAAATCATCGGCCAAACGCAGGGGCTACTAGGAAGACGGGGCTGGCTGGCTGCAAGGGTTCTAAAAGAAATGACAAAGTTAAAATCCATGTTCACAACAAGAAGATGGGTGGAAGTTTGAATAGTGGGAGGTTGAAGGAATTTTACGGGGAACACCCGGATGAATCCGACATTCAGAGGAATAATGGGAGGCAATGGGAGTTTCTGAATTGCGATGTGGAGGAAAAATTGAAGGCGGCTTTTATTGCTTTGGGTGTAGTGGAGGTGGAGGGGCAGAACAAAGTTGTGTGTAAGAGTGCAGACTTGGACCATGGGGGAGTAACGATAAAGGAAGGAGGGAAGGTGATACAAAAGGTTGATCAATGATTATCAGATCATTAAACATAAGAGGGGGAGTGAATGCACTCAAAAGGAGGAGAATTAGTTCCAACATTAATAGTAGTAAGGCGGACATTTTTTTATCCAAGAAACAAAGGTGACAGATGTGAATGAGAGTATCGCTAGTAGTTTTTGGAGATCTATGAATATTGGCTTTTTTTTTCGAATTCGGTAGGTAGATCGGGTGGTTTGATTACCTTGTGGAAGAACGACTCTTTGTCGGTGTTGAATAGTTTTAAAGGCGAAGGATTTTTGGGAATCAAAATCAATTGGAAAGATAATCTTTATTACATGGTGAATGTTTATTATTCGTGTGACTTTATCAAAAAGAAATCCTTGTGGGAGGAGTTGTTACAATTGAAGAAGAATTTTTCGGACGGTGAGTGGATATTGGGAGGAGACTTCAATGCTATCAAAAATTGTGGAGAGCGAAGGGGGAGGAGGGCAACGAGTAATAATAAAGAAGCGGATTTATTCTCGGAATTTATATCCAAGAGTGAATTGGTGGATGTGCCGTGTAAAGGAAAAAAATTCTCTTGGTTTAGCGGAGATGGGAAATCTAAAAGTAGGATCGATCGGTTTCTTTTATCAAGTGTGGTGGTGAATAGATGGCATGTGACCGGTCAATTGATTGGGGATAGGGACGTTTCGGATCATTGTCCTATATGGATAATGGTGGACAATCAAAATTGGGGTCCTAAACCATTCAAATTCAACAATGAATGGTTCTCTCATGATTCTTTCATTCCTTTTGTTGAATTAGAATGGAAAAATTTAAAGGTGGAAGGAAGAGGAGATTTTATTCTAAAGGAAAAGCTTAGGCTTTTTAAAGACAAACTCAAGAAGTGGAGTAGGGAGGTTTTCGGGAGGATAGATTTGGAGATTGAGGAAGGAGTTCGTGACATAAATTTCAATGATGAAAGGTTAGATCCCAACTCCTTAGCCTCTTTTGATAGTAACTTGGTTAGTAGAAAGGAAGCGACGAATAGATTTTGGAGTAATTTGAGGATAAAAGAAAATATGCTTCTTCAAAAATCTAGATTATTTTGGCTTAAGGATGGCGATGCAAATACTAATTTTTTCCATAAAGTGATGAAACAAAGAAGAAGACTTAATCACTTAGGTCTTATCCTTTCTTCAAAAGGTTTAGCGGAATCGGTGGAAGAGGTTAGGGAGGAGGTGTTTAATCACTTTGGGAATAAATTTTTAGAACCGGAATTAGTGAGACCTTTATTGGATGGTATTGCTTTTAGTGCTATTAATTCCGAGGAGGCGGAGGGCCTTGAGAAACATTTCACCGAGGAAGAGATTAAGTTTGCGGTTGGAGAATGTGGCGGGAATAAAAGCCCGGGTCCGGATGGGTGTTCTTTTCTTTTTCTAAATAATTGTTGGCATATCATTAAAGATGATTTTATTCTCTTTTTCAACTATTTCTTTGAAGGTGGTTCCATGGCTAAAGCTATCACTTCCTCTTTTTTGACGCTTATTCCGAAGAAAAAGAATCCGATTGGTTTGGATGATTATGGACCAATTTGCTTGGTTGGTTGTTTGTACAAGGTGGTGGCCAAACTTTTGGCAGGGAGATTAAAGCTTGTTCTTAACTCCATCATTTCTCCTAATCAAAGTGCTTTTGTTCCCGGTAGGCAATTGTTAGATGGTGTGGTTGTGGCGAACGAAGTGGTGGATTTTGCTAGAAAAGAAGGTAGTAATTGTATGCTTTTTAAAGTGGATTTTGAAAAAGCCTATGACAAGGTTAGTTGGAGCTTTCTTCGTTACATGATGAATAGAATGGGCTTTGGGGAAAAGTGGAAGAAATGGATGGACCTTTTGGTTTTTTCTAGTAACATGTCGGTACTAGTTAACGGTAGTCCTACTAAGGAGTTTAAAGTCCATAGAGGTTTGAGGCAAGGAGATCCTCTTTCTCCTTTCCTCTTTGTTTTGGTGATGGAAGGGCTCACGGGGCTAATTAGAAAGTCGATCGAAGTGGGATAATTTCAAAGTTTCAATATTAAAGGGGCTTGTAAGGTGGATATTCTTCAATTTGCGGATGACACCCTTATTGTGGGGAATGGCAATTGGAAACATGTGTGGGTGTTAAGGGCGGTGCTTAGAGCTTTTGAGGCGGTGTCGGGGCTCGGAATTAATTATCATAAAAGTAAGTTTATTGGTATCAATTCTAACCTTCACTTTTTAGAAGCCGTTTCTCATTTTCTCTCTTGAAAATTGGAAGATAGTTGCTTTTATTTTCTCGGTATTCCAATTGGTTTCAATCCTAGGAAGGAAGCTACGTGGAATCCTCTTTTGGCAAAAATGAAGAATAGGTTGGATGGGTGGACGAATCGCTTTTTAAATTTGGGTGGTAGAATTACTCTCCTAAAATCCGTGCTTAGTTCTTTTGTTTATTTATCATATTAGTATTTTCAGTTTATCTATTGCTTATTTTATTTGGCGTTTGCGTTTTATTAAAATGCGAGACTGTTATGAAAAAACGTAAAAAAAAACACAGTTTCTGCATAATTCGGAAGTTCATTTCCGAAGACACCCCCCATGAGGTGTTTTCGGAAGTTCATCTCCGAAGGCACCCCCCATGGGGTGTTTTCGGAGATGCACTTCCGAATTAAGGAAATATTTTAAAATAAAAAAGCGCTTCGAAAGTTCATTTCCGAAGCAGGGGTATTTTGGGATTTTCGCTGGGGGTGACCCCCATAGGGAGGTGGCCAAAGAAAAAACCTTTTTAATAAAGCACACTTTATTGATGAAAGACTAAAGAAAGGTTACAAAAGTTGGTAAACGAAATTGATACACTGTCGTAAAAATAAATTACAAAGTAGATTAAACTTGCGACGAGGTCAAGCCACGACTAGGACATTTATTTTTATTGTGCCCCACCTGACGATAAATGCTGCATTTTCTTTCCATTTTGTCGTGGACGTCCATTTCCGTTCTAATCTGCGTACTATTGGAGTGACCCTTTTTCTTTCGCCGCATTGCGTCATTATGCCAAGCTACCTCCCCATCATACTCAGGCCAATAATCCTCCTTGGCTACCATTGGAAACGCAGCACTGTAAACTTTGAGCATTGTCTGAGCCTTGTAAATTGGAGACAATAGTGATATTGCGTCGCGGTGCGCAAATGCACATGCCACTATGACATGTGAGCAAGGCATACGGAAAGCTTGAAACTTTCCACAGTCGCACCAATGATCGTCTAGCAGAACCCGATATTGTTGTCTTGACAAACCCTCATTGTGGTCAATTATTTCGCGAACACTAAAGGTGCGGTACCACTACAACATTTTTCCTCTTTGACAACATCTCAAAAAGTGTTGCCAAAATTAAGAAAAATGTTGCCTAAAAGAATAGGGGACGTTTTACAAGCGTCCTCTGTGCGAGCGTTGCCTATTATTTAAGGGAACATTTATTTTCATTTTTTGGGCACACTTTCCTAAAACGTCCCCTAAACTATAGGAAAAGGGGATGCTTTCCAATGGTATCTTAGGCTACGGTTTTAAGATGTTGCTAAAAACCGCAACAGCTGGAAAATGTTCCCTAAAAGTGGTAGAATGAGAACACTCAATGGGGATGATTTTCAAATGTTGTCATATCTGACAACAATTTCCAATTGTTCCCTAAACTTCACATGTTTTTTAAATAGCAGCTGCACATGGTATTTAGTCTCATTTACATGGTAATGGCTCATAAATTCACCACTTGATCCTCCAACAAATAAAATAGGAAAATAAATTATCTGCAATATCATCAAATCATCAAATAGAAATTTACAGTAGAACTCACTTCCTATTTTCTTAATAGGGAGTCCAAATAAAAAAACAAGTAAATCTAACAGGATATTCCACGAGTCCCCTCTGAAAACAATCACATTCCTAATCAACCATATTGTCCAGCATGAAGTCAACCACACCACTGCCTCATTTCCTTTCCTAACTTTCGCACCTTTACGAAATGAGGACTACTTTAAAAAGATTTATTTAAAATTCACCGCTTTATAGTCAAGCAAACCAATCCACTCGGCTATATCCTTCCACACCAAATCCACATTATGGAAAATCAACAAATAATGAACCGATGTTTCCCCATTACAAGAACAGAAAACACAAGAATCATTTGAAGAAGATAAAATACCTCTATATGTGCGACTAAATCTTTCGTTGGTACTATGTTGATAAAACACCTCCACCCGAAAGTCATAACCTTTAAGGGAACCTCCATCCTCCAAACAAGCTCGAGAGCCAAGTTGTATTTTTCCTTCGGGCCACACATAATACGCCTACTGCTAATAATTCTGTGACAGTCGCTAACCGAGAATTCGTCCACCGCTTCCTGCTTCCAAACAACATCATCCAACATGTCCGTTGTGGGATGCATGTTCCACAACAGCTGCCTAAGTTGCAACAGCTCTGCTACCAACCCAGAATCCTGCTGCAGACTGTGAGGAACACCAAAATCACCCCCAATGCCAATCTTCATTGCGCCACCCCCTCATTGAAGCAACAAAGACCTCATGTAACATAGAAACCGGAAACAACAGAGAAAATAAAACCTTAAGAATAACCCCCTATCCATAAGGAATGACAAAAAAGAAATATTATATCCATTTTCCACAATAAAACGACATTCATGATTGAAAAAATCCAAAGCAACTTGATTTTCCAACGACAAAATATCCGCCCACCAATTAGAAATTGAATCCTTCCCCTTGCATCTTCCTCCTCCAATTGCTACCGAAATCTTTAAATCACCGTATCTTGCTCTCAAAACTTTATACCACATCGTTCCCGACTCCGCTAATATCCTTCACTTCTACTTGCAAAGAAGAGCGACATTGAAATCCTCAATCCTCCTTAAACCCAATTCGCCTTTCTCAACCGGTAAACAAACCACATCCCAACTCACCCATCTGTTGGTGGTGGTTGTTGTTAACTATTCTATTATTTTTTCATTTTCTTTTCATATTTAATCATACCAAACAGTTATAAAAATTTCTTACTTTCAGTTCATTTTCTACTCACTTTCAATCATTTTGCATCATCGCCTCTTACATTCTTTTCTTTAATATTTAAAACAAAATTTACAACGTTAATTTTTTAAAGTATTATAATGAATGCGATAATTGCACAAAAAGTTCGTATGAGCGGTCACAAATATCCATTAGAGGCATGTTTCCTTGAACTGTCTTACATAGAGTATCGCAAAACTGCTTTTTTTCTTTCTTGTAGTGCATTAATATTTGTGTTATTTGCATATAAGAAATAAACTCGTCATGTTATCTTGCTTGATTTTAATTGTCCAATTAAAAAAGCAGAAAATACATAATAGAGAAAAGAATGTGCAAGTAAATAGGAGAAATACTACCCAAAAAAATTTTTAAAATTACATATGACCCTATGGCTTACTGGTCGTCGCTAACATTTTTAGCGATGGATATTTATTCACGTTTTTTTATTGTCAAAAATTTGTATGAGTAGTTTTCAGATGCCATCCCTAATGCATATTTGGAGCAGGACCCAGAAAGTAATGTTGTCTACTAGACTATCATGGTTATTCTCATAATGTGAACTATGAGAGAATTATTGTACTATAAATTAATCCAATGCACACATTTCGTTTCAGACCAAAATAATCATAACATAAAAGATATAAAGTCGCAACAAAAATTGTCCTCGATACAGAATCAATAGCATTAAAAACAAATGTATCAGTTGTTCACTGATTTCATGCTTCTCCATACTTATATCCATTGGATAGAGAATGATATAAGCAAATGATCAATTTCAAATTTTTCTAACAAATTTAAAATTTGTTTGATTTTTCATATCTTCTTTTTCTTTCTCCATAGGTATTGTTGTAACATGAAGTGACACATCCATCTCCAATATGTCAAGTCCTTCATTGTTGTTTGCCACCATTTCTCTTGCACACTTCCCCATTTGTGGTAAAATCACATCTAACACATCAATAGGCACCATAAAGAAGAGAGCATACATGGCGACAATGCTAGGATCCCTCCCCTTGACTGTGAATTCATTACAATTACATAAAATTTCACAAGGAATAAAGAGTTCTTCTCTAGTTGTTGCTATAGAATTGTGTTGGAAGGGTAGAATTATGTGGGTGTATTCAAAATCAATGTAAAAGCTATTTCTCATTGAATAATGAACTTCGAAGTTGAATAGGACTGGTGTATGGATAGGACTTACATATGAACTTATGAAAGATTCCATGGAAAAATGATCAATTTTTTTTTGCTATGAATCAAGAAGAAGAAAGACAACTTGTAAGCGAGTGATTTTACACTGTTTGGCATATAGTGTTTTTATACACAGGAAAATCCAAAGAGTTAATTGTGTCCTTCATATATTATGTTTATTTGGTCAATATATAACTCTAATTTTTTTTACCATAAAATAAAACACTATAAAAGTAAAGGTTTTATTATTTTATTTTTTTACTCAAATAATGATTTGACTGTATCATTTATTGTTTCTTAAAAATTTAATTTGTTCTATAGATAAAAATATTTATCTTAAATAAGAGAAAATTTAAAAAAAAATTGGTACATAACATGTTTCTATATATATTATTTTGTTGAGGAAAGCTTGTTTCTATTTAAACATGCATTAATTATAAAATAAATGGAATTTGGTTATATTTGAAAAAAGGTGAACACTCTGGTACCCTTGAGTTTAGATGGATACCGGTACACTCAACCAATCAAATGTTATAATTTCATGTCATATCAATTATTTATTTTAATTTATTTTAAAATAAATTAACATTTAATAATAGTTTACACTAAAGGTACCGGGTACCCAACTAGAATACATGAGTACCAAAGAATTTACCTTGAAATAATATTCATTACTAATAAAAATTTGACTGAAAATGCACAAGATATTTACCTTTGCAAAAAATTCCAGAAGAAACATATTATAAATAAACCATATTTTTCAATATAAATTAATTTAGCTATTAAAAAGATTTTGTTATTATAAAAGACAATTAATAAGATTTTCCTTTTTAGAATGATGTCCGAAGACAAAACATCAATCTTATAATAATTGTCCAAAAGAATGTTTTAGGACCTACGGAGTAGATATAGACATGCCCTAGAAAAGTATCAGATCCAAGCATGTAATTAAGACAAGGTCGTTAGATAATTGAACAAGTTGTATTCTAACATTTGTTCGCTTGGACGGTGACGATTGAAATAAAGGTTATAATTCTCTAAAATTCCTAATAGAACATGTATAATAAAACTCCTTAAACAATATGCATCTCATATCTTATCATCACATACTTAAGCGTAAGAGTGTTTAAGATACCACCCATTTTCCATCAAATGATCAATAAACAAGACAAACAATATTTCTAGGTCCCTGAATGAAGAGACCTGGCATATCTATCGGCAAGAAGAGCTTCTTTAGAGGAAAGAACATTTGTGTCATATGTGGGAATGAAAAAAATGTCCAAATTACTTACTTCAACATCCGAAATTGGAAAACCGAGGAAGAAGAGCAACACACAACTTCAACTATTCGCGATTATTGACTTGCAAAGTCTTGAAGAGGACCCCTCGTCGGAAAGAAAGACTCATTGATTCATCATCTAAAATAGGAAGTCAGAGCAAACTTGCTTCAATAGTATAAGTGTTTGTCCCCCTCTCTTAGATGAACAAACTCGCAAGTGGAGGAATACAATGATCCTCATTAGGAAATGAACAACACAACGCCTATATCTCCCTTTGAGGGGTCGAGCACCAAACAATGAAGTAAAATTTTTTGTTGAGGGACTTACTCGTGTCTGTGAAATGGCAATCTATTTCTTTGGAGCTCCAGAACTATTTGCTTTGAGAAGTTCTAGATCACAATTGTTTCAAACCACTTAGACTCATAGACTGCGTATTCTAAAACCATAGTGATGACCTGTCGCAACATCAAATAGCACAGAGTCACCGTTTCGAAAGGACTGTCCAGCGGCATTCCTCGGAGAAACTAAGTAAGGCTGTAGAGATCCGTCTTGGAAACGAACTCTTAACACCAACAAGTATACATAAAGAGAGAAAAGGTGATGAGAGAGAAACAAGAGAGAGTTGTGTGTTCCACCAAGCATCGGTTTTCTTTGAGTTTTCTAACTTTTCAATCAACATAATCATGGAAGGAGGATGGAGCAGGGTAACAGGGAAGAGGAACAGAGTTGTGGAGAGACAGGCTTGGGACATTCTGAGAAAGGAGATTGTTTCAAAAAGAAAGGATGTTCTAACCATGTTCATAACTGATTTCGAAAATAAATGGTGTGCTAGAGACCTATACATTGAATTCAAGGATTTGGGAATGATTGAAGAAATTGTGATCCCTCCCAAAAGGGATTGGCGCCGTCAAAGATTCGGTTTTGTTAGATTCGTTAATGTAGCAAATGAGAAGAACTTGGAGACAAAAATGGATAATGTGTGGCTTGATGGTGTCAAACTTAGTGCTAACATCTCAAGAATTAAAAGGAGAGAATTGAAGAACAACAACCTTTCTGATAACCCTATGAAACAAGCCGCGAAACTGTTACCTAAAGGTGTCAATTTCTCTAATACCACCAGAATCATTCCTATGGCAACTAAGGCGGGAGGGCGAGGGTCCATCGAAATCTTATGCAGACATCATTAAAGGAAACACAGAGAGGAAACTTGCGGAGGAAATCATAGCCAGCCAATCCTTATTCTACACATCTACTGAAGCGGAGAAGTTGAGGTTCAATAAAGCAAAGGTAGGGGTAACCAGAAGGGTAGGAGATGCTTACGCGGTGGCTAACAGCTTATTGGAGGAAGGTATCTTCACAGTGTCGGCAACAGCTCTTGGTCCAAGCCTGTGTCTGCTAGAGGAGATTGCTGAAGGAGAGCTTGATACGTTGATCCTTGAAGGGAAAGAGTGGTTGGATTTATGGTTTGTAGAAGTAAGGAGATGGAAAAAATCGGATGTGGAATGTGCTAGAGTTGCTTCAGTGGCCATCTATGGAGCACCCTGTTTTGTTAGAAATGAAAGATTCTTCAGCACTCTGTTGGCAGATTACGGGAAGATGATGAACCCTCATACCCTGAAACAAAAGGAGAATCGGTTGGATGTTTTCAGATTTATGATTTACACTGATCATCTCGAATCAATCAGAAGCAGATCTAGGGTTTGTATAGATAGGGATTGGTATAACATTCTCATAATAGAAGAACATACCTGGGCATCGGATTCAGAATCGGAATCGGACGTTTTATCCTCTAGCAGCTCTTCGACGGTAGGTGATATCTCAGCCACACAAGAAGGATCACACGGCGGAGAGGATGAAGGCGGAGATGCCGAACCGCTGCGGTGCCGATCGAGCCAGAAAACTAGTGCGTCTAGGAATCTGAGCCAAGGTAATAAATGTGATGTTGACAATAGAGAGGATAATCTGCAAAAGGAGAGAGACGGTGTTCAGAGAAGGAGTGAAATAGCAGCAAACATTAAAGGCGGAGAGCTTTTAAAGGAAAATTCACCTAGTCTATCGGACAAGATCAGTTCTTCAGATGCTTTTTCGGAGAATTTGCAGCGCAGAGAGATGGAGACGAATGAGACTTCGATTGGTGTAAATGCAGAATTTCATCTTAACAATGCTGTTGATTGGGTGGGACCGGGAGGATTAATAATTTTAAACAAGCAAATAAGCAAAGACACTACTCCTTCTGATGACGTGGCGAAGACCAAATCAAAGGATCCGGATATAGAGAGAGACCAAAACGCTTTTATTGGGAAATGGAATGGGCTCAACATTAAAATGTAATAAGACAAATAAGGAGGCCTCTTTTACGGAAATAGCCTTAGATGAGTGGGGAGTTCTTCCTTTAAAGGTGGGCCAGGGAGTTAACGATTCCAAGAGTTTTACGGGAACAGAATGTGCATGCATGCAAGGGCGGACACAATACTTCAAAAACAACACAAAAGTTTCTAAAAATTTTGCAGTGCCCATAAAGAAAGCAGTCAAAAATTTCAAAAAGAAGGATCACGTGAACAAAGGAAAACAAATATTATGCTTTGATGGGCATCGTCAAAGGGTGAAGAATTGCAAAAAGGAAAGGAAGAAAATTAGAGAGGTGCTGGATATAGGGGGATAAGCAGAAAGTTTCATTTATCCAGTTGAGTTGCGGTTTCAAGAAGGGAAGGTATCCTGTTTGGAAGGAGCTTCTTCACAATTAAACATGAACAATCTCTTTTTGAAGCCGAATTATTTGTCAGGAGGCTTACCTTTATCTTGTGACTCAATTTCAAGTACCGATATCTCAAATTGCAACAAAAGAATAACGAATGGAGTGTTGAACAAGGCGGCGGAGGGGTCGTGGAATTCAATGGTTAAATTGGGTATCAAGAACATTTCCGACAATTTTGATCCAATAACAAAAGTGAAAGAAATGGAATATAGGGACACCAAAGGAGAAGTAGCGAAGACGGGGACTAATATTCGATCATCACCATGATTATTTTTTCCTTAAATTTAAGAGGAGGAGGAAGTCGAGCCAAGAGGAAGAGAGTTGGATATCACATTCGAAAAGGGGATGTTGACATTTGCTTTATTCAAGAGACAAAGTTAAGTGGCATAGAGTTTAGTGTTGTAAAAGAAATGTGGGGAGATAATCAAGTGGAGTGGTCGTATTTGGATGCCAACGGGGCGTTGGGAGGCATTCTAACGATGTGGAAAAAGTATCTCTTCAACTTAGTCTTTTGTTTCCGAGGAGAGGGTTTTCTAGGTCTTTGTGTGGAGAAGGAAGGAAAACTAATTTACTTTGTGAATGTTTACGCTTCTTGTGATATAACCACGAGGATAAGGTCTTGGGAGAGGTTATGTGAATTCAAAAACAACAACTCTAAAGGCTCTTGGTGCATTGGAGGAGACTTTAATTCTATCACCTCTCTAGAGGAAAGAATTGGTATATCTACGCGTAGCTATAGGAGGGAGATATCGAGCTTTAAAGAGTTTATAGAGAACATGGAGTTGGTGGATCTTCCTACTATAGGAGGAAAGTTTACTTAAATAAAGGGCAATGGTAAATGCATGAGTAGGATTGATAGATTCCTCCTATCGGATTGTTTAGTTGACGAATGGAAGGTGGAGGGTCAATATATTGGTGAGAGGGATGTGTCCGATCATGCTCCTATTTGGTTGAAAGACAATAGAAAGGATTGGGGACCCAAACCTTTTAGGTTCAACAATATGTGGTTGAAACATGAGGATTTGGATAACTTTGTGGAGGAGGAGTGGAAGAAGATTGCTATCAAAGGAAGAGGTGATTATTGCTTGGTAGAAAAGTTGAAGATTCTCAAAAACCGATTAACTTGGTGGAACAAGAATGTATATGGGTGGATAGATCTCAAAATCAACAATGATGGGAAAGAGTTACATTCTTTAGATAACGTGTTTGTTCATTTTGCAGGTAATGTTCTGGATGATGTTGTAGTAAAAAGAATCAAAGTGGCGGAGGACTTTTGGGACAACATTAATAAGAGCGAAGGCTTGCTTAGATTGAAGTCGAGACAATTATGGCTTTCCGAAGGTGATGATAATACTCGTTATTTTCACAACTCCTTAAAAGATAGAAGAAGAAGAATCTCTTTGTGTTCCGTTGCCACTAAGGAGGGAAGATTGGAAGGAGTAGAAGAAATTAAAGAGTTCACTTACAAGCAATTCGAAAAGTTTTTCAAAGAAGAAATTTCTTTTAGGCCGGAGCTTAGTGGGATCAATCTCAACTCTTTATCGACGGAAGAAGCATCGACCTTAGAGAAATTCTTTGAGGAAGAAGAAGTGAAGGAAGCTATTTGGTCGTGTGATGGGAATAAAAGTCCGGGGCCGGATGGATTCTCTTTGGAGTTCTACAAGAAGTATTGGTATCTAATTAAAGGAGACGTTTTGAAATGTTGCAACGACTTCTATCATAAAGGTACTCTTGTTAAATACGTCAATTCATCCTTCCTTGCTCTTATTCCTAAAAAGAAGAATCCACAAGATTTGTTTGAATATCGGCCAATTTGTCTAGTGGGGAGTATATATAAGATTATTTCAAAGATGTTAGCGGCAAGAATGAAAGGTGTTGTGGATAAGTTGGTTTCTATCAATCAAACCGCTTTTGTTCCGGGAAGAAGTATGATGGATGGGGTTCTTATGGTTAATGAAATTCTTGATTGGGCAAAAAAGAAAAAGAAGGGGTGCTTATTACTTAAAGTGGATTTTGAAAAGGCGTATGATTCGATTTCATGGAATTACCTAAGGTGGATATTGATGAGAATGGGAATTGGCAAAAGATGGATGAAATGGATGGAGTCTTGTATCTTCTCCAATTACATGTCCGTTTTGATAAACGGAAGCGCGACAAAAGAGTTCAAGGTTCAAAGAGGCTTACGACAAGGTGATCCCATATCACCTTTTTTATTCGTCCTTGCTATGGAAGGTTTAACCACTCTTACAAAGAAAGCGGTGGAGGTGGGGGAATATAAGCCTTTCAAGTATGGTGCAAATGACTTTGTAGACATCCTACAATTTTTGGACGATACCATCATTTTAGGAGAACCCACTTATGATAATCTTTGGAGTTTAAAAGTGTTGTTAAGAGATTTTGAATTGGTTTCCGGATTGAAGATCAACTTCCATAAAAGTAATTTTTTTGGAACTAACATTGGGGAGTGGTACATCAAGTCCGCGACATCCTTTCTTGCTTGCAAAAAAGGAAGCTTTCTGTTTAAATTCCTTGGTATTTGGGTGGGTGAAGGTGCTTATAGGAAAAAGGTGTGGCAAGAGGTGATTGACAACATAAATTCTCGATTATCTAAGTGGAAGGGGAGGAACATATCCATAGGAGGGAGGGTGACTCTAATCGGAGCCGTGCTTAATGCTATACCTATTTTTACTCTATCGTTCTATAAAGCTCCGAGCAAAACTCTCCAAGTGATAAGAAGCTTCCTTAGTAATTTTTTGTGGTGTGGGAACGTGAAGACAAAGTGCATCCATTGGGTAAAGTGGGAGAATATTTGCAAATCCAAAGGAAAAGGAGGGTTAGGCATTAGAGATGTGGGTGAAATGAACAAATCTCTTCTTCTTAAATGGAAGTGGAGAATTCTAAAGGAGGATAAGGCAATATGGAGTAATTTTCTTCGTTTGAGATATCACAATCCGAAGATAAAAGTGTTGGCTTTTAGTAAAGATCTTTTAAAGCGGGAAGATTCTAGATGGTGGAAAGATATTGTTCTTAATGATATCAAAGAGGACGAATTGGATGAAGGGTTCATTGATTGGATTAAATGTGATCTAAAACAAGGTAACAACATTCTCTTTTGGCATAGTTGTTGGTTGGTCGATCAAGCGCTTTGTGTTTCACTTCCGCACTTGTTTGATCGTACGACCAACAAATTATGCGTGGTGAATGACATTCTTAGTTCGAACAATGGTGAAAGTTTGTGGAATTGGGAAGCTATCTTTGGTGATGAGGTTTTGATTCATTTGATACCGAACGTTTCTTTAACCACCTTGTCCGCATCGGCCAAGGCTATTGGTGAAGAATTTAGGGACTTAATGGAGCTTCTTCAAGGAGTAGTGTTGGATAATTCGGATAAGGATGATTATCATTGGAATCTCACGCCTAATGGAGTTTTCACGGTGTCTAGTGTCTCGCACATGATGGCTAGTGCTAAAGAAATAGCTTGGCCAATCTCCACCATCAAGTTGTTAGATGCCATTTGGAAGACAACTATTTCGGCAAAGATCAAGATTTTTGCTTGGAGATTCCTCATCAAAAGACTACCGCTAAAAGATCTTCTTGTTAATAGAGGTGTGTCTATCTTTACCATTGATTGCCCTTTTTGTTCTATCTATTCGGAATCTTTGGATCATCTTTTCTTTCAATGCCAAGTAACAAAGGCGATTTGGAATAGAATCTATGTGTGGTTGGGTAATGGCATCATTTTGACTCAAGAGGAATTCAAGAGCTTCGGGAGTATTCAAGAAAAGGTGACTAATAACAACATTAAAGCTATTCTAAACACTATAAGGATAGCCTTAATTTGGTGTACTTGGAAGATGCGAAACACTATAATTTTTGATAGCGGTTCTTTTTGTCATGATGAGGTGATATCAAACATTTTATTTTTTTCATGGAGATGGATTAGTAGTAGGGAATCCTCGCGTAGGATCAGTTTTTATGATTGGTATAAACTACCATTTCTTTGTAACTTTTCAATCTAGTGTGTTCTTGTTGTAAGGGTTGCACCCCTAGTGCGATGTCTTATATTCAATTGCTTATTAAAAAAAAAACGAAGGCATAAAACTTGGTGACTATCATTTCAAAAGCAATCCCCTCCATGTCCAACGGTAGGTGTCATATAAGAAATTATAGTTCCTCATTCTCTGATGATTCAAAAGAGGAGGATGTAATCTCTTTTTGAAACAACTCAAAAAATGTTGTAGTGGACACTTGGGAAAAGTTTATCAAGTCTTGCTACACTCCTGAATTTTTTCTAAGAGGCAGAGAAGAAAGGAGAATAGGGTAAGAAATATCTATCCACATATATTGTCATGTGGAGGATATGATAAATTGGAATGGATGGCGGTCAAAGAAACACTACTACAAAAAAGATATACAACAACACTCACGTTATCATGGTCAAAAGATCCACCGTGGTAGAATCTATTCAATTAGGCGTTTTCTTTTTATTTTCATTTTTAAGCCACTTTTCACCATAGTTAAAAGTTTCATCCGTGATAAAAGGTGGCGCATGGTCATGAGTTTGAATCTTGTTGTAGTTGTTCTAGTGCTGTATTTTTTATATTTTATTAAAAGACATACAACAATGGTTGTTTAATACAACCGTTGTTGTATGTAGCGTGCTATCTACTTTACTACTACGGTTGAAAGTTCCAACCATGGTGAAAATTCACTCGGGTCATGGATTTATATTCTAGCACCTACAGTTTTGTTTTTATTTATTTTTCAGCCACTTTTCATGACGGTTGGAACTTCTATTTGTGGTGAAAAGTTACTCGAGGTCACTGGGAAATATAAGCGTGTTTATTGAGTTTCCTTATCGTCCTTAAACAAATATTTGTCATCTATTAAGTCAATATCAACACTCATGACAATACCAATATCTGCGTGAAACCTAAAACTTAGACAAACTTTCAACTTGGACGAACTTCATCTTCTACCTCCAAATGTCATGTTTCATTAGCGACACTCTATTTCTCCACTAAACCAAGCTCGAAAATATCATTTCTCCATAAACAAAACTCGAAAACATCATCTCTTTTATTAATATATTTTAGAACTCCATCATCTCTTCTCTAACTTGAATGAGATAAGATATGGATTCAAATTAATAATGTTAGTTGTTGTTGTTGTTGTTGTTCTTGTTTTACTCTTCTTCTTTTTTTATTATTGTTGTTATTGTTTTTCTTGTTGTTATTATTGTTGTTGTTGTTATTGTTGTTGTTTTTGTTGTTCTCGTTGTTGTTTCTCTGATTTATGATTATTGACAAAAGCCACCACCATTTCACTAGTTAAACAAATAAACTTATCTATTATGCATCACTAAAACAGGGTTTTTGGATCAAAAGAATAAATAAAGCATTAAAGATAAAAAGAAAAATTGAAAAAAAATGACGAAATTGATGAAAATCAAAAGTTATAAGGGGAAATTAAATTTAAGTGTTTATTGACGTTTGTCAAAGAGAATTTTTTTTTTGTAAGTAAGAAAGAATATACTAATATGAGAACCCAAGTTCTCCAAAATCTTGATACAAAAGAGGCAAGATAGAGCCTTGGAAGAAAAATTACACACCAATTACAATCTACAATAAATATAACAACGAATTTTTGTTAAACTCGTAAAAATTACAATTGGGTTGGTTAATTTTTTCTATGAAAGTCCATCTCCAAATCAAAGATTTTATCTCCCAAACGATATCTGATATGTTCCACGTGACTAAAAGACTAGAGTATGAGATTTGAGCGAGAGAGGTTATTTTCGATAAACACTTTTAGAGATTGAAAGATTGTGATTTGAAAAAAAAAAGACATGGTTTCAATGGAGATCATGTAGCGCAAAAATCTGAAGGCTGGGAAAAAGAAGTTTAGAAGAAACACCATAGTAATTCTAAATATTGTTGCAGGCTCATTGAGAAAGACGATGTTGTTGTAGAAGGCCGTTAGATGAAATAAACAAGGTGAAGGAAAGCAAATTATAAAAAATTACTACTGCTTGCTTTTAGTTAAAAACTAACCTTATTGTAAATAATATATTTTCACCTAAGCCAAACGAACAACCGAAGTGTAAATGTTTAATGAAAAGTAACTACTAAAATATTTAATATTGTTGTTGTTGAGGTTTAATGTTTAACGATTTTACTGATTTTATTTATTTATTGGTGTTATTGTTGAAATTTAATTTTTAACGATTTTATTAATTATTTATTATTGTTGTAGAAATTTAATTTTTAACGATTTTATTAATATTTTATTATTATTGTTGTTGAAATTTAATGTTTAACGATTCTATTAATTTTTTTTTACCTTTGTTATTGTTGGTGGTGGCTGTTGTTAACTATTCTATTCTCTTTTTCATTATCTTTTTATATTTAATCATACCAAACAATTATAAAATTTTCTTACTTTCTACTCAGTTTCAATCATTTAACATCATTTCCTCTTACTTTCTTTTCTTTAATTTTTGAAACAAAAATTAGAGTGTTAAATTTGTGTTATTTGCATAAGAAATAAACTCGTCATGTTATCTTGCTTGATTTTAATTGTCCAAATTATTGTAGTGAACGCGATAATTACTCTTTTATAAGAACCTCATGTGTTTAAGTGTGAAAATAAAAAAGCTGAAAGTACATAATAGAAAAAAGCATGTGCAAGTTAATAGGAGAAATACTACAAAAGAAAATTAAAATTACCCACAAATATGACCCATGGCTTACTGGTCGTCGCTAACATTTTTAGTGACTGATATTTATTCACATTTTTTTATTGTCAAAAAGTTGTATGATTAGGTTTCAGATGCCATCCTTAATGCATATTTGGAGCAAGACCCGGAAAGTAATGTTGTTTACTAGATAATGTGAACTATGAGAAAATTATTGTACTATAAATCAATCCAATGCACACAGTTCATTTCAGACCAAATTAATCATAACATCAAAAATATAAAGTCGCCACAAAAATTATCCCCGATACAGAATCAATAGCATTTAACATTATTGTACTAAGAAAATGAAGATCATGCCATAATTAAAAACAAAGGTATCAGTTGTTCCATGATTTCAAGTTTCTCCATGTTTATTTCCATTGGATATTGAATCATAAAAGAAAATGAATAATTTCAAATTTTTCTAACAAATTTAAAATTTGTTTGATTTTTCATATCTCCTTCTTCTTTCTCCATAGGTATTGTTGTAACATGAAGTGACACATCCATCTCCAATATGTCATGTCCTTCATTGTTGTTTTCCACCATTTCTCTTGCACACTTCCCCATTTGTGGTAAAATCACATCTAAGACATCAATAGGCACCATAAAGAAGAGAGCATACATGGAGGCAATGCTAGGATCCCTCTCCTTGACTGTGAAGTCATTACAATTACATAGAATTTCACAAGGAATAAAAAGTTCTTCTCTAGTCGTTGCTATAGAATTGTGTTTGAAGGGTAAAATTATGTGCGTGTATTCAAAATCAATGTAAAAGCTATCTCTTAATAAATAATGAACTTCCAAGTTGGATAGGATTGGTGTATGGACAGGACTTACATATGAATTTATGAAAGATTCCATGGAAAAATGATCAATTTTGTTTGCTATGTATCAAGAAGAAGAAGAAAGACAACTTGTAAGCAAGTGATGATACATTGTTTGGTATATAGTGTTTTTATACACAGGAAAAAATTCAAAGAATTAATTGTGCCCTGTAATATATTATGTTTATTAGGTCAATATATAACTCTAATATTTTTTACCAAAAAATAAAACACTATAAAAGTAAAGAAATTATTATTATTTTTTGAATATAATAATGATTTGACTATATAATTTAATTTGTTTCATTAAAAGTTAATTTGTTCTATGATTGAAAATATTTATCTTAAATAAGAGAAAATCCTTTAAAAAAAATTGGTACTTAAGCGTGTTTCTATTTAACTAAATATGCATTAATTGTAAAATAAGTGGAATTCAATTATATTTGAAAAAATATTCATTGCTAATAAAAAATTTGAATGAAAATGCACAAGATATTTACCTTTGCGAAAAATCCAGCAATAACATATTCTAACTAAATCATATTTTCTAAATGTAAACTAATAAATTCTACCTATTAAAAATATTTTGTTATCTAGATGTCTGAAAGTGACAACTAAATTTTCGGTGACTTTGATAAAATGATGTAATTAATAACTAATTCAAATTATCAGTTAAAAAATTTCAAAATCTATTTATTAATATAACAAAAGTTATTCCATATCCTACCATTTTTTTATCTATTCCATATTTTAAATGAATATCCATCTTGCTAGTAAATTAAAATATAATATTTTTTATTATTTTAATACATTTAATTTTAATATTTTATGGATATATTAATTTTTTTAGAGAAAGTGATTGAATGGAAATATCGAAATAACTTTTTGGTAGTAAATTTATAAATCGGAATAAAAAAATTTATGCTAACTTATTATTTTTCCTATGGTTGGCTGCAAGGGAAGACACATTAGAGGACAATAAAATTCTTTATACTATGTGTTTGTGTCTGAAAATTTGATCGATCCAGTCAGAACACCAGACCACTTGGTTATTAGAAAAATATTTGTTTTCATATATTAGAGAATATTTATAATTAATTTAGTATTCTTACATTTTTTTTCAATTAAATAAGTTGCATCATCGATTACTGGATCTATTAATATAACGGAGTGTGGAATGTCTTAGATATCGTATAGTGCATTAAAGCGTTGGTTTGGAGATGGTTATTCATCGGAAAAATTATTTATCCAAATTGTAATTTCTATGAATTTAGAAAAAAATCCTTTGTTTTATTTATCTTAAGTTACAATTAGTGTGTAATCTTTCTTCTTTTTCGAACTTGGTCTCGTTCTTGTTTGTAATCAGGTTGAGAATCCTTAGTTCTCTTTGCAATATATCTTGCTTAAAAAAAAAAACTATTAAGTGGACCTAGTAAAAAAATCCAATGCATATTTCATAAGAAAACGAATATATATATAACAACAACAAAAAATTTACTTTTATATCTATAATCAGCCGCCTACCATTATAACACCATCTGATAAGTGTCAAAATGTAATTATTTTGTGTTTGTAAATAGTAGCACTTACCGATACTTTTTGTTAATACCGTTTGAATAATTCTCCGTTTTGTGTAATTTTGTATACTTTGTGTTTTGTACGTTTCCAGGTAAAAATGTATCGTTTGATAGTTTTTGTATATTTTTGTAAGTATTTTTGTGTATTCTGAGCGTTGAGGAATAAAGTGTCGAAGACACAACTGCTAACGCAAGTTTTTGAATAAAGGAAGCTTTTTGAGGTGTAGCGCGCTAAGCGCGCTGGTCGGCGCGGCCTTGGAGCAAACGAATAAATTCAGGATGAAGGTTAAGCGCGTCGCGCGGACTTGCGGCACATCGCGCGCTCTAAGTCGGTTTGATACATTAAGTGAAAGGGCGCGCCGCGCGCTGTAGGGTGCTTAGCGCGCTCTGCGATTTTTCAGTTTTATATAAATAGCTTTGAACATATTTTTTAAGGGTTTTTATCATATCTTCTTTGACAAAGTTGAGCTCTGATCCATTCTTTGTAGTTTAGATGTTCAAGTAACACTATTGGGTGTCTCATCATGTCGATTGAGCTCTGGTGATTTCCACTTGTGCCAAAAACACGAGAAGTTTCCTTTTGTTCTTCTTCTCCTTCCCTGTGACCCATTTCAATTGTGGGGTTTGTATGTATATTCTTCCTCTCTTGTATGTATATTTGTTGATCTTGGGATCATTTATATATTTACTTTACAAATCATCATTGTTGTTGTTGTTCTTGATCTTTTTGCTTAAATGTTATGGATTTGTGTTGTTGTAGAAATAGACATCATAGACCTTTATTAGGAATGATAACTATTAGTTTCTAAATTGTAGAAGTAGATTTGGGGGCTAATAATCGTAATGGGTATCGAGTTTAAAGCCTCCGTGTTGTTTTTGTCGGTTGGGAAGACGCTGATGTGAATAGTATGGTTGAGCTTTCGTCGATGTTGTAGAAATGAATATTGATGTGGCGTCTCGAATGATGCCTGGTGATTTTGATGCGTATTGTGAGTGTGTTGCGATAGGATCTTCAGATTTAAGTATTCAACGGGTTGAGTAGAAATACGATTCCAGAATGAATTCTCTTAATCTACAATAGATTGTTTATTTGCTTTTATTTATTTTCCCACATTTACTTTCCATAACCCAATCATGAAAATTAGAACGTGAGATAGTTGAACGGCAGTTTTTCTCTACCAATCTCTGTAGACTACGATACGATATAACCTATATCACCCTGTAATAAATATACCTATTACTTTTTGCTAGCCGCTTTACCGCTTCAG
Organism: Vicia villosa; assembly: GCF_029867415.1. Classification (NCBI taxonomy): domain Eukaryota; kingdom Viridiplantae; phylum Streptophyta; class Magnoliopsida; order Fabales; family Fabaceae; genus Vicia; species Vicia villosa. Next base: position 82,334,407 of record NC_081181.1, on the reverse strand, counting down.
CAAAATGGCGCCATTGCCAAGGAGTGGTTTTGAGATTAATCTCATTGCAATGATTTCACGTTTTAAGTATTGTAAATATGTGTATATCGTATATTCTGTGCATAGACTCATACCTGTATATTTGCGTATAATTATACTTCAATTTTGTTTGGCAAACTGACTAAACAAGTTGAACTCGAATTAGCTCTTAAAATTAGATATGTTCACTTTTCAACTTGTTTAGTCAAATTCACCATTCCGTTGGAAATTGTGTTTTTCTATTGTTTGAGTATATGCACATATTTGTTGTTTACGTTTTGTTGTAAATGTTATCGTTTTGTAACGTTTGTTCAAGTGTGTGGTTAAGACATTTTCTTTAGGTTGCGATTAGGCGAGAGTGAAGGCGTATCATAGAGGAAGCTACGAACGTGCACAATAAAGGCGTCAAGCTAACGATGTAAAATGAGCGCTTGTTGGGAGGCACCATAACGGTTATTATTCGTTATTATTCTTCATATTTATTTTAAACATTCGTCTTTTTATTATTTGTATCCACATTTTTAGCATCTCTAATTAACTAAATTAAAGTTGATGTGGAGGTACAACTATCGATTTTTTTACTGACTGGATGTTTTTTTTTTGTGTAAGCAAGATATATCTGATAATTCTCCAATTTTGATTGATTCAACATGACGGTTGTGTGGTAATGATTGCTCGAATTTGTACATAGAAGGTACTCGTTTATCGTTTGTATGTGAAGAATAAATTTGTTCCACATAGAAGAACATTGAATATTTTCTCTGTCTTGCAATTCATCTAAAAGAATGATGCGTACTAGTTTGAGGCAACAACATATAAGTTAGGATTAGGGTAAAATCTGTTTAACGAGTGCTTTTATAGTAAAATCTGAGTATGTTATCCCTTGGTATTTCAAGAAACTGAAGGGATAGATCATTTAGTATTCACTTATACACAGATAAAATAATAAACTGTAATAGTGGGATTCAAAGCGTGAGTGATTAGTTTTTCCCTAGGTTTTATTAAGAACTGAGGGAATATGTTGTTTTAATTTTTATTAAAAAATATAACATGACGCGCTTTGGCATAATAACTCAGTTTTCTTCTGACTGAGGTAAACGTTCCGTCCCAAAAAGAGTTATTTATTGTAGTGTTTATTGTTTTTATTGAAATTTAATATTTAATGATTCAATTAATTGTGTTGTTATTGTTATAAAAAAATTATTTTTTAACCATTCTATTGATTTTACTTTTTACCTTTATTGTTGTTGTTGGGGGTGGTGGTTGTTATCAATTCAGTTTGCCAAATAAGACTTTAGGAAGAGTTTTTTTTACCTCAGGGAACGCTTTTAAGCGTTGTCTATTCTAGCGCTGCTAAAGGTATAAACAACACATTTTTAATGTAAAAGTGTTGGCTTAAGTGTGTTTTACGTAGCAAGTTTTGTTAAAAGAGCTGGCTTAAGTGCATTTTAGGTAGCGTTTCCTGCTAAAATTGCTGGCATAATTGCACTTTAGACAACGCTTCCTGATAAAAGCAATATAGCTTAAGTGCACTTCAGGCATCACTTTTTGTTAAAAACACTGGCTTAAGTGCATTTTAGGTAGTACTTTATGTTAGAAGCGTTTTAAACGAAACGCTATTATAGTGAAGAATATTAAAAGCGTTTTAGAGAAAATGCTATCTTATTAAAGTTTAATAATAGCGTTTTCCCACAAAGTGCTATCAAAATCATATTGTCAGCATTCTATAATAGCGCCCGACAATAAAGTGCTATTATAAATATGTTTTTTCTTTTTTAATAGCACTTCTTTTAAAAGTGCTATTAAATTAGGCGCTACAAAATATCTATTTTGTAACTGCCAGTGCACTACCTTTAAACTCATCTGAAAGAATATTTTGCTTGGCAATTTTTCATTATTATTCCTCATATTTATTTTAAACATTCGTCATTTTATTATTTGTATCTATATTTTTAACATCTATAATTAACTAAATAAAAGTTGATGTGGAGGTACAACTATCGATTTTTTTACTGACTGAATGCTTAGTGTCTACCACCGTTAAAATAACTTATTAATTTAAGAAAATATATCAAGTGATAAGAAGCGTCCTTAGTAATTTTTTGTAGTGTGGGAACGTGAAGACAAAGTGCATCCATTGGGTAAAGTGGGAGAATATTTGCAAATCCAAAGGAAAAGGAGGGTTAGGCATTAGAGATGTGGGCGAAATGAACAAATCTCTTCTTCTTAAATGGAAGTGGAGAATTCTAAAGGAGGATAAGGCAATATGGAGTAATTTTCTTCGTTTGAGATATCACAATCCGAAGATAAAAGTGTTGGCTTCTAGTAAAGATCTTTTAAAGCGGGAAGATTCTAGATGGTGGAGAGATATTGTTCTTAATGATATCAAAGAGGACGAATTGGATGAAGGGTTCATTGATTGGATTAAATGTGATCTAAAACAAGGTAACAACATTCTCTTTTGGCATAGTTGTTGGTTGGTCGATCAACCGCTTTGTGTTTCACTTCCGCACTTGTTTGATCGTACGACCAACAAATTATGCGTGGTGAATGACATTCTTAGTTCGAACAATGGTGAAAGTTTGTGGAATTGGGAAGCTATCTTTGGTGATGAGGTTTTGATTCATTTGATACCGAACGTTTCTTTAACCACCTTGTCCGCATCGGCCAAGGCTATTGGTGAAGAATTTAGGGACTTAATGGAGCTTCTTTAAGGAGTAGTGTTGGATAATTCGGATAAGGATGATTATCATTGGAATGTCACGCCTAATGGAGTTTTCACGGTGTCTAGTGTCTCGCACATGATGGCTAGTGCTAAAGAAATAGCTTGGCCAATCTCCACCATCAAGTTGTTAGATGCCATTTGGAAGACAACTATTTCGGAAAAGATCAAGATTTTTGCTTGGAGATTCCTCATCAAAAGACTACCGCTAAAAGATCTTCTTGTTAATAGAGGTGTGTCTATCGTTACCATTGATTGCCCTTTTTGTTTTATCTATTCGGAATCTTTGGATCATCTTTTCTTTCAATGCCAAGTAACAAAGGCGATATGGAATAGAATCTATGTGTGGTTGGGTAATGGCATCATTTTGACTCAAGAGGAATTCAAGAGCTTCGGGAGTATTCAAGAAAAGGTGACCAATAACAACATTAAAGCTATTCTAAACACTATATGGATAGCCTTAATTTGGTGTACTTGGAAGATGCGAAACACTATAATTTTTGATAGCGGTTCTTTTTGTCATGATGAGGTGATATCAAACATTTTATTTTTTTCATGGAGATGGATTAGTAGTAGGGAATCCTCGCGTAGGATCAGTTTTAATGATTGGTATAAACTACCATTTCTTTGTAACTTTTCAATCTAGTGTGTTCTTGTTGTAAGGGTTGCACCCCTAGTGCGATGTCTTATATTCAATTGCTTATTAAAAAAAAACGAAGGCATAAAACTTGGTGACTATCATTTCAAAAGCAATCCCCTCCATGTCCAACGGTAGGTGTCATAGAAGAAATTATAGTTCCTCATTCTCTGATGATTCAAAAGAGGAGGATGTAATCTCTTTTTGAAACAACTCAAAAAATGTTGTAGTGGACACTTGGGAAATGTTTATCAAGTCTTGCTACACTCCTGAATTTTTTCTAAGAGGCAGAGAAGAAAGGAGAATAGGGTAAGAAATATCTATCCACATATATTGTCATGTGGAGGATATATGATAAATTGGAATAGATGGCGGTCAAAGAAACACTACTACAAAAAAGATATACAACAACACTCAGGTTATCATGGTCAAAAGATCCATCGTGGTAGAATCTATTCAATTAGGCGTTTTCTTTTTATTTTCATTTTTAAGCCACTTTTCTCCATAGTTAAAAGTTTCATCCGTGATAAAAGGTGGCGCATGGTCATGAGTTTGAATCTTGTTGTAGTTGTTCTAGTGCTGTATTTTTTATATTTTATTAAAAGACATACAACAATGGTTGTTTAATACAACCGTTGTTGTATGTAGCGGGCTATCTACTTTACTACTACGGTTGAAAGTTCCAACCATGGTGAAAATTCACTCGGGTCATGGATTTATATTCTAGCACCTACAGTTTTGTTTTTATTTATTTTTCAGCCACTTTTCATGACGGTTGGAACTTCTATTTGTGGTGAAAAGTTACTCGAGGTCACTGGGAAATATAAGCGTGTTTAATGAGTTTCCTTATCGTCCTTAAACAAATATTTGTCATCTATTAAGTCAATATCAACACTCATGACAATACCAATATCTGCGTGAAACCTAAAACTTAGACAAACTTTCAACTTGGACGAACTTCATCTTCTACCTCCAAATGTCATGTTTCATTAGCGACACTCTATTTCTCCACTAAACCAAGCTCGAAAATATCATTTCTCCATAAACAAAACTCGAAAACATCATCTCTTTTATTAATATATTTTAGAACTCCATCATCTCTTCTCTAACTTGAATGAGATAAGATATGGATTCAAATTAATAATGTTAGTTGTTGTTGTTGTTGTTCTTGTTTTCTTGTTTTACTCTTCTTTTTTTATTATTGTTGTTATTGTTTTTCTTGTTGTTATTATTGTTGTTGTTGTTATTGTTGTTGTTTTTGTTGTTCTTGTTGTTGTTTCTCTGATTTATGATTATTGACAAAAGCCACCACCATTTCACTAGTTAAACAAATAAACTTATCTATTATGCATCACTAAAACAGGGTTTTTGGATCAAAAGAATAAATAAAGCATTAAAGATAAAAAGAAAAATTGAAAAAAAATGACGAAATTGATGAAAATCAAAAGTTATAAGGGGAAATTAAATTTAAGTGTTTAATGACGTTTGTCAAAGAGAATTTTTTTTTTGTAAGTAAGAAAGAATATACTAATATGAGAACCCAAGTTCTCCAAAATCTTGATACAAAAGAGGCAAGATAGAGCCTTGGAAGAAAAATTACACACCAATTACAATCTACAATAAATATAACAACGAATTTTTGTTAAACTCGTAAAAATTACAATTGGGTTGGTTAATTTTTTCTATGAAAGTCCATCTCCAAATCAAAGATTTTATCTCCCAAGCGATATCTGATATGTTCCACGTGACTAAAAGACTAGAGTATGAGATTTGAGCGAGAGAGGTTATTTTCCATAAACACTTTTAGAGATTGAAAGATTGTGATTTGAAAAAAAAAAGACATGGTTTCAATGGAGATCATGTAGCGCAAAAATCTGAAGGCTGGGAAAAAGAAGTTTAGAAGAAACACCATAGTAATTCTAAATATTGTTGCAGACTCATTGAGAAAGACGATGTTGTTGTAGAAGGCCGTTAGATGAAATAAACAAGGTGAAGGAAAGCAAATTATAAAAAATTACTACTGCTTGCTTTTAGTTAAAAACTAACCTTATTGTAAATAATATATTTTCACCTAAGCCAAACGAACAACCGAAGTGTAAATGTTTAATGAAAAGTAACTACTAAAATATTTAATATTGTTGTTGTTGAGGTTTAATGTTTAACGATTTTACTGATTTTATTTATTTATTGGTGTTATTGTTGAAATTTAATTTTTAACGATTTTATTAATTATTTATTATTGTTGTAGAAATTTAATTTTTAACGATTTTATTAATATTTTATTATTATTGTTGTTGAAATTTAATGTTTAACGATTCTATTAATTTTTTTTTACCTTTGTTATTGTTGGTGGTGGCTGTTGTTAACTATTCTATTCTCTTTTTCATTATCTTTTTATATTTAATCATACCAAACAATTATAAAATTTTCTTACTTTCTACTCAGTTTCAATCATTTAACATCATTTCCTCTTACTTTCTTTTCTTTAATTTTTGAAACAAAAATTAGAGTGTTAAATTTGTGTTATTTGCATAAGAAATAAACTCGTCATGTTATCTTGCTTGATTTTAATTGTCCAAATTATTGTAGTGAACGCGATAATTACTCTTTTATATGAACCTCATGTGTTTAAGTGTGAAAATAAAAAAGCTGAAAGTACATAATAGAAAAAAGCATGTGCAAGTTAATAGGAGAAATACTACAAAAGAAAATTAAAATTACCCACAAATATGACCCATGGCTTACTGGTCGTCGCTAACATTTTTAGTGACTGATATTTATTCACATTTTTTTATTGTCAAAAAGTTGTATGATTAGGTTTCAGATGCCATCCTTAATGCATATTTGGAGCAAGACCCGGAAAGTAATGTTGTTTACTAGATAATGTGAACTATGAGAAAATTATTGTACTATAAATCAATCCAATGCACACAGTTCATTTCAGACCAAATTAATCATAACATCAAAAATATAAAGTCGCCACAAAAATTATCCCCGATACAGAATCAATAGCATTTAACATTATTGTACTAAGAAAATGAAGATCATGCCATAATTAAAAACAAAGGTATCAGTTGTTCCATGATTTCAAGTTTCTCCATGTTTATTTCCATTGGATATTGAATCATAAAAGAAAATGAATAATTTCAAATTTTTCTAACAAATTTAAAATTTGTTTGATTTTTCATATCTCCTTCTTCTTTCTCCATAGGTATTGTTGTAACATGAAGTGACACATCCATCTCCAATATGTCATGTCCTTCATTGTTGTTTTCCACCATTTCTCTTGCACACTTCCCCATTTGTGGTAAAATCACATCTAAGACATCAATAGGCACCATAAAGAAGAGAGCATACATGGAGGCAATGCTAGGATCCCTCTCCTTGACTGTGAAGTCATTACAATTACATAGAATTTCACAAGGAATAAAAAGTTCTTCTCTAGTCGTTGCTATAGAATTGTGTTTGAAGGGTAAAATTATGTGCGTGTATTCAAAATCAATGTAAAAGCTATCTCTTAATAAATAATGAACTTCCAAGTTGGATAGGATTGGTGTATGGACAGGACTTACATATGAACTTATGAAAGATTCCATGGAAAAATGATCAATTTTGTTTGCTATGTATCAAGAAGAAGAAGAAAGACAACTTGTAAGCAAGTGATGATACATTGTTTGGTATATAGTGTTTTTATACACAGGAAAAAATTCAAAGAATTAATTGTGCCCTGTAATATATTATGTTTATTAGGTCAATATATAACTCTAATATTTTTTACCAAAAAATAAAACACTATAAAAGTAAAGAAATTATTATTATTTTTTGAATATAATAATGATTTGACTATATAATTTAATTTGTTTCATTAAAAGTTAATTTGTTCTATGATTGAAAATATTTATCTTAAATAAGAGAAAATCCTTTAAAAAAAATTGGTACTTAAGCGTGTTTCTATTTAACTAAATATGCATTAATTGTAAAATAAGTGGAATTCAATTATATTTGAAAAAATATTCATTGCTAATAAAAAATTTGAATGAAAATGCACAAGATATTTACCTTTGCGAAAAATCCAGCAATAACATATTCTAACTAAATCATATTTTCTAAATGTAAATTAATAAATTCTACCTATTAAAAATATTTTGTTATCTAGATGTCTGAAAGTGACAACTAAATTTTCGGTGACTTTGATAAAATGATGTAATTAATAACTAATTCAAATTATCAGTTAAAAAATTTCAAAATCTATTTATTAATATAACAAAAGTTATTCCATATCCTACCATTTTTTTATCTATTCCATATTTTAAATGAATATCCATCTTGCTAGTAAATTAAAATATAATATTTTTTATTATTTTAATACATTTAATTTTAATATTTTATGGATATATTAATTTTTTTAGAGAAAGTGATTGAATGGAAATATCGAAATAACTTTTTGGTAGTAAATTTATAAATCGGAATAAAAAAATTTATGCTAACTTATTATTTTTCCTATGGTTGGCTGCAAGGGAAGACACATTAGAGGACAATAAAATTCTTTATACTATGTGTTTGTGTCTGAAAATTTGATCGATCCAGTCAGAACACCAGACCACTTGGTTATTAGAAAAATATTTGTTTTCATATATTAGAGAATATTTATAATTAATTTAGTATTCTTACATTTTTTTTCAATTAAATAAGTTGCATCATCGATTACTGGATCTATTAATATAACGGAGTGTGGAATGTCTTAGATATCGTATAGTGCATTAAAGCGTTGGTTTGGAGATGGTTATTCATCGGAAAAATTATTTATCCAAATTGTAATTTCTATGAATTTAGAAAAAAATCCTTTGTTTTATTTATCTTAAGTTACAATTAGTGTGTAATCTTTCTTCTTTTTCGAACTTGGTCTCGTTCTTGTTTGTAATCAGGTTGAGAATCCTTAGTTCTCTTTGCAATATATCTTGCTTAAAAAAAAAAACTATTAAGTGGACCTAGTAAAAAAATCCAATGCATATTTCATAAGAAAACGAATATATATATAACAACAACAAAAAATTTACTTTTATATCTATAATCAGCCGCCTACCATTATAACACCATCTGATAAGTGTCAAAATGTAATTATTTTGTGTTTGTAAATAGTAGCACTTACCGATACTTTTTGTTAATACCGTTTGAATAATTCTCCGTTTTGTGTAATTTTGTATACTTTGTGTTTTGTACGTTTCCAGGTAAAAATGTATCGTTTGATAGTTTTTGTATATTTTTGTAAGTATTTTTGTGTATTCTGAGCGTTGAGGAATAAAGTGTCGAAGACACAACTGCTAACGCAAGTTTTTGAATAAAGGAAGCTTTTTGAGGTGTAGCGCGCTAAGCGCGCTGGTCGGCGCGGCCTTGGAGCAAACGAATAAATTCAGGATGAAGGTTAAGCGCGTCGCGCGGACTTGCGGCACATCGCGCGCTCTAAGTCGGTTTGATACATTAAGTGAAAGGGCGCGCCGCGCGCTGTAGGGTGCTTAGCGCGCTCTGCGATTTTTCAGTTTTATATAAATAGCTTTGAACATATTTTTTAAGGGTTTTTATCATATCTTCTTTGACAAAGTTGAGCTCTGATCCATTCTTTGTAGTTTAGATGTTCAAGTAACACTATTGGGTGTCTCATCATGTCGATTGAGCTCTGGTGATTTCCACTTGTGCCAAAAACACGAGAAGTTTCCTTTTGTTCTTCTTCTCCTTCCCTGTGACCCATTTCAATTGTGGGGTTTGTATGTATATTCTTCCTCTCTTGTATGTATATTTGTTGATCTTGGGATCATTTATATATTTACTTTACAAATCATCATTGTTGTTGTTGTTCTTGATCTTTTTGCTTAAATGTTATGGATTTGTGTTGTTGTAGAAATAGACATCATAGACCTTTATTAGGAATGATAACTATTAGTTTCTAAATTGTAGAAGTAGATTTGGGGGCTAATAATCGTAATGGGTATCGAGTTTAAAGCCTCCGTGTTGTTTTTGTCGGTTGGGAAGACGCTGATGTGAATAGTATGGTTGAGCTTTCGTCGATGTTGTAGAAATGAATATTGATGTGGCGTCTCGAATGATGCCTGGTGATTTTGATGCGTATTGTGAGTGTGTTGCGATAGGATCTTCAGATTTAAGTATTCAACGGGTTGAGTAGAAATACGATTCCAGAATGAATTCTCTTAATCTACAATAGATTGTTTATTTGCTTTTATTTATTTTCCCACATTTACTTTCCATAACCCAATCATGAAAATTAGAACGTGAGATAGTTGAACGGCAGTTTTTCTCTACCAATCTCTGTAGACTACGATACGATATAACCTATATCACCCTGTAATAAATATACCTATTACTTTTTGCTAGCCGCTTTACCGCTTCAGCAAAATGGCGCCATTGCCAAGGAGTGGTTTTGAGATTAATCTCATTGCAATGATTTCACGTTTTAAGTATTGTAAATATGTGTATATCGTATATTCTGTGCATAGACTCATACCTGTATATTTGCGTATAATTATACTTCAATTTTGTTTGGCAAACTGACTAAACAAGTTGAACTCGAATTAGCTCTTAAAATTAGATATGTTCACTTTTCAACTTGTTTAGTCAAATTCACCATTCCGTTGGAAATTGTGTTTTTCTATTGTTTGAGTATATGCACATATTTGTTGTTTACGTTTTGTTGTAAATGTTATCGTTTTGTAACGTTTGTTCAAGTGTGTGGTTAAGACATTTTCTTTAGGTTGCGATTAGGCGAGAGTGAAGGCGTATCATAGAGGAAGCTACGAACGTGCACAATAAAGGCGTCAAGCTAACGATGTAAAATGAGCGCTTGTTGGGAGGCACCATAACGGTTATTATTCGTTATTATTCTTCATATTTATTTTAAACATTCGTCTTTTTATTATTTGTATCCACATTTTTAGCATCTCTAATTAACTAAATTAAAGTTGATGTGGAGGTACAACTATCGATTTTTTTACTGACTGGATGTTTTTTTTTTGTGTAAGCAAGATATATCTGATAATTCTCCAATTTTGATTGATTCAACATGACGGTTGTGTGGTAATGATTGCTCGAATTTGTACATAGAAGGTACTCGTTTATCGTTTGTATGTGAAGAATAAATTTGTTCCACATAGAAGAACATTGAATATTTTCTCTGTCTTGCAATTCATCTAAAAGAATGATGCGTACTAGTTTGAGGCAACAACATATAAGTTAGGATTAGGGTAAAATCTGTTTAACGAGTGCTTTTATAGTAAAATCTGAGTATGTTATCCCTTGGTATTTCAAGAAACTGAAGGGATAGATCATTTAGTATTCACTTATACACAGATAAAATAATAAACTGTAATAGTGGGATTCAAAGCGTGAGTGATTAGTTTTTCCCTAGGTTTTATTAAGAACTGAGGGAATATGTTGTTTTAATTTTTATTAAAAAATATAACATGACGCGCTTTGGCATAATAACTCAGTTTTCTTCTGACTGAGGTAAACGTTCCGTCCCAAAAAGAGTTATTTATTGTAGTGTTTATTGTTTTTATTGAAATTTAATATTTAATGATTCAATTAATTGTGTTGTTATTGTTATAAAAAAATTATTTTTTAACCATTCTATTGATTTTACTTTTTACCTTTATTGTTGTTGTTGGGGGTGGTGGTTGTTATCAATTCAGTTTGCCAAATAAGACTTTAGGAAGAGTTTTTTTTACCTCAGGGAACGCTTTTAAGCGTTGTCTATTCTAGCGCTGCTAAAGGTATAAACAACACATTTTTAATGTAAAAGTGTTGGCTTAAGTGTGTTTTACGTAGCAAGTTTTGTTAAAAGAGCTGGCTTAAGTGCATTTTAGGTAGCGTTTCCTGCTAAAATTGCTGGCATAATTGCACTTTAGACAACGCTTCCTGATAAAAGCAATATAGCTTAAGTGCACTTCAGGCATCACTTTTTGTTAAAAACACTGGCTTAAGTGCATTTTAGGTAGTACTTTATGTTAGAAGCGTTTTAAACGAAACGCTATTATAGTGAAGAATATTAAAAGCGTTTTAGAGAAAATGCTATCTTATTAAAGTTTAATAATAGCGTTTTCCCACAAAGTGCTATCAAAATCATATTGTCAGCATTCTATAATAGCGCCCGACAATAAAGTGCTATTATAAATATGTTTTTTCTTTTTTAATAGCACTTCTTTTAAAAGTGCTATTAAATTAGGCGCTACAAAATATCTATTTTGTAACTGCCAGTGCACTACCTTTAAACTCATCTGAAAGAATATTTTGCTTGGCAATTTTTCATTATTATTCCTCATATTTATTTTAAACATTCGTCATTTTATTATTTGTATCTATATTTTTAACATCTATAATTAACTAAATAAAAGTTGATGTGGAGGTACAACTATCGATTTTTTTACTGACTGAATGCTTAGTGTCTACCACCGTTAAAATAACTTATTAATTTAAGAAAATATATCAAGTGATAAGAAGCGTCCTTAGTAATTTTTTGTAGTGTGGGAACGTGAAGACAAAGTGCATCCATTGGGTAAAGTGGGAGAATATTTGCAAATCCAAAGGAAAAGGAGGGTTAGGCATTAGAGATGTGGGCGAAATGAACAAATCTCTTCTTCTTAAATGGAAGTGGAGAATTCTAAAGGAGGATAAGGCAATATGGAGTAATTTTCTTCGTTTGAGATATCACAATCCGAAGATAAAAGTGTTGGCTTCTAGTAAAGATCTTTTAAAGCGGGAAGATTCTAGATGGTGGAGAGATATTGTTCTTAATGATATCAAAGAGGACGAATTGGATGAAGGGTTCATTGATTGGATTAAATGTGATCTAAAACAAGGTAACAACATTCTCTTTTGGCATAGTTGTTGGTTGGTCGATCAACCGCTTTGTGTTTCACTTCCGCACTTGTTTGATCGTACGACCAACAAATTATGCGTGGTGAATGACATTCTTAGTTCGAACAATGGTGAAAGTTTGTGGAATTGGGAAGCTATCTTTGGTGATGAGGTTTTGATTCATTTGATACCGAACGTTTCTTTAACCACCTTGTCCGCATCGGCCAAGGCTATTGGTGAAGAATTTAGGGACTTAATGGAGCTTCTTTAAGGAGTAGTGTTGGATAATTCGGATAAGGATGATTATCATTGGAATGTCACGCCTAATGGAGTTTTCACGGTGTCTAGTGTCTCGCACATGATGGCTAGTGCTAAAGAAATAGCTTGGCCAATCTCCACCATCAAGTTGTTAGATGCCATTTGGAAGACAACTATTTCGGAAAAGATCAAGATTTTTGCTTGGAGATTCCTCATCAAAAGACTACCGCTAAAAGATCTTCTTGTTAATAGAGGTGTGTCTATCGTTACCATTGATTGCCCTTTTTGTTTTATCTATTCGGAATCTTTGGATCATCTTTTCTTTCAATGCCAAGTAACAAAGGCGATATGGAATAGAATCTATGTGTGGTTGGGTAATGGCATCATTTTGACTCAAGAGGAATTCAAGAGCTTCGGGAGTATTCAAGAAAAGGTGACCAATAACAACATTAAAGCTATTCTAAACACTATATGGATAGCCTTAATTTGGTGTACTTGGAAGATGCGAAACACTATAATTTTTGATAGCGGTTCTTTTTGTCATGATGAGGTGATATCAAACATTTTATTTTTTTCATGGAGATGGATTAGTAGTAGGGAATCCTCGCGTAGGATCAGTTTTAATGATTGGTATAAACTACCATTTCTTTGTAACTTTTCAATCTAGTGTGTTCTTGTTGTAAGGGTTGCACCCCTAGTGCGATGTCTTATATTCAATTGCTTATTAAAAAAAAACGAAGGCATAAAACTTGGTGACTATCATTTCAAAAGCAATCCCCTCCATGTCCAACGGTAGGTGTCATAGAAGAAATTATAGTTCCTCATTCTCTGATGATTCAAAAGAGGAGGATGTAATCTCTTTTTGAAACAACTCAAAAAATGTTGTAGTGGACACTTGGGAAATGTTTATCAAGTCTTGCTACACTCCTGAATTTTTTCTAAGAGGCAGAGAAGAAAGGAGAATAGGGTAAGAAATATCTATCCACATATATTGTCATGTGGAGGATATATGATAAATTGGAATAGATGGCGGTCAAAGAAACACTACTACAAAAAAGATATACAACAACACTCAGGTTATCATGGTCAAAAGATCCATCGTGGTAGAATCTATTCAATTAGGCGTTTTCTTTTTATTTTCATTTTTAAGCCACTTTTCTCCATAGTTAAAAGTTTCATCCGTGATAAAAGGTGGCGCATGGTCATGAGTTTGAATCTTGTTGTAGTTGTTCTAGTGCTGTATTTTTTATATTTTATTAAAAGACATACAACAATGGTTGTTTAATACAACCGTTGTTGTATGTAGCGGGCTATCTACTTTACTACTACGGTTGAAAGTTCCAACCATGGTGAAAATTCACTCGGGTCATGGATTTATATTCTAGCACCTACAGTTTTGTTTTTATTTATTTTTCAGCCACTTTTCATGACGGTTGGAACTTCTATTTGTGGTGAAAAGTTACTCGAGGTCACTGGGAAATATAAGCGTGTTTAATGAGTTTCCTTATCGTCCTTAAACAAATATTTGTCATCTATTAAGTCAATATCAACACTCATGACAATACCAATATCTGCGTGAAACCTAAAACTTAGACAAACTTTCAACTTGGACGAACTTCATCTTCTACCTCCAAATGTCATGTTTCATTAGCGACACTCTATTTCTCCACTAAACCAAGCTCGAAAATATCATTTCTCCATAAACAAAACTCGAAAACATCATCTCTTTTATTAATATATTTTAGAACTCCATCATCTCTTCTCTAACTTGAATGAGATAAGATATGGATTCAAATTAATAATGTTAGTTGTTGTTGTTGTTGTTGTTGTTCTTGTTTTACTCTTCTTCTTTTTTTATTATTGTTGTTATTGTTTTTCTTGTTGTTATTATTGTTGTTGTTGTTATTGTTGTTGTTTTTGTTGTTCTTGTTGTTGTTTCTCTGATTTATGATTATTGACAAAAGCCACCACCATTTCACTAGTTAAACAAATAAACTTATCTATTATGCATCACTAAAACAGGGTTTTTGGATCAAAAGAATAAATAAAGCATTAAAGATAAAAAGAAAAATTGAAAAAAAATGACGAAATTGATGAAAATCAAAAGTTATAAGGGGAAATTAAATTTAAGTGTTTAATGACGTTTGTCAAAGAGAATTTTTTTTTTGTAAGTAAGAAAGAATATACTAATATGAGAACCCAAGTTCTCCAAAATCTTGATACAAAAGAGGCAAGATAGAGCCTTGGAAGAAAAATTACACACCAATTACAATCTACAATAAATATAACAACGAATTTTTGTTAAACTCGTAAAAATTACAATTGGGTTGGTTAATTTTTTCTATGAAAGTCCATCTCCAAATCAAAGATTTTATCTCCCAAGCGATATCTGATATGTTCCACGTGACTAAAAGACTAGAGTATGAGATTTGAGCGAGAGAGGTTATTTTCCATAAACACTTTTAGAGATTGAAAGATTGTGATTTGAAAAAAAAAAGACATGGTTTCAATGGAGATCATGTAGCGCAAAAATCTGAAGGCTGGGAAAAAGAAGTTTAGAAGAAACACCATAGTAATTCTAAATATTGTTGCAGACTCATTGAGAAAGACGATGTTGTTGTAGAAGGCCGTTAGATGAAATAAACAAGGTGAAGGAAAGCAAATTATAAAAAATTACTACTGCTTGCTTTTAGTTAAAAACTAACCTTATTGTAAATAATATATTTTCACCTAAGCCAAACGAACAACCGAAGTGTAAATGTTTAATGAAAAGTAACTACTAAAATATTTAATATTGTTGTTGTTGAGGTTTAATGTTTAACGATTTTACTGATTTTATTTATTTATTGGTGTTATTGTTGAAATTTAATTTTTAACGATTTTATTAATTATTTATTATTGTTGTAGAAATTTAATTTTTAACGATTTTATTAATATTTTATTATTATTGTTGTTGAAATTTAATGTTTAACGATTCTATTAATTTTTTTTTACCTTTGTTATTGTTGGTGGTGGCTGTTGTTAACTATTCTATTCTCTTTTTCATTATCTTTTTATATTTAATCATACCAAACAATTATAAAATTTTCTTACTTTCTACTCAGTTTCAATCATTTAACATCATTTCCTCTTACTTTCTTTTCTTTAATTTTTGAAACAAAAATTAGAGTGTTAAATTTGTGTTATTTGCATAAGAAATAAACTCGTCATGTTATCTTGCTTGATTTTAATTGTCCAAATTATTGTAGTGAACGCGATAATTACTCTTTTATATGAACCTCATGTGTTTAAGTGTGAAAATAAAAAAGCTGAAAGTACATAATAGAAAAAAGCATGTGCAAGTTAATAGGAGAAATACTACAAAAGAAAATTAAAATTACCCACAAATATGACCCATGGCTTACTGGTCGTCGCTAACATTTTTAGTGACTGATATTTATTCACATTTTTTTATTGTCAAAAAGTTGTATGATTAGGTTTCAGATGCCATCCTTAATGCATATTTGGAGCAAGACCCGGAAAGTAATGTTGTTTACTAGATAATGTGAACTATGAGAAAATTATTGTACTATAAATCAATCCAATGCACACAGTTCATTTCAGACCAAATTAATCATAACATCAAAAATATAAAGTCGCCACAAAAATTATCCCCGATACAGAATCAATAGCATTTAACATTATTGTACTAAGAAAATGAAGATCATGCCATAATTAAAAACAAAGGTATCAGTTGTTCCATGATTTCAAGTTTCTCCATGTTTATTTCCATTGGATATTGAATCATAAAAGAAAATGAATAATTTCAAATTTTTCTAACAAATTTAAAATTTGTTTGATTTTTCATATCTCCTTCTTCTTTCTCCATAGGTATTGTTGTAACATGAAGTGACACATCCATCTCCAATATGTCATGTCCTTCATTGTTGTTTTCCACCATTTCTCTTGCACACTTCCCCATTTGTGGTAAAATCACATCTAAGACATCAATAGGCACCATAAAGAAGAGAGCATACATGGAGGCAATGCTAGGATCCCTCTCCTTGACTGTGAAGTCATTACAATTACATAGAATTTCACAAGGAATAAAAAGTTCTTCTCTAGTCGTTGCTATAGAATTGTGTTTGAAGGGTAAAATTATGTGCGTGTATTCAAAATCAATGTAAAAGCTATCTCTTAATAAATAATGAACTTCCAAGTTGGATAGGATTGGTGTATGGACAGGACTTACATATGAACTTATGAAAGATTCCATGGAAAAATGATCAATTTTGTTTGCTATGTATCAAGAAGAAGAAGAAAGACAACTTGTAAGCAAGTGATGATACATTGTTTGGTATATAGTGTTTTTATACACAGGAAAAAATTCAAAGAATTAATTGTGCCCTGTAATATATTATGTTTATTAGGTCAATATATAACTCTAATATTTTTTACCAAAAAATAAAACACTATAAAAGTAAAGAAATTATTATTATTTTTTGAATATAATAATGATTTGACTATATAATTTAATTTGTTTCATTAAAAGTTAATTTGTTCTATGATTGAAAATATTTATCTTAAATAAGAGAAAATCCTTTAAAAAAAATTGGTACTTAAGCGTGTTTCTATTTAACTAAATATGCATTAATTGTAAAATAAGTGGAATTCAATTATATTTGAAAAAATATTCATTGCTAATAAAAAATTTGAATGAAAATGCACAAGATATTTACCTTTGCGAAAAATCCAGCAATAACATATTCTAACTAAATCATATTTTCTAAATGTAAATTAATAAATTCTACCTATTAAAAATATTTTGTTATCTAGATGTCTGAAAGTGACAACTAAATTTTCGGTGACTTTGATAAAATGATGTAATTAATAACTAATTCAAATTATCAGTTAAAAAATTTCAAAATCTATTTATTAATATAACAAAAGTTAATCCATATCCTACCATTTTTTTATCTATTCCATATTTTAAATGAATATCCATCTTGCTAGTAAATTAAAATATAATATTTTTTATTATTTTAATACATTTAATTTTAATATTTTATGGATATATTAATTTTTTTAGAGAAAGTGATTGAATGGAAATATCGAAATAACTTTTTGGTAGTAAATTTATAAATCGGAATAAAAAAATTTATGCTAACTTATTATTTTTCCTATGGTTGGCTGCAAGGGAAGACACATTAGAGGACAATAAAATTCTTTATACTATGTGTTTGTGTCTGAAAATTTGATCGATCCAGTCAGAACACCAGACCACTTGGTTATTAGAAAAATATTTGTTTTCATATATTAGAGAATATTTATAATTAATTTAGTATTCTTACATTTTTTTTCAATTAAATAAGTTGCATCATCGATTACTGGATCTATTAATATAACGGAGTGTGGAATGTCTTAGATATCGTATAGTGCATTAAAGCGTTGGTTTGGAGATGGTTATTCATCGGAAAAATTATTTATCCAAATTGTAATTTCTATGAATTTAGAAAAAAATCCTTTGTTTTATTTATCTTAAGTTACAATTAGTGTGTAATCTTTCTTCTTTTTCGAACTTGGTCTCGTTCTTGTTTGTAATCAGGTTGAGAATCCTTAGTTCTCTTTGCAATATATCTTGCTTAAAAAAAAAAACTATTAAGTGGACCTAGTAAAAAAATCCAATGCATATTTCATAAGAAAACGAATATATATATAACAACAACAAAAAATTTACTTTTATATCTATAATCAGCCGCCTACCATTATAACACCATCTGATAAGTGTCAAAATGTAATTATTTTGTGTTTGTAAATAGTAGCACTTACCGATACTTTTTGTTAATACCGTTTGAATAATTCTCCGTTTTTGTGTAATTTTGTATACTTTGTGTTTTGTACGTTTCCAGGTAAAAATGTATCGTTTGATAGTTTTTGTATATTTTTGTAAGTATTTTTGCGTATTCTGAGCGTTGAGGAATAAAGTGTCGAAGACACAACTGCTAACGCAAGTTTTTGAATAAAGGAAGCTTTTTGAGGTGTAGCGCGCTAAGCGCGCTGGTCGGCGCGGCCTAGGAGCAAACGAATAAATTCAGGATGAAGGTTAAGCGCGTCGCGCGGACTTGCGGCACATCGCGCGCTCTAAGTCGGTTTGATACATTAAGTGAAAGGGCGCGCCGCGCGCTGTAGGGTGCTTAGCGCGCTCTGCGATTTTTCAGTTTTATATAAATAGCTTTGAACATATTTTTTAAGGGTTTTTATCATATCTTCTTTGACAAAGTTGAGCTCTGATCCATTCTTTGTAGTTTAGATGTTCAAGTAACACTATTGGGTGTCTCATCATGTCGATTGAGCTCTGGTGATTTCCACTTGTGCCAAAAACACGAGAAGTTTCCTTTTGTTCTTCTTCTCCTTCCCTGTGACCCATTTCAATTGTGGGGTTTGTATGTATATTTTTCCTCTCTTGTATGTATATTTGTTGATCTTGGGATCATTTATATATTTACTTTACAAATCATCATTGTTGTTGTTGTTCTTGATCTTTTTGCTTAAATGTTATGGATTTGTGTTGTTGTAGAAATAGACATCATAGACCTTTATTAGGAATGATAACTATTAGTTTCTAAATTGTAGAAGTAGATTTGGGGGCTAATAATCGTAATGGGTATCGAGTTTAAAGCCTCCGTGTTGTTTTTGTCGGTTGGGAAGACGCTGATGTGAATAGTATGGTTGAGCTTTCGTCGATGTTGTAGAAATGAATATTGATGTGGCGTCTCGAATGATGCCTGGTGATTTTGATGCGTATTGTGAGTGTGTTGCGATAGGATCTTCAGATTTAAGTATTCAACGGGTTGAGTAGAAATACGATTCCAGAATGAATTCTCTTAATCTACAATAGATTGTTTATTTGCTTTTATTTATTTTTCCACATTTACTTTCCATAACCCAATCATGAAAATTAGAACGTGAGATAGTTGAACGGCAGTTTTTCTCTACCAATCTCTGTAGACTACGATACGATATAACCTATATCACCCTGTAATAAATATACCTATTACTTTTTGCTAGCCGCTTTACCGCTTCAGCAAAATGGCGCCATTGCCAAGGAGTGGTTTTGAGATTAATCTCATTGCAATGATTTCACGTTTTAAGTATTGTAAATATGTGTATATCGTATATTCTGTGCATAGACTCATACCTGTATATTTGCGTATAATTATACTTCAATTTTGTTTGGCAAACTGACTAAACAAGTTGAACTCGAATTAGCTCTTAAAATTAGATATGTTCACTTTTCAACTTGTTTAGTCAAATTCACCATTCCGTTGGAAATTGTGTTTTTCTATTGTTTGAGTATATGCACATATTTGTTGTTTACGTTTTGTTGTAAATGTTATCGTTTTGTAACGTTTGTTCAAGTGTGTGGTTAAGACATTTTCTTTAGGTTGCGATTAGGCGAGAGTGAAGGCGTATCATAGAGGAAGCTACGAACGTGCACAATAAAGGCGTCAAGCTAACGATGTAAAATGAGCGCTTGTTGGGAGGCACCATAACGGTTATTATTCGTTATTATTCTTCATATTTATTTTAAACATTCGTCTTTTTATTATTTGTATCCACATTTTTAGCATCTCTAATTAACTAAATAAAAGTTGATGTGGAGGTACAACTATCGATTTTTTTACTGACTGGATGTTTTTTTTTTGTGTAAGCAAGATATATCTGATAATTCTCCAATTTTGATTGATTCAACATGACGGTTGTGTGGTAATGATTGCTCGAATTTGTACATAGAAGGTACTCGTTTATCGTTTGTATGTGAAGAATAAATTTGTTCCACATAGAAGAACATTGAATATTTTCTCTGTCTTGCAATTCATCTAAAAGAATGATGCGTACTAGTTTGAGGCAACAACATATAAGTTAGGATTAGGGTAAAATCTGTTTAACGAGTGCTTTTATAGTAAAATCTGAGTATGTTATCCCTCGGTATTTCAAGAAACTGAAGGGATAGATCATTTAGTATTCACTTATACACAGATAAAATAATAAACTGTAATAGTGGGATTCAAAGCGTGAGTGATTAGTTTTTCCCTAGGTTTTATTAAGAACTGAGGGAATATGTTGTTTTAATTTTTATTAAAAAATATAACATGACGCGCTTTGGCATAATAACTCAGTTTTCTTCTGACTGAGGTAAACGTTCCGTCCCAAAAAGAGTTATTTATTGTAGTGTTTATTGTTGTTATTGAAATTTAATATTTAATGATTCAATTAATTGTGTTGTTATTGTTATAAAAAAATTATTTTTTAACCATTCTATTGATTTTACTTTTTACCTTTATTGTTGTTGTTGGGGGTGGTGGTTGTTATCAATTCAGTTTGCCAAATAAGACTTTAGGAAGAGTTTTTTTTACCTCAGGGAACGCTTTTAAGCGTTGTCTATTCTAGCGCTGCTAAAGGTATAAACAACACATTTTTAATGTAAAAGTGTTGGCTTAAGTGTGTTTTACGTAGCACGTTTTGTTAAAAGAGCTGGCTTAAGTGCATTTTAGGTAGCGTTTCCTGCTAAAATTGCTGGCATAATTGCACTTTAGACAACGCTTCCTGATAAAAGCAATATAGCTTAAGTGCACTTCAGGCATCACTTTTTGTTAAAAACACTGGCTTAAGTGCATTTTAGGTAGTACTTTATGTTAGAAGCGTTTTAAACGAAACGCTATTATAGTGAAGAATATTAAAAGCGTTTTAGAGAAAATGCTATCTTATTAAAGTTTAATAATAGCGTTTTCCCACAAAGTGCTATCAAAATCATATTGTCAGCATTCTATAATAGCGCCCGACAATAAAGTGCTATTATAAATATGTTTTTTCTTTTTTAATAGCACTTCTTTTAAAAGTGCTATTAAATTAGGCGCTACAAAATATCTATTTTGTAACTGCCAGTGCACTACCTTTAAACTCATCTGAAAGAATATTTTGCTTGGCAATTTTTCGTTATTATTCCTCATATTTATTTTAAACATTCGTCTTTTTATTATTTGTATCTATATTTTTAACATCTATAATTAACTAAATAAAAGTTGATGTGGAGGTACAACTATCGATTTTTTTACTGACTGAATGCTTAGTGTCTACCACCGTTAAAATAACTTATTAATTTAAGAAAATATATCAAGTGATAAGAAGCGTCCTTAGTAATTTTTTGTAGTGTGGGAACGTGAAGACAAAGTGCATCCATTGGGTAAAGTGGGAGAATATTTGCAAATCCAAAGGAAAAGGAGGGTTAGGCATTAGAGATGTGGGCGAAATGAACAAATCTCTTCTTCTTAAATGGAAGTGGAGAATTCTAAAGGAGGATAAGGCAATATGGAGTAATTTTCTTCGTTTGAGATATCACAATCCGAAGATAAAAGTGTTGGCTTCTAGTAAAGATCTTTTAAAGCGGGAAGATTCTAGATGGTGGAGAGATATTGTTCTTAATGATATCAAAGAGGACGAATTGGATGAAGGGTTCATTGATTGGATTAAATGTGATCTAAAACAAGGTAACAACATTCTCTTTTGGCATAGTTGTTGGTTGGTTGATCAACCGCTTTGTGTTTCACTTCCGCACTTGTTTGATCGTACGACCAACAAATTATGCGTGGTGAATGACATTCTTAGTTCGAACAATGGTGAAAGTTTGTGGAATTGGGAAGCTATCTTTGGTGATGAGGTTTTGATTCATTTGATACCGAACGTTTCTTTAACCACCTTGTCCGCATCGGCCAAGGCTATTGGTGAAGAATTTAGGGACTTAATGGAGCTTCTTCAAGGAGTAGTGTTGGATAATTCGGATAAGGATGATTATCATTGGAATCTCACGCCTAATGGAGTTTTCACGGTGTCTAGTGTCTCGCACATGATGGCTAGTGCTAAAGAAATAGCTTGGCCAATCTCCACCATCAAGTTGTTAGATGCCATTTGGAAGACAACTATTTCGGCAAAGATCAAGATTTTTGCTTGGAGATTCCTCATCAAAAGACTACCGCTAAAAGATCTTCTTGTTAATAGAGGTGTGTCTATCTTTACCATTGATTGCCCTTTTTGTTCTATCTATTCGGAATCTTTGGATCATCTTTTCTTTCAATGCCAAGTAACAAAGGCGATTTGGAATAGAATCTATGTGTGGTTGGGTAATGGCATCATTTTGACTCAAGAGGAATTCAAGAGCTTCGGGAGTATTCAAGAAAAGGTGACTAATAACAACATTAAAGCTATTCTAAACACTATATGGATAGCCTTAATTTGGTGTACTTGGAAGATGCGAAACACTATAATTTTTTATAGCGGTTCTTTTTGTCATGATGAGGTGATATCAAACATTTTATTTTTTTCATGGAGATGGATTAGTAGTAGGGAATCCTCGCGTAGGATCAGTTTTTATGATTGGTATAAACTACCATTTCTTTGTAACTTTTCAATCTAGTGTGTTCTTGTTGTAAGGGTTGCACCCCTAGTGCGATGTCTTATATTCAATTGCTTATTAAAAAAAAAACGAAGGCATAAAACTTGGTGACTATCATTTCAAAAGCAATCCCCTCCATGTCCAACGGTAGGTGTCATAGAAGAAATTATAGTTCCTCATTCTCTGATGATTCAAAAGAGGAGGATGTAATCTCTTTTTGAAACAACTCAAAAAATGTTGTAGTGGACACTTGGGAAAAGTTTATCAAGTCTTGCTACACTCCTGAATTTTTTCTAAGAGGCAGAGAAGAAAGGAGAATAGGGTAAGAAATATCTATCCACATATATTGTCATGTGGAGGATATATGATAAATTGGAATAGATGGCGGTCAAAGAAACACTACTACAAAAAAGATATACAACAACACTCGTTATCATGGTCAAAAGATCCTCGTGGTAGAATCTATTCAATTAGGCGTTTTCTTTTTATTTTCATTTTTAAGCCACCATAGTTAAAAGTTTCATCCGTGATAAAAGGTGGCGCATGGTCATGAGTTTGAATCTTGTTGTAGTTGTTCTAGTGCTGTATTTTTTATATTTTATTAAAAGACATACAACAATGGTTGTTTAATACAACCGTTGTTGTATGTAGCGGGCTATCTACTTTACTACTACGGTTGAAAGTTCCAACCATGGTGAAAATTCACTCGGGTCATGGATTTATATTCTAGCACCTACAGTTTTGTTTTTATTTATTTTTCAGCCACTTTTCATGACGGTTGGAACTTCTATTTGTGGTGAAAAGTTACTCGAGGTCACTGGGAAATATAAGCGTGTTTAATGAGTTTCCTTATCGTCCTTAAACAAATATTTGTCATCTATTAAGTCAATATCAACACTCATGACAATACCAATATCTGCGTGAAACCTAAAACTTAGACAAACTTTCAACTTGGACGAACTTCATCTTCTACCTTGTCATGTTTCATTGACACTCTATTTCTCCACTAAACCAAGCTCGAAAATATCATTTCTCCATAAACAAAACTCGAAAACATCATCTCTTTTATTAATATATTTTAGAACTCCATCATCTCTTCTCTAACTTGAATGAGATAAGATATGGATTCAAATTAATAATGTTAGTTGTTGTTGTTGTTGTTGTTGTTGTTCTTGTTTTACTCTTTTTTTTTTTATTATTGTTGTTATTGTTTTTCTTGTTGTTATTATTGTTGTTGTTGTTATTGTTGTTGTTTTTGTTGTTCTTGTTGTTGTTTCTCTGATTTATGTTTATTGGCAAAAGCCACCACCATTTCACTTGTTAAACAAATAAACTTATCTATTATGCATCACTAAAACAGGGTTTTTGGATCAAAAGAATAAATAAAGCATTAAAGAGAAAAAGAAAAATTGAAAAAAAATGACGAAATTGATGAAAATCAAAAGTTATAAGGGGAAATTAAATTTAAGTGTTTATTGACGTTTGTCAAAGAGAATATTTTTTTTTTGTAAGTAAGAAAGAATATACTAATATGAGAACCCAAGTTCTCCAAAATCTTGATACAAAAGAGGCAAGATAGAGCCTTGGAAGAAAAATTACACACCAATTACAATCTACAATAAATATAACAACGAATTTTTGTTAAACTCGTAAAAATTACAATTGGGTTGGTTAATTTTTTCTATGAAAGTCCATCTCCAAATCAAAGATTTTATCTCCCAAACGATATCTGATATGTTCCACGTGACTAAAAGACTAGAGTATGAGATTTGAGCGAGAGAGGTTATTTTCGATAAACACTTTTAGAGATTGAAAGATTGTGATTTGAAAAAAAAAAGACATGGTTTCAATGGAGATCATGTAGCGCAAAAATCTGAAGGCTGGGAAAAAGAAGTTTAGAAGAAACACCATAGTAATTCTAAATATTGTTGCAGACTCATTGAGAAAGACGATGTTGTTGTAGAAGGCCGTTAGATGAAATAAACAAGGTGAAGGAAAGCAAATTATAAAAAATTACTACTGCTTGCTTTTAGTTAAAAACTAACCTTATTGTAAATAATATATTTTCACCTAAGCCAAACGAACAACCGAAGTGTAAATGTTTAACGAAAAGTAACTACTAAAATATTTAATATTGTTGTTGTTGAGGTTTAATGTTTAACGATTTTACTGATTTTATTAATTTATTGGTGTTATTGTTGAAATTTAATTTTTAACGATTTTATTAATTATTTATTATTGTTGTAGAAATTTAATTTTTAACGATTTTATTAATATTTTATTATTATTGTTGTTGAAATTTAATGTTTAACGATTCTATTAATTTTTTTTTACCTTTGTTATTGTTGGTGGTGGCTGTTGTTAACTATTCTATTCTCTTTTTCATTATCTTTTTATATTTAATCATACCAAACAATTATAAAATTTTCTTACTTTCTACTCAGTTTCAATCATTTAACATCATTTCCTCTTACTTTCTTTTCTTTAATTTTTGAAACAAAAATTAGAGTGTTAAATTTGTGTTATTTGCATAAGAAATAAACTCGTCATGTTATCTTGCTTGATTTTAATTGTCCAAATTATTGTAGTGAACGCGATAATTACTCTTTTATATGAACCTCATGTGTTTAAGTGTGAAAATAAAAAAGCTGAAAGTACATAATAGAAAAAAGCATGTGCAAGTTAATAGGAGAAATACTACAAAAGAAAATTAAAATTACCCACAAATATGACCCATGGCTTACTGGTCGTCGCTAACATTTTTAGTGACCGATATTTATTCACATTTTTTTATTGTCAAAAAGTTGTATGATTAGGTTTCAGATGCCATCCTTAATGCATATTTGGAGCAAGACCCGGAAAGTAATGTTGTTTACTAGATAATGTGAACTATGAGAAAATTATTGTACTATAAATCAATCCAATGCACACAGTTCATTTCAGACCAAATTAATCATAACATCAAAAATATAAAGTCGCCACAAAAATTATCCCCGATACAGAATCAATAGCATTTAACATTATTGTACTAAGAAAATGAAGATCATGCCATAATTAAAAACAAAGGTATCAGTTGTTCCATGATTTCAAGTTTCTCCATGTTTATTTCCATTGGATATTGAATCATAAAAGAAAATGAATAATTTCAAATTTTTCTAATAAATTTAAAATTTGTTTGATTTTTCATATCTCCTTCTTTCTCCATAGGTATTGTTGTAACATGAAGTGACACATCCATCTCCAATATGTCATATCCTTCATTGTTGTTTTCCACCATTTCTCTTGCACACTTCCCCATTTGTGGTAAAATCACATCTAAGACATCAATAGGCACCATAAAGAAGAGAGCATACATGGAGGCAATGCTAGGATCCCTCTCCTTGACTGTGAAGTCATATTCAAAATCAATGTAAAAGCTATCTCTTAATAAATAATGAACTTCCAAGTTGGATAGGATTGGTGTATGGACAGGACTTACATATGAACTTATGAAAGATTCCATGGAAAAATGATCAATTTTGTTTGCTATGTATCAAGAAGAAGAAGAAGAAAGACAACTTGTAAGCAAGTGATGATACATTGTTTGGTATATAGTGTTTTTATACACAGGAAAAAATTCAAAGAATTAATTGTGCCCCTGTAATATATTATGTTTATTAGGTCAATATATAACTCTAATATTTTTTACCAAAAAATAAAACACTATAAAAGTAAAGAAATTATTATTATTTTTTGAATATAATAATGATTTGACTATATAATTTAATTTGTTTCATTAAAAGTTAATTTGTTCTATGATTGAAAATATTTATCTTAAATAAGAGAAAATCCTTTAAAAAAATTTGGTACTTAAGCGTGTTTCTATTTAACTAAATATGCATTAATTGTAAAATAAGTGGAATTCAATTATATTTGAAAAAATATTCATTGCTAATAAAAAATTTGAATGAAAATGCACAAGATATTTACCTTTGCGAAAAATCCAGCAATAACATATTCTAACTAAATCATATTTTCTAAATGTAAATTAATAAATTCTACCTATTAAAAATATTTTGTTATCTAGATGTCTGAAAGTGACAACTAAATTTTCGGTGACTTTGATAAAATGATGTAATTAATAACTAATTCAAATTATCAGTTAAAAAATTTCAAAATCTATTTATTAATATAACAAAAGTTAATCCATATCCTACCATTTTTTTATCTATTCCATATTTTAAATGAATATCCATCTTGCTAGTAAATTAAAATATAATATTTTTTATTATTTTAATACATTTAATTTTAATATTTTATGGATATATTAATTTTTTTAGAGAAAGTGATTGAATGGAAATATCGAAATAACTTTTTGGTAGTAAATTTATAAATCGGAATAAAAAAATTTATGCTAACTTATTATTTTTCCTATGGTTGGCTGCAAGGGAAGACACATTAGAGGACAATAAAATTCTTTATACTATGTGTTTGTGTCTGAAAATTTGATCGATCCAGTAAGAACACCAGACCACTTGGTTATTAGAAAAATATTTGTTTTCATATATTCACTACAGCATTTTTCCTCTTTAACAACAGTTGAAAAGTGTAGCCTTAAATGGGAAAAACGTTGCCTAAAAGAATAGGGGACGTTTTTCAGCCGTCTTCTGTGCGACCGTTGCCTATAGTTTTAGAGGACGTTTATTTTCACTTTTAGGCCACAATTTTCAAAAGCGTAGCCTAAAATACAGGAAAAGGGGACGTTTTTTCTTGCAATATTAGGCAACGTTTTTAAAGGGTTGTTAAAAACTACAACGACTACAAATCGTTCCCTAAAAGTTGTAGAGTGTTCTCACTCTAAGGGGACGATTTTCAAATGTTGTCATTGATTGGCAGCTTTTTTCTTGCCAATTTATAAAGGATTTTCACTTTCATTTAATCTCCTTCAATCAAGTTCAAATTCACAACTTTGTCCATTTTTCATATTTAACACATGAATGATATAATCAAAGTCCGGAACCCTTTTTTTCATATCAACCTATATAAAGCAATACTTACAATATATACAATACAAACATTTCTCAGTATTGTTTTACAATACAATCCCCTCTCAATATTAATTAATCACAACATTTTGTTACAAAATCAAAAATATAAATGTATTAAAAAGAGAACAAACACTCCAAGCCTCATCACCAAAAGAAGAAAAAAAAAGAAGTTGTTACGCCCCGAACTTCAAATTCTTGTTGCAAATGAACATAGTCTCTAATTCTGAATTGCTACTTAAGAAATTATACAACTCCGCTATCACACTTCTTTGTCTGCAGAATGAAACAACATGCTTCATCATGCACCCGAACCAAAATGAAGTTTCTCACATTGTTACAAAGTTTCAAATCTGTCTAGAAAAACAATTACATATGTTAAAAATCCAAAATCTTAATCAATTAGGAAACATATAAGTTATATGTGTAATAAAAACATATTGAAAGTCCTATGTGCGGTAGAACTCATACACTCCATAGTCCTAGAACTATAAGAGTATGAATAAAACAACTTTAACATAAACAAAATCATGTTCACTTTCATATACAACAAATTTCATTAAAGAGTCATATCCAACCTACTATAAGACTAAATTAGTTATATTGGAATTGAAAAACACTTAATTAGTAACATTGAAAATATAATTAACACTAAATTTTGCAGTAACAATCATTTAAAAACACTATTTGATTCGTGCAAGAATTTGTTCAAGAATGGTCTGAATATGAAATTTCTATTCCCTTAAAATAATAGTGGTGAATTACCTACGTGAGGAAACTGAAAGAGGAGAACAAGCTCCTTTATCCTCCTATTTTATTATACCTCGTGATTGATTGAAAATATCCTGACAAACACTCAAAAAAAAGTTAATTTTAACAACATAAACTTATTAAGTTACAGTCAACTTTAAACTTATTAACCTGTTTTACAAAATTTCCTCCTCATTAACCTACTTTAAAAATTTTCAAATGATTTGAAGAGATAGATAAAATATAAATACAAATATAAATAAGACAACAACACAACCACACTTTAAGAAGGAAATAATAGATAATGATCACTAATTTGAATCTTTTCCAATCTGTCAAGAAATAAATCTCAACATTCAAACCCAGAATGGAGTTGATATCTAAGACTATTTTTAGTTGGTTCAGGGACCTACATCATGAAACCATAATATAAATATAACATAAAATTAAACAAAACAATCATAAATCATCACAATGCAGTATTATCAAAAACAATTTGGAATAAATGGAATAACGACAATCATCTATCCCAATCTGATACATTTTGAGATTTCTTTTAGGAGAATTTATAGACAAAAACAATTCTTCTCATAGTCCCAATCTGATACATTTTGATATCAATTTTAGGAAAATTTATATCCAAAACCAAATAAATCAAGAAAAAAAAGGAAGAAAAAAATAGAAGATAAAATGAATGTATCAGAAGTTTCCATACCCATTTCAGCTTCCAATAAAATCTACACGATT
The DNA here is from genome assembly GCF_029867415.1 of Vicia villosa. Classification (NCBI taxonomy): domain Eukaryota; kingdom Viridiplantae; phylum Streptophyta; class Magnoliopsida; order Fabales; family Fabaceae; genus Vicia; species Vicia villosa. The sequence continues at coordinate 82,304,957 of NC_081181.1, read as the reverse complement.
TTTTACATTCAACTTCCATGGTTGAAGATTTCCTATGATTCAAAAATATTATCTTGGAATCAATAAATTGAATTAAAAATTTACAGAAAACAATAGAAGAGAGATTACTAAAATCATGTTAGAATTGATTAACGAAGAGATTGATGGCTTCATCTTTTTCAGTGAGGTCAAAGCAAGCAACAAACAGAAAAGAGAATTGAAGAAAAACTAGAAAAGGGAGAAACGATGGGAGACGAGGAGCGATGATGAATAGAGAAACGCACATTCTACTGCAGAGCGAGAGAAACAATTTAGGGTTTTCACTCGGAAGGGAAAGGGAAAAGTAAAGAAACGCTGTGGGTTTTTATCGTTTTGTCTTCGCAATGGATTTTAGCTAAAATTAAGGTAATTTAATTAACCTTTCAGTGCATATTTATATATATATATATATATATATAAAATAAAATAACAAATATGAAATGTTTATAAAAAAATCTCAATAAATTTAAATTTGGCATGATTTAATTTGACAAATATTTAAAATGATATTTCATTATTACCATTAATGTATAGATATTAATATAATGTTTATCATATGCATTATTATAAAAAAAATTAATTAGTAATATCTATTAAGTATAAAATTTTAAATTATTAATTCATATTAACTATATAAAATTTAGTATTATGACTTTTATAATATTACTCATATAAATTATTTTTGTGAAAGTTATTTTTATGATTGCTACAGTTTTGCAAAATGAAATTTATACAATAATAATTGAGATTAGTAACATTTATAAAAATTATTTTATTATTATTAGTTCAATGATATTTAAATAAATTAATCTAAAAGAAATAATATAAATCATTATGAAATTATTATATGTAATTGATTAGTTATAATAAAATTTAAATTATAAATTTATATGAATTTTATTATTATTACTATTGTAATATTAATTATATAAATTATTAACATTTATAAAAATTATTTTATTATTATTAGTTCAATGATATTTAAATAAATTAATCTAAAAGAAATAATATAAATCATTATGAAATTATTATATGTAATTGATTAGTTATAATAAAATTTAAATTATAAATTTATATGAATTTTATTATTATTACTATTGTAATATTAATTATATAAATTATTCTTATGAAAATTATTTTTATGATTACTAATCTGTTTTGTATAATAAAATTTATAAAATAATAATTCAGATTAATAACATTTTATTATTATTATTATTATTATTATTATTATTATTATTACTATTATTTTTATTATTATTATTACTTATCTAAAATAATTTAATAAATTAACCTTAAACTAATGATATAAATTATTATAAAATATTTAAATTTATTTATTTTTTAGAAACTTTTATGCAACATTTTAAAATCATAGTCTTTTAATAGGAATAATGCCACAATTTACAATTGTTCCTATAAGCATTTAAGGGGACATTTATTGGTTATTGCTGAATATAAATTATATTGACGTTTGAAAATTGTTCCCAAAAGTACTTTAAGGAACATTTGTGAGGCGTTGCCAAAATTGTCTTAGCAACAGATAAAAACTGTTGCCAGAACTTTTTATAGGCAACAATTTGCGCATGTTGTATAAAAAAGTGTTGCCAGAAGCATCAAATGTTGTAGTGATTAGAGAATATTTATAATTAATTTAGTATTCTTACATTTTTTTTCAATTAAATAAGTTGCATCATCGATTACTGGATCTATTAATATAACGGAGTGTGGAATGTCTTAGATATCGTATAGTGCATTAAAGCGTTGGTTTGGAGATGGTTGTTCATCGGAAAAATTATTTATCCAAATTGTAATTTCTATGAATTTAGAAAAAAATCCTTTGTTTTATTTATCTTAAGTTACAATTAGTGTGTAATCTTTCTTCTTTTTCGAACTTGGTCTCGTTCTTGTTTGTAATAAGGTTGAGAATCCTTAGTTCTCTTTGCAATATATCTTGCTTAAAAAAAAAAACTATTAAGTGGACCTAGTAAAAAAATCCAATGCATATTTCATAAGAAAACGAATATATATATAACAACAACAAAAAATTTACTTTTATATCTATAATCAGCCGCCTACCATTATAACACCATCTGATAAGTGTCAAAATGTAATTATTTTGTGTTTGTAAATAGTAGCACTTACCGATACTTTTTGTTAATACCGTTTGAATAATTCTCCGTTTTGTGTAATTTTGTATACTTTGTGTTTTGTACGTTTCCAGGTAAAAATGTATCGTTTGATAGTTTTTGTATATTTTTGTAAGTATTTTTGCGTATTCTGAGCGTTGAGGAATAAAGTGTCGAAGACACAACTGCTAACGCAAGTTTTTGAATAAAGGAAGCTTTTTGAGGTGTAGCGCGCTAAGCGCGCTGGTCGGCGCGGCCTAGGAGCAAACGAATAAATTCAGGATGAAGGTTAAGCGCGTCGCGCGGACTTGTGGCACATCGCGCGCTCTAAGTGAAAGGGCGCGCCGCGCGCTGTAGGGTGCTTAGCGCGCTCTGCGATTTTTCAGTTTTATATAAATAGCTTTGAACATATTTTTTAAGGGTTTTTATCATATCTTCTTTGACAAAGTTGATGTGGCGTCTCGAATGATGCCTGGTGATTTTGATGCGTATTGTGAGTGTGTTGCGATAGGATCTTCAGATTTAAGTATTCAACGGGTTGAGTAGAAATACGATTCCAGAATGAATTCTCTTAATCTACAATAGATTGTTTATTTGCTTTTATTTATTTTTCCACATTTACTTTCCATAACCCAATCATGAAAATTAGAACGTGAGATAGTTGAACGGCAGTTTTTCTCTATCAATCTCTGTAGACTACGATACGATATAACCTATATCACCCTGTAATAAATATACCTATTACTTTTTGCTAGCCGCTTTACCGCTTCAGCAAAATGGCGCCATTGCCAAGGAGTGGTTTTGAGATTAATCTCATTGCAATGATTTCACGTTTTAAGTATTGTAAATATGTGTATATCGTATATTCTGTGCATAGACTCATACCTGTATATTTGCGTATAATTATACTTCAATTTTGTTTGGCAAACTGACTAAACAAGTTGAACTCGAATTAGCTCTTAAAATTAGATATTTTCACTTTTCAACTTGTTTAGTCAATTTCACCATTCCGTTGGAAATTGTGTTTTTCTATTGTTTGAGTATATGCACATATTTGTTGTTTACGTTTTGTTGTAAATGTTATCGTTTTGTAACGTTTGTTCAAGTGTGTGGTTAAGACATTTTCTTTAGGTTGCTATTAGGCGAGAGTGAAGGCGTATCATAGAGGAAGCTACGAACGTGCACAATAAAGGCGTCAAGCTAACGATGTAAAATGAGCGCTTGTTGGGAGGCACCCCAACGGTTATTATTCGTTATTATTCTTCATATTTATTTTAAACATTCGTCTTTTTATTATTTGTATCCACATTTTTAGCATCTCTAATTAACTAAATAAAAGTTGATGTGGAGGTACAACTATCGATTTTTTTACTGACTGGATGTTTTTTTTTTGTGTAAGCAAGATATATCTGATAATTCTCCAATTTTGATTGATTCAACATGACGGTTGTGTGGTAATGATTGCTTGAATTTGTACATAGAAGGTACTCGTTTATCGTTTGTATGTGAAGAATAAATTTGTTCCACATAGAAGAACATTGAATATTTTCTCTGTCTTGCAATTCATCTAAAAGAATGATGCGTACTAGTTTGAGGCAACAACATATAAGTTAGGATTAGGGTAAAATCTGTTTAACGAGTGCTTTTATAGTAAAATCTGAGTATGTTATCCCTCGGTATTTCAAGAAACTGAAGAGATAGATCATTTAGTATTCACTTATACACAGATAAAATAATAAACTGTAATAGTGGGATTCAAAGCGTGAGTGATTAGTTTTTCCCTAGGTTTTATTAAGAACTGAGGGAATATGTTGTTTTTATTTTTATTAAAAAATATAACATGACGCGCTTTGGCATAATAACTCAGTTTTTTTCTGACTGAGGTAAACGTTCCGTCCCAAAAAGAGTTATTTATTGTAGTGTTTATTGTTGTTATTGAAATTTAATATTTAATGATTCAATTAATTGTGTTGTTATTGTTATAAAAAAATTATTTTTTAACCATTCTATTGATTTTACTTTTTACCTTTATTGTTGTTGTTGGGGGTGGTGGTTGTTAACAATTCAGTTTGCCAAATAAGACTTTAGGAAGAGTTTTTTTTACCTCAGGGAACGCTTTTAAGCGTTGTCTATTATAGCGCTGCTAAAGGTATAAACAACACATTTTTAATGTAAAAGTGTTGGCTTAAGTGTGTTTTACGTATCACGTTTTGTTAAAAGAGCTGGCTTAAGTGCATTTTAGGTAGCGTTTCCTGCTAAAATTGCTGGCATAATTGCACTTTAGACAACGCTTCCTGATAAAAGCAATATAGCTTAAGTGCACTTCAGGCATCACTTTTTGTTAAAAACGCTGGCTTAAGTGCATTTTAGGTAGTACTTTATGTTAGAAGCGTTTTAAACGAAACGCTATTATAGTGAAGAATATTAAAAGCGTTTTAGAGAAAATGCTATCTTATTAAAGTTTAATAATAGCGTTTTCCCACAAAGTGCTATCAAAATCATATTGTCAGCATTCTATAATAGCGCCCGAAAATAAAATGCTATTATAAATATGTTTTTTTCTTTCTTAATAGCACTTCTTTTAAAAGTGCTATTAAATTAGGCGCTACAAAATATCTATTTTGTAACTGCCAGTGCACTACCTTTAAACTCATCTGAAAGAATATTTTGCTTGGCAATTTTTCGTTATTATTCCTCATATTTATTTTAAACATTCGTCTTTTTATTATTTGTATCTATATTTTTAACATCTATAATTAACTAAATAAAAGTTGATGTGGAGGTACAACTATCGATTTTTTTACTGACTGAATGCTTAGTGTCTACCAGCGTTAAAATAACTTATTAATTTAAGAAAATATATCAATTATTACAATTCATCATCTTCTATAATAAAATGTAGAATTTTGTAACTAAATATATGAGAGACAACATTCCCTCAATTAGTGATAGATTTTTCCATCTCTTAAGCCAATGTGACACTGACACAATTGTTTAAAATATTTTGTTGAAGAAAGGGTGGGCATTGCAAATAGAAAGATTTTCAAACAAGAGCATTTTCTTCTCATATATTTTTATTTCTCATGGATAAAGATGGCTTAGCCCTATGTAGTATAAAAAATTACCGACAGTCATAAAAGCCGTGGGTAATAGATTACGGGTCATTTTAAGTTTTCTTGTAGTGTTCCTATTCACTTCATAATCAGTAAATGAAGGTCACCCCGACAAGTTGTGTGATTAGGTTTCAGATGTCATACTTAATTCATATTTGGAGCAAGATCCAGAAGTAACATTGTCACATGACCAAGAAATAAGAGTATATTAGTACAAGTGACCAAGGCAAAATGTTTAATTCATTTGTGCACTAATACACAAGCATCACAATTTCTTCATAAATTTCCTTATTGCAGTGTTTTTATTAGTAAATTGAATGCTCAAAAAATGATCTAGTAATAAATTTAGGGAAATGCTAACGAGTGCCCTAGGGGCATTTAAAAAGGTATGTTTAGTTTATTAAAGACTTGTATTCAATGTAATGAAAATGGAAATAATTGACTTTTCTAAGAAATAAAAGATATGTTTTCTTAAAACTACTTGTATTCAATGCATTGTAAACTAAAATATTTTATTTATTTATAGAATATTTTTTTATATATGGAATCCTTAACCAGTGCCCCTAGGGCACTCGTTAGCATGACCCATAAATTTATAGGTTCAAAAAATATTGTAGTGTAAATCAATTCAATGCCTCCAGTTTGTTTCAGACTAAAATAAACATAACATCGCAAATAAAAATTCGCAACAAAAATAGTCCTCATACATAATCAATGTCATTAGACATTATTGTACTATATATATATATAAAAATTTTTTTTCAAAGCACATGATAATAGATTAAGAAATCGCACTAGGGGTGCAACCCTTACAACAAATTACAAACCCTCGAAACAACAGAGCGGAACCTTGTACCACTCATAAAAACTAAAAAAAGTAGGGGACACACTTATTCTAGCTAACCAACTCCAAGACAGAAACATAACATTGTAAACCACCAAGTCAAAACTAAACGAAACTTGCTCGAATATAATAGAGTTACGCATTATCCATAAACTCCAAATTAAAGAAACCCAAATAAAGTTAATCTTCACCTTGTCCTTAACTTTCTTAACCTTCCCTTGAATCACAAGGAAGTCTTTGAAATCAATAGCAGAGAAATGAGCTTCATCACACACCTTCTTAGAAACTTGACACTCCATAAAAACATGCATAAGAGACTCCGGATGATCCCCGCAAAAACATGCTTCAATTAAGAACCAGCGAAACAGTTGTTCCCCGATTTCAGGTTTCTTCATACTTATATCCATTGGATAGAGAATGATATAAGAAAATGACCAATTTCAAAATTTTCTAACAAATTTAAAATTTGTTTGATTTTTCATATCTTCTTCTTCTTTCTCCATAGGTATTGTTGTAACATGAAGTGACACATCCATCTCCAATATGTCAAGTCCTTCATTGTTGTTTGCCACCATTTCTCTTGCACACTTCCCCATTTGTGGTAAAATCATATCTAACACATCAATAGGCACCATAAAGAAGAGAGCAATCGTGGAGGCAATGCAAGGATCTCTCTCCATGACTGTGAATTCATTACAATTACATAAAATTTCACAAGGAATAAAGAGTTCTTCTCTAGTTGTTGCTATAGAATTGTGTTTGAAGGGTAGAATTATGTGCGTGTATTCAAAATCAATGTAAAAGCTATCTCTCACTGAATAATGAACTTCGAAGTTGGATAGGATTGGTGTATGGACAGGGCTTACATATGAACTTATGAAAGATTCCATGGAAAAATGATCAATTTTGTTTGCTATGTATCAAGAAGAATAAGAAAGATAACTTGTAAGTAAGTGATGATACATTGTTTGGTATATAGTGTTTTTATACACCGGAAAAAATTCAAAGAATTAATTGTGCCCCGTAATATATTATGTTTATTAGGTCAAGAAGTGGGAGGCGGATACGATAGACAAAGGTAGGGACGCGTGGTTTCGTATTTATGGTACTCCAGCTCATGTGTGGAGTTCTGAGTTTTTTGTAGCTTTGGCCGAAACTTGGGGGAGGTTCATATGTTTGGATGAGCACACTACTAGTGGCGAGGCTTTCGATGTGGCGAGAGTTATGGTGAATATCCCTGTTTCTTTATCGATTCCCGACTCTGTTTCGGTTAATATAGACGGCAGGAGGGTGGTTCTTTTTGTTAGGGAAGATGCGGCGGGGTTGTTTCGATCGTCGACTCGAAATCAGTTGCATAATTCTTCTGTTAGTGCGAGCTCTGAATCCTTAGACGTTTGGAACGCTGCTTCTTTGAATTCAGAGGAGGTGGTAGGATCAAATAGTGAGGAAGACGGGATAGAGCAGTTTTCCGTGTCGGTACGGGGACTTACAGTCTTGCAGAGGAAGGAAGAGATTACTTCGGCTGAGAACGTGCCTCTGGTTAACATTCTTTCTAGGGAGCAGAATATTACAGTAGAACGAAGGGAGGGGCATGTCGGTTCGAAGGTTAACTCTAAGGATGGATTATTTGACACTTCTTTGGCTAATTTCCGCAACACTGTGGAGGCTGGGGGATCAAGAAAAGGAGATTTAAGAGGACGTTTTCCAGGGGTATCAAGTGATAATATTGTATCTTGTTCTTCTCTGGCTATTGGAAATTCAAGGCAGGGGGTCTCTTTTAAGGCTACTGGAGACGTGAGCGTGGTCGCGGATTCTTTGGACGGAGGGCATAATGTTTGTCAGTCCTGTCCGGTTTTATTAAAAACTTTGGCTGAAGCTTGTGGGGGGAGAATCGGTGGGAAGATGGTGAAAACTAAACAGCTGGCTGAACTATATAGTGGTGGATGTGGTGGTTCTGTAGGATTAAATCATCGGCCAAACGCAGGGGCTACTAGGAAGACGGGGCTGGCTGGCTGCAAGGGTTCTAAAAGAAATGACAAAGTTAAAATCCATGTTCACAACAAGAAGATGGGTGGAAGTTTGAATAGTGGGAGGTTGAAGGAATTTTACGGGGAACACCCGGATGAATCCGACATTCAGAGGAATAATGGGAGGCAATGGGAGTTTTTGAATTGCGATGTGGAGGAAAAATTGAAGGCGGCTTTTATTGCTTTGGGTGTAGTGGAGGTGGAGGGGCAGAACAAAGTTGTGTGTAAGAGTGCAGACTTGGACCATGGGGGAGTAACGATAAAGGAAGGAGGGAAGGTGATACAAAAGGTTGATCAATGATTATCAGATCATTAAACATAAGAGGGGGAGTGAATGCACTCAAAAGGAGGAGAATTAGTTCCAACATTAATAGTAGTAAGGCGGACATTTTTTTATCCAAGAAACAAAGGTGACAGATATGAATGAGAGTATCGCTAGTAGTTTTTGGAGATCTATGAATATTGGCTTTTTTTTTTCGAATTCGGTAGGTAGATCGGGTGGTTTGATTACCTTGTGGAAGAACGACTCTTTGTCGGTGTTGAATAGTTTTAAAGGCGAAGGATTTTTGGGAATCAAAATCAATTGGAAAGATAATCTTTATTACATGGTGAATGTTTATTATTCGTGTGACTTTATCAAAAAGAAATCCTTGTGGGAGGAGTTGTTACAATTGAAGAAGAATTTTTCGGACGGTGAGTGGATATTGGGAGGAGACTTCAATGCTATCAAAAATTGTGGAGAGCGAAGGGGGAGGAGGGCAACGAGTAATAATAAAGAAGCGGATTTATTCTCGGAATTTATATCCAAGAGTGAATTGGTGGATGTGCCGTGTAAAGGAAAAAAATTCTCTTGGTTTAGCGGAGATGGGAAATCTAAAAGTAGGATCGATCGGTTTCTTTTATCAAGTGTGGTGGTGAATAGATGGCATGTGACCGGTCAATTGATTGGGGATAGGGACGTTTCGGATCATTGTCCTATATGGATAATGGTGGACAATCAAAATTGGGGTCCTAAACCATTCAAATTCAACAATGAATGGTTCTCTCATGATTCTTTCATTCCTTTTGTTGAATTAGAATGGAAAAATTTAAAGGTGGAAGGAAGAGGAGATTTTATTCTAAAGGAAAAGCTTAGGCTTTTTAAAGACAAACTCAAGAAGTGGAGTAGGGAGGTTTTCGGGAGGATAGATTTGGAGATTGAGGAAGGAGTTCGTGACATAAATTTCAATGATGAAAGGTTAGATCCCAACTCCTTAGCCTCTTTTGATAGTAACTTGGTTAGTAGAAAGGAAGCGACGAATAGATTTTGGAGTAATTTGAGGATAAAAGAAAATATGCTTCTTCAAAAATCTAGATTATCTTGGCTTAAGGATGGCGATGCAAATACTAATTTTTTCCATAAAGTGATGAAACAAAGAAGAAGACTTAATCACTTAGGTCCTATCCTTTCTTCAAAAGGTTTAGCGGAATCGGTGGAAGAGGTTAGGGAGGAGGTGTTTAATCACTTTGGGAATAAATTTTTAGAACCGGAATTAGTGAGACCTTTATTGGATGGTATTGCTTTTAGTGCTATTAATTCCGAGGAGGCGGAGGGCCTTGAGAAACATTTCACCGAGGAAGAGATTAAGTTTGCGGTTGGAGAATGTGGCGGGAATAAAAGCCCGGGTCCGGATGGGTGTTCTTTTCTTTTTCTAAATAATTGTTGGCATATCATTAAAGATGATTTTATTCTCTTTTTCAACTATTTCTTTGAAGGTGGTTCCATGGCTAAAGCTATCACTTCCTCTTTTTTGACGCTTATTCCGAAGAAAAAGAATCCGATTGGTTTGGATGATTATGGACCAATTTGCTTGGTTGGTTGTTTGTACAAGGTGGTGGCCAAACTTTTGGCAGGGAGATTAAAGCTTGTTCTTAACTCCATCATTTCTCCTAATCAAAGTGCTTTTGTTCCCGGTAGGCAATTGTTAGATGGTGTGGTTGTGGCGAACATAGTGGTGGATTTTGCTAGAAAAGAAGGTAGTAATTGTATGCTTTTTAAAGTGGATTTTGAAAAAGCCTATGACAAGGTTAGTTGGAGCTTTCTTCGTTACATGATGAATAGAATGGGCTTTGGGGAAAAGTGGAAGAAATGGATGGACCTTTTGGTTTTTTCTAGTAACATGTCGGTACTAGTTAACGGTAGTCCTACTAAGGAGTTTAAAGTCCATAGAGGTTTGAGGCAAGGAGATCCTCTTTCTCCTTTCCTCTTTGTTTTGGTGATGGAAGGGCTCACGGGGCTAATTAGAAAGTCGATCGAAGTGGGAGAATTTCAAAGTTTCAATATTAAAGGGGCTTGTAAGGTGGATATTCTTCAATTTGCGGATGACACCCTTATTGTGGGGAATGGCAATTGGAAACATGTGTGGGTGTTAAGGGCGGTGCTTAGAGCTTTTGAGGCGGTGTCGGGGCTTGGAATTAATTATCATAAAAGTAAGTTGATTGGTATCAATTCTAACCTTCACTTTTTAGAAGCCGTTTCTCATTTTCTCTCTTGAAAATTGGAAGATAGTTGCTTTTATTTTCTCGGTATTCCAATTGGTTTCAATCCTAGGAAGGAAGCTACGTGGAATCCTCTTTTGGCAAAAATGAAGAATAGGTTGGATGGGTGGACGAATCGCTTTTTAAATTTGGGTGGTAGAATTACTCTCCTAAAATCCGTGCTTAGTTCTTTGTGCATCTTCACTATGTCTTTCTTGAAGATGCCGGCGAAGGTGGTGAGCAAATTTACCAGCATTCAAAGTAGATTTCTTTGGGGAGGTGTAGAAGAAAAGAAATGTATTCATTGGGTAAAGTGGGAAAATGTTACTCTTCCGTTGCATAAAGGAGGTTTAGGGTTGAAGAATTTGGTGTCGTTCAATATGGCTCTCTGTAGCGGGGAAAATCTGATATCGAAGCCATGGGATTGACTCGAATCAATATTCCGTTTGAAATCGCCACCGCACCTTATTTTTTCAAAGGAAAAGGGAAAAGAACGAAAAACCCAAAGTTTTGTTTTTAAAAAAACAAGAAAGAGATCTCAGGTACGGGTGTTGATTATATGAGGGGAAGGTTTAAAGCACCCCTCATATCTGTGGTACTCCACAGGAACCTTTTTGAAAATCTGTGTTGTGTGTGTGCTAAAAAACGGTTTGTTTTATTTTTAAAATAAGCTCGGCAAAGCGTTAAGCTTTGGGCCTACATACCTCCTCGGTGCAATGGAGAAGTCAGAGCTAATGTAGTTCCGCTTTTGGGAAAAACGCTTTTAAAAACGAATAAACACTTTATCGTCGTTGGAGAGAAATACTCAGCCATTGATCTTGAGCATGAGAACAAATGAGTTCTATGCATCGCAAATGAAAGAAGGGCTCCAACTCGGATAAAATCGACGAGTATGCCACTAGCTCTCTCACGCGGAAAAGATCTCATTATATCAATCAATTTCAAAATCGTGGGGTATAACCACTCGTTTCGACAATTAATAGTGTCTAAACTTTTGAAGAAAAGCCACTAAGGGCGAAAGATATTTTAAAAGAAAAGGTTTTGAAAAGATTGCAAACATAAGAATATTTTGGAAAAAGGGAGAAGATTTTGAAAATTTAAGAATGGGAGGAGATGAAGAGGCTATCCTATTGCGTAAAATAAAAGCTAAGGAAAAGAACGGTCTAACCGAAGTAAGAAGCCAACACTTGACATTGTGAGTCAAGGTAGATTTCCCATCCTTTGGAATTATCAATACCAATACAATGCCAGACAGACAGAATAACAGCAGAGAAACAAAATCATAGGGGTCCAGAGGCACTAGTTCCATAAGTCCAAATCTCCAAAATGCTAGGGATAGTAACCAATAGTCCAAAAGAGAGCCTTAGGTGTTTTTTAGATTTTTGTTGTTTATTAGTATTTTAGCATAAAAAGTAAAGTATGGTCCAAATGGACAAAAAGAAAATGGCGGAAACATAAACATATGTCCAAGTGGACAAAAGGAAAATAGCGGAATTATAAACGTCCAAATGGACAAAGAGAAAATGGCGGAATGTAAATATGATGTAATGATAAAATAAAGCGATAAAGCGAGAAATATAAAGAACAATATAATAAAAGTGCGGAAATTAAAGTCAATTGTTAGATGTTAAAGATAACCATCTTGAAACTTGTCAAGTATGTTATCAAAGTTAGTAACGAAGATCGATGGTGAGTGAAGGATGTTCTTGGATTTAAAGTCAATGGGGTTTATCAGAAGCTTGATAAAATCATAGCGACTACACGATAAAAACCTCCACAAGTCTTAAATCAACCGCATACAATTCTCTTCCATATTTGATCTTTTTGATTCGGGACACGAAATATTGCGCTATGTTAAGCAGATCGCCAAGTGATTTATGTAGAAATCACCCTACAACGAGGCCGGTCAAAACTTTATGTGCTAATGCATGCGAGAAGAACGATATGTAGATCGTTTTCCGAAAGCAATACCGCACGAAAAGAAAAAAGGTGAGTGATCTAGTCTTCACCAAGAATCCATAAGAATTCTCAAGGCATTAAGACTTTCATCGACCAAAATAAAAAGAAATAAAAGATGGAACCACATTAAAGACTCCTTTCATCCATAATTTCAATCACTTAATATTGCGGATTTGGATTCTCATCCTATCGACGCCCTAAGTCCATTGAAATTAGAGAGAAATTAGGCCTCTAACTTGTGATTCAAAGCAAATATCAAAAGAATGGAGTAGAAGATGAGTTAGAACCAAAAACAAGTCAAAAACCACAAAAATCAGCATTCTGCCCAGTGTAAATCGATTTGCACAGAGTGTAAATCGATTTGCATAACTCTGTTTTCAAAATCTGCGCAGTTTTCAGTTGTGTAAATCGATTTGCACAAGATGTAAATCGATTTGCACAACACAATTTTCAAAAAAATAGCAAATAAAGAGAAGAAAACTTGTTTAAACATAAAACCAAACACCTTGTGATCTTGGATCAATTTGTGCACGAAAATGTATCAAGTAAGCAAGCAAATCTCATCAATATAGCACCAAAGGTGCATCAAGCATAAACAACAATGGATCACATCTTGAATTATGGAATGGATCTAGAATTTTACCAAATCTTTCACAAACTTTGAATCTTCTTCAAGAACACACAACCACAAGCCTTGATCTCTCACAATTGATGAAGAAAAGTAGTGTTTATGTTGAGGTTTAGCTCCAAATTAGTGAGGTTCAAGATGTGACTCACTAATTTGTGTGGAAGGAAAAGAGCTTTGAGTGATGGGTTTGGAAGAGATGAGGAGAGAATTTGCAATAAGTTTCTTGGCTATCAAAGCTTGAAAAATGAAGAGGGGAGTGTCTCAATTTATAGCACTTAGGCTTGGGAAATTTTGTGGCTTGGAGTTAGGATTGGAAAATAGAATTAGGCTTGGAAAAGTGATTTGGAGCCAAAAATGAAATCCAATGGTCTTGATGCAATCACATGAGGGTACATGAGTAGATGATGTAGGAAATCAAATGTAAGAACCAAGTCATGCTTCCCATGCTTGCAAATGATGTCAACACTTCAAAAAGCTGAAATTTGCCTTCATTTTTTCAAATTCGTGCTGGTGCAATCGATTTGCACATTATGCAAATCTATTTACATGGCTGAAAAAGGCAAAATCTGGGGCAAAAACAGTTATGCAAATCGATTGTTGTCTTATGCAAATCGATTTGCACTGATGGCAGAAGCAAATCTGGTGCAGAAACAGTTGTGTAAATCGATTTACACCTTATGCAAATCGATTTGCACAGTGAAAATGTTGAAAAATGCTCCTTTTGATGGATGTTTTGACTTGATACCTACAAAACACAAACATACAAGAGCACAAGGCAATATTTTTGATATTTTGGTTAGTAAAGGAATATATACAAACTAAAACATGGGTGCTCGATGATTCTTTTGCAGATGAATTGAGCACAGCATTGCAAGTAGAGATCTAGGTTAAAACTTCTTGATTGATGATTGGTATGCAAATGATGCGTGATCTTAGGGTCAAAAATTGGGGTATGACAGATGCCCCTATTTAAGTTTCTTCGATTTGGAGATACGATGATTGGAAATCTTCGTTTTGACAAAAATCGAAGAGACTTAAATATATAAAACACAATTTTTGATCCTAAGATGCAATGCAATGTTAATGAATGCATGTGATGATAATAAAGCATGACAACACTGGGGAGTAACAAGTTATCCACTGGGGAAAACAAATGTCTTGCTATAACTCCGCTGGGGAAACAAACGTCTTAGGAACTATGCTGGGGAAACAAACGTCTTGCGAGTAGAAACTCCACTGGGGAAGGCAAGACTTTGTTAGAGAGACGAAACTTTGGTGGAGAAAGAAACTTCTCTGGGGAAAACACTTCGCGTCAGAGAGGTTATAGCATCCTCTTTCATTGGGGATGAGAAAAGGGGATCATCCTCTTTCACTGGGGATGAGAAAATATGCATCAGAATGCCAATCTTCTGTTAACAGAAATCACACCATCGTACCACTGATAATATGAAGAGATGCACCGCCGTACCACTGACGATAACTCATATCAACGTCCCACTGAAGGCATGAAGAGAGATATACCACCGTACCACTGATGATATAGAAAGAGATGATTCATCGACGTACCACTGACGATGAGAGAGATGTACCGCCGTACCACTGACGATAACACATACCAACGTTCCACTGAAGGCATGAAGAGAGATATACCACCGTACCATTGATGATATAGAAAGAGATGATTCATCGACGTACCACTGACGATGAGAGAGATGTACCGCCGTACCACTGATGATAACACATACCAACGTTCCACTGAAGGCATGAAGAGAGATTCATCAACGTACCACTGATGATTCATCGACGTACCACTGACGATATAAAAGAGATAATTCATCGACGTACCACTGACGATATGAAAAGAGATGAATCATCGACGTACCACTGACGATGAAAGAGATGTACCGCCGTACCACTGACGATAACACACACCAACGTTCTACTGAAGGCATGAAGAAATATACCACCGTACCACTGATGATATGAAGAGATCTACCACCGTACCACTGATGATATGAAAAGAGATAATTCATCGACGTACCACTGACGATAACAAAATACACCAACGTTCCACTGAAGGTGAACTACCAACGTCCCACTGGAGGTAGAAAGAGATGTATCGCCGTACCACTAACGATAACTCATACCAACGTTCCACTGAAGGTATTGGAGAGAAATACATCGACGTACCACTGACGATGAAGATAACAAAATACACCAACGTTCCACTGAAGGTGAACTACCAACGTCCCACTGGAGGTAGAAAGAGATGGTGTACGAAGATGACATAATCAAGCATGTCCCAAGCTGAACACCAGAGCAGAAACTGCTATCAATCTTTTTATGGCTTCAGAATATATGCTGCCCAACACTAGGGAACATTGAAGCTAGGAGAACACAATGGTTGATTTCTACACCATATTTGTGCCAAGCCAAAGGTGCATTGAGCGGAATACATTCTTCTGCATATGAATACATCAACATATCCATTCCTTGTAATGCACTCATGAATCAAAGTAAAAATTCTTTTATAATTTTCAAAAGGATTTTGTTGAAATCAATTTTCTCTTTGTTTCAAAAATTACTATCAACAATAAATGACATTTTGAGAGATATGAAAGAAATAAGATTTGCCAAATAAAAGGTAAAGGCTCAAACTTTTTTAATAGAATGGTAGCCTGCAAAAGGCAAGACCCCATGGATTATTACAAAGTTTGGAAAGTGGTAATTTTGTGGAAAAGGTACATTGAAATGTAATGACCCCGTCCTCTCTCTCAACTGGGAATTTCTGAGCAAAGGCTTCCGTTGAAAAGTGTTGAACTTCTTCATGATAAACAGATGACTACTGATGATCAAGTCTTGTCTGATGTAGTTACTTGCCATGAATCCCTAACTTTTGCCTGGACCGCCCTTTCGGGTTTTCAGTCCACCGGGTATTTTATTCTGTTTATGTCTCTAATTTTTGCCTAGACCGCCCTTTCGGGTTTTCAATCCACCGAGACGCTCTTTTTTGCCTAAGCCGCCCTTTCGGGTTTTCGACTTAGCGAGCTGTTCTTTTATTATTTAGGCGAAGTATTTCTTGACTACATCAGCATTCACGGGACGTGGGAGCTCTTCTCCATCCATAGTTGCAAGAATTAATGCACCGCCAGAGAAGGCTTTCTTAACAACATATGGTCCTTCAAAATTAGGAGTCCACTTGCCCCTTGAATCGGAGGTAAAAGACAAGATCCTTTTGAGCACGAGGTCGCCTTCTCTGAATACACGAGGTCGAACCTTCTTATCAAAAGCTTTCTTCATTCTTTTCTGGTACAACTGACCATGGCATAAAGCCGTCATTCTCTTTTCTTCTATCAAATTCAATTGATCAAACCTGCTCTGACACCATTCAGCCTCAGACAACTTGGTTTCCATTAAAATTCTCAATGATGGAATCTCAATCTCAACGGGGAGCACTGCTTCCATACCATAAACCAAAGAAAAGGGAGTTGCCCCTGTTGAAGTACGAACAGATGTACGGTACCCATGCAAAGCAAATGGGAGCATCTCATGCCAGTCCTTGTACGTAACAACCATCTTTTGTACAATCTTCTTAATATTCTTATTTGCTGCTTCAACAGCTCCATTCATCTTTGGCCTATAAGGCGAAGAGTTGTGATGTTCAATTTTGAAACTTTCACACAGTTCTCTCATCATGCTGTTGTTCAGATTCGAGCCATTGTCGGTAATGATCTTGCTCGGTACACCATATCTGCAGATGATGTTGTTCTTGATAAATCTGACCACAACTTGCTTTGTCACATTAGCATATGAAGCAGCTTCTACCCACTTGGTAAAGTAATCGATTGCTACCAGGATGAATCGATGTCCGTTCGAAGCCATGGGTTCAATCAAGCCAATCAGATCAATACCCCACATAGAGAAAGGCCATGGAGAAGAAATAACATTGAGAAGTGTCGGAGGCACATGAATCTTGTCAGCATACACTTGACATTTGTGACACTTCTTTACAAATTTGTAGCAATCAGATTCCATTGTCAGCCAATAGTAACCTGCTCTAAGCATCTTTTTAGCCATCGAATGTCCATTGGCATGAGTACCAAAAGAACCTTCATGGATTTCATGCATCAACATGTCTGCTTCGTTTCTATCCACGCATCTGAGCAAAACCATGTCATAATTCCTTTTATACAAAACATCAGCATTGATGAAGAAACTACCAGCCAATCTCCTCAAAGTTTTCTTATCTTTATTTGATGCCCCAAGTGGGTACTCTTGAGTCTGAAGGAAGTGCTTAATATCGAAATACCAAGGCTTTTCATCTGTTGATTCCTCAACTGCAAATACATGAGCGGGTCTATCAAGACGCCTGATTGTAATCTGAGGTTCCTCATTATGGAAGTTCACTTTGTACATGGAGGACAATGTGGCTAATGCATCAGCCATCTGGTTCTCATCTCGAGGGATGTGGTGGAATTCAACTTTGTTAAAGAACGTCAACAACCTTCTGGCGAAATCTTTGTAAGGGATCAAGCCAGGATGACGAGTTTCCCATTCTCCTTTAATCTAATTAATCACAAGCGCAGAATCTCCATAAACATCAAGAATCTTAATTCTCAGATTAATGGCCTCTTCAAGTCCCATGATGCAAGCTTCATACTCAGCAATATTATTCGTACAATCAAAACATATCCTTGCAGTGAAAGGTACATGTGATCCATGCGGAGTGATGATAATGGCGCCAATTCCATGGCCATGAACATTAGAAGCTCCATCAAAAATTAAACCCCACTTGGATTCAGGATCTGGTCCTTCTTCTGGCAACGGTTCATCCCAATCTTGGGATCTCAAATACATTATATCTTCATCTGGGAAGTCCATTCTGATAGATTGACGATCATCAATTGGTTGGTGAGCGAGATACTCTGCCAACACACTTCCTTTCACAGTTTTCTGAGCTCGATATTCAATATCATATTCTGATAACAACATTTGCCAGCGTGCAATCCTTCCAGTTAATGCAGGTTTTTCAAATACATACTTAATTGGATCCATTTTGGAAATCAATAGGGTGGTGTGGTTCAACATATACTGTCTCAGTCGGCGAGTAGCCCATACCAAAGCACAGCAAGTTTTCTCAAGCAACGAGTATCTTGTTTCGCACTCGGTAAACTTTTTGCTAAGGTAGTATATTGCATACTCTTTTCGACCAGACTCGTCATGCTGACCCAACACACATCCCATTGAATTCTCAAGCACTGTGAGGTACATAATCAAAGGCCTTCCCTCAGCTGGAGGAAGCAAAATGGGAGGTTCAAGCAGATATTCTTTGATGTTGTCAAAAGCTTTCTGACAATCTTCATTCCACACACATCCCTGATTTTCTTTAACAACTTGAAGATTGGCTCACAGGTAGCAGTCATATTGGAAATGAACCTGGAGATATAATTCAGACGTCCGAGGAAACCTCTCACTTGTTTCTCAGTCTTTGGTGCTGGCATTTCCTGAATTGCTTTGACTTTATCAGGATCTACTTCAATTCCTCTCTGACTGACAATGAAACCCAATAATTTTCCAGAACGGACACCAAAAGTGCATTTGTTTGGATTTAAGCGGAGACGATACTTTCTCAAACGCTGAAACAACTTTAAAAGATCCTCCACGTGCCCCTCCTCTGACTGGGACTTGGCAATCATGTCATCCACATAGACCTCAATTTCTTTGTGCATCATATCATGTAAAAGAGTGGTCATGGCCCTCTGATACGTCGCACCAGCATTCTTCAACCCAAAAGGCATCACTTTGTAACAGAATGTCCCCCATGGTGTAATAAATGTTGTCTTTTCCATGTCTTCAGGTGCCATCTTAATTTGGTTGTATCCTGAAAAACCATCCATAAAGGAGAAAACCTTAAACTTTGTCGTGCTATCTACCAACATATCAATGCGAGGTAGAGGAAAATCATCTTTCGGACTGGCTTTGTTTAAATCTCTATAATCAACACACATGCGAACTTTTCCGTCTTTCTTCGGAACAGGCACAATATTGGCAATCCATTGAGGATACACAGAAGTGACAAGGAAACCTGCATCTATCTGCTTCAAGACCTCATTCTTAATCTTTTCTGCCATATCAGGATGACTTCTCCTCAGCTTTTGCTTGACAGGAGGACATTCAGGTTTCAACGGCAAACGATGCTCCACAATATCTGTGTCCAACCCAGGCATATCTTGGTAGGACCACGCAAAAATGTCAACATACTCTTTAAGAAGCTCTACCATCCTCTTCTTAACATCTTGACCAAGCAGTGCCCCAATCTTGACTTCCTTTTTATCCTCTTCAGAACCCAAGTTGATGACTTCTAATGGCTCTTTATACGGCTGAATGGTGTCTTCCTCGTGCTCAAGCAGTCGGGAAATCTCATCAGGAATACATTCATCACTCTCTTCTTCCGCCTCATACACAGGACACTCGAAGTTAGGAGAGGGCGCAGGGTCATTACTTTCAACGGTTTTATTGATTAATCTGCACAAGTGATTATTATTTCAGGAAAAGGAAAGATATATGCAAACATGTAATCGTGCAGATTATGGAGAATGAAAACATTTTTTAAGGTTTTTTGTGTTACCACTTTCCAGAAAAAGCAAAAAGATAAAAAGCATGTATATGCAGAAACAAAATGACTTTTATTGATGATTTTAATGTTTAAAACAAGCAGAAAAAAGCCCCAACAACTTCACTTTCATCTTGGGCAGAATGAAAGGATTTTGAAAAACATAAAAGCAAATTACTTTGAAGCATGAGTACACTCAGGAATGTCAATGGTGATCCAATTCTTAATCATCTTTCCATGGGTCACAAAGTTTGGCACTTCTGACTCTGGTTCGTCTTCAACAATGGCGTTCACTTCTGGAAGAGTCGGATGTAGAAACCCAGCACTATGGAACATTTCCTGATAAGGACGAAAAGCAGATTCAGGTTTCATCACAGACTTGTCTGAGGCAGAAAATCCCAGACCAGCTCTATTCTTGTTCTCTTGCAGACTCACCACTTGTCTCCAAACTCCTGAATGTCCATTCTGAACTACCAGTTGAGCATCTTTGAAGGAGGCAATGGAAGCTTCATCCTTTTTGAATTCATCATTAACAGACAGGGCTTGGAATGCAGTTCCAATGACTACTTCATCAGCTTCTATGGTACGGAAGGAAGAGAGATGACTAATCAGCAAAGCTTGTTCTCCATTCACAACAACCATCTTTCCATCTTTCACAAATTTCAACTTTTGGTGAAGAGTTGAAGTAACTGCCCCAGCTTCGTGGATCCACGGGCGTCCCAATAAGCAACTGTACGCAGGGAAAATGTCCATCACTTGAAAAGTAATCTTGAAGACAAATGGTCCAATACCAATAGGCAGATCAACCTCTCCAACCACTGATTTCTTTGATCCATCAAAAGCCTTGACAATCACATTACTGAATCTCATTGGTGTACCACCATAAGACAGCTTGGCGAGAGTGGATTTTGGCATGACATTCAGAGATGATTCAGTATCAATCAACACATTAGACATTGAGTCCTCTTTGCAACTGACGGAGATATGCAAAGCCAAATGTGGCAACCTGCCTAAAAATTAGAGCCGCCACCCTTTATTTAAAGGAAAAAGGGTAAAACTTTAAAAAGAAAAAAAAATAAGATTTTGGGTAAGTAGGTTAATTAGGCAAAGGGAAGGTGTTAGGCACCCTTTGCCTCCCTTGTACTCAAGGGGACCCATTTAATCTTTAGGTTTAGGTTTTTATTATATATTATAATGTTTAGGTTTTTATTATATATTATCAAAAAAAAAATTATTAAATATTAGCCAAAAGGGCAAAACCTCAAAGGTTTTGATAAGGTCATTGTCAGATCGAGACAACAATGACCATGGCTAAGCCAAATACAACAAAGTCAAATAAGCTAAAATATAGCATGTAAACGAAATTATAATAAAAAAAAAAATAAAGGCCTCAATGCATCATCATTGGCCAAAAAACCATTAAAAGGTAAAAACATTATAAAGAATTAAAATTCAATAGAAAATGCCTCAGATATTCATCATCGGCCAAAACAAATATTTTTTAACAAGGGGGCCTCATAGATAATCATCGGCCAAAAGCTTTAAAAAAGGTTTTTTAGAAAAGGGAGGCCTCATAGATTAATCATCGGCCAAAAGGTTTGAATTTGAGATTGAGTTTGAAAAGGGGAAAGGGTTTGTCGGCTATTGTCAGTTAATCGACAACGGCAGATTAGGGTTGTTCAAGACAACCCTAAGACAAACCCTCAGTGGGAGGAGTAGAAAAAAAAGCGTAGAGAAAAAAGTTATAAAAAGTGATTTTTTTAGAAAAATTGTACGTAGAATGGAAAAGAGGTCCTCTTTAGGGTTGCTAAGACCCCTTTTTATAGAGTTAGAAATTAGGTTAAAATCCATAAAAGGAAATAACCCATATCCAAAAGCCCAACAACCCATTTTGAAAATTATTAAAAAAAATAGGAGAAAAAGTGTGAAAATGTCACTTGTCGGATTCGAACCCGCGACTTCTTACTTGTATGCCTTATTTCTTGCCAATTGTGCTATGTTATTTATTTGAAATAAAAACCCAATTGAAAGCATATGAAAGACAAGCTAATATTTATTATTTAAAAATATATAAATAATTTAAAAATAAATTATTATATTTTTAAACAAAGAAGTACAAAAAATACAGAACATTGTAAATAAACCAAGGAAGTTTATAAAACTCAAGTTTAAAAACAATTTTGAATTTTGAGATTAGGCCTCATATTTTATGAATACTAAGCCCAATTAAATATACACTTTTACTTAATGTATACTCCTATTTTTATAATAATACCTAATGACCTCACATCTTAAGTCTAAGAGATTGAATTGAAGTACACACCTATTTTATAAACTTGATCACACTTATATACGTATATATTTCAATACATACATATTTTAAATGATGTGCCAATGAAAACAAATAAGAAGGGACAAGTCTTAGTGGGTCAAATTTGGGGTATGACAGCTGCCCCTATTTAATTATTCTTCGATTGAAGTGTGCGAGAGTGCGCAGTTCTCGTACGTTTAGATCGGAGGGTAATTAAATAATGGAAGACCCAAAATTTGACCAGTAAATAGGCATAGATGACGCAGTTAACTTATCCATACCAAGGTTTGTGAATTGACATATTCGTTTCGTTATAAGATTGACACTCATAACCACGAGATATGTTTGTCACATGTTTTGCTCCTTCGTTCTGACTTATGAGGTAAGGAATACGAATGTCGGCCCTATATTTATAATAGAGCTGAGAAGGTTCAATGATGATTATGCATTCTTACCGTGACCTAGGGGGGTAAGTGATGCGGGTCCAAACTTAACTTAGGATTAGTTCATTAGAGTTGGGGGAAACATGAAGAATTAACTTGCTAAAGTCTAGGGACTGATGAAGCAAGCATTCACAGATTCTTATACCATGTTTTAAGGATTAATTTTCTAAAGCCTAGGAGTAGACATAGCAAACATTCGTAGATCCTTATATTCACTTTCTTATCCTAAGAAGTGTGAGTTCAAATTCTATCTGGGATCCGTCCGGGATAGTCGTAGATATATAAAGAATTAACTTACTAAAGCCTAGTAAGCATTCACAGATTCTTATATATTAAGGATTAACTTGATATAACCTAGAGTTTTACATAGCAAACATTTGTAGATCCTGGATTATGCGTGCAGGATTAACTTGCTACAAAGGTAGCGAGCATTCTCAGACCCTGATTTATACGTGCAGGATTAACTTGCTAAAAAGGTAGCAAGCATTCTCAGACCCTGATTTATGCGTGCAGGATTAACTTGCTAAAAAGGTAGCAAGCATTCTCAGACCCTGATTTATGCGTGCAGGATTAACTTGCTAAAAAGGTAGCAAGCATTCTCAGACCCTGATTTATGCGTGCAGGATTAACTTGCTAAAAAGGTAGCAAGCATTCTCAGACCCTGATTTATGCGTGCAGGATTAACTTGCTAAAAAGGTAGCAAGCATTCTCAGATCCTGATTTATGCGTGCAGGATTAACTTGCTAAAAAGGTAGCAAGCATTCTCAGATCCTGATTTATGCGTGCAGGATTAACTTGCTAAAAAGGTAGCAAGAATTCTCAGATCCTGACTTACGCGTTCAGGATTAACTTGCTAAAAATGTAGCAAGAATTCTTAGACCCTGATTTATACGTGCAGGATTAACTTGCTAAAAAGGTAGCAAGAATTCTCAGATCCTGACTTACGCGTTCAGGATTAACTTGCTAAAAATGTAGCAAGCATTCTCAGACCCTGATTTATGCGTGCAGGATTAACTTGCTAAAAAGGTAGCAAGCATTCTCAGACCCTGATTTATGCGTGCAGGATTAACTTGCTAAAAAGGTAGCAAGCATTCTCAGACCCTGATTTATGCGTGCAGGATTAACTTGCTAAAAAGGTAGCAAGCATTCTCAGACCCTGATTTATGCGTGCAGGATTAACTTGCTAAAAAGGTAGCAAGCATTCTCAGATCCTGATTTATGCGTGCAGGATTAACTTGCTAAAAAGGTAGCAAGCATTCTCAGATCCTGATTTATGCGTGCAGGATTAACTTGCTAAAAAGGTAGCAAGAATTCTCAGATCCTGACTTACGCGTTCAGGATTAACTTGCTAAAAATGTAGCAAGCATTCTTAGACCCTGATTTATACGTGCAGGATTAACTTGCTAAAAAGGTAGCAAGAATTCTCAGATCCTGACTTACGCGTTCAGGATTAACTTGCTAAAAATGTAGCAAGCATTCTCAGACCCTGATTTATACGTGCAGGATTAACTTGCTAAAAAGGTAGCAAGTATTCTCAGATCCTGATTTATACTTTCTTAACGCAACCTTTAGGGTAAGAAGTATATAAATAGATAACTTGGTGCTGCACATACTATATGTGCAAAGTTATATTGAGGATTCTTAAGTGAATTGTGTTATAAGTATGTATATGAGTATGTATAATGATTATGCTTGGATATGTATGATAACGTTCATGTATAATGCTTATGCGTAGTTTGTTTATGAGTGGAGCAAAATAATGTCTTATATAAGACTACCTGAAAAGGTTTTTGGATTGAATATGAAAATTTATCTTAAAGAAGACTACCTGAAAAGGTTCTTTAGAAAGGATAAAATTTGTTTTAAAGGAGACCACCTGGAAAGGCTGAAAGATGTCTTAAAAAAGACTACCTAAAAAGGTTCTTGGAAAGGACGATGAATGTCTTAGAAAAGACTACCTAGAAAGTTTCTTAGAAAAAGAATGTCTTAAAGAAGACTACCTGAAGAGGTTCTTGGAAAGGATGATGAATGCCTTATAAAAGACTACCTAGAAAGGTTCTTAGAAAAAGAATGTCTTAAAGAAGACTACCTAAAGAGGTTTTTGGAAAGGATGACAATTCGTCTTAAAGAAGACTACCCGAAAAGGTTCCTAGAAAGGATCGTAAGATTTGTCTTAAAGAAGACTACCTAAAAAAGGTGTGGTGTAATGTATCAACCAATGTATGTAATTGTATTTGTGTTTTGATGTACGTAATGTTTTAACCAATGTATATAATGCGTGACTTGGGCATGAATATTGAAGTGCCGATAAAGATTTGGGCTCTACGAAGTTATATTTATGCTATGTCAGATGAATGAAATGATATGTATGACTCAATGCAAGGGCGAAGTGCTTTGATGAATGCTTGATTGAAGTATGTTTGAATGATGCCCCATTGATGGGTCGTGGATAACGAAGGAGTAGAGAGGTTGCTAATGTAACAAGGTTGTTTGTCACACGATGGTAGGGTGTTGTACTAGCATGATTTCCTGATACTCGTTTTGGAATCGAAGATCACAGGCGTAGGAGAGAGATTCATCGGGGATTGTGAAGATATGAGGACAATTTTCCCCTTTGTGGTATTTCTTGCCCCAATTTGTTGGTTATTCGCAGAGATTTGTCTTGATATGAGCTTGGACGTAGTCTTATTGTTGCATGCACTTGAGATGTCTAGCCCATTGTTTTGATTTTTGAAATACTCCACGCCTTTGACTTAGAATTACTTATCGTACAAATTTGTTATGAACTGCCTCAACATTTGATAGTTGAATGGTCTGCCCTCGATCTCCAGGAATATGGAGGACTAACCATGGTGTGATATCAATTCGATATGAACTGCCCCAATATTTGGATTTTTGAAAGATATACCCCTGATTGTCGTTGCTTAGAGATGTGACCCGTGTTGATTGAATCTTAGAATGAATGCCCCTAGTCAATAGGATCTTTTGATTATGTGCCCCTATAATCATTGGGATTTTGCCCATGATTAGGAGAACCCTCTAGATGTGGTTCCCCTATTTAGGAGTTTATTGGAAATGACCAAATTTGAGATCTCCTTGATGCTAAGTATTTCTTCGTAGATAAAGTTGTACCCTTTGAGAAGTAACTCTTAGTTATGCACATGCCAGTTTTGAAATTGAAGTTCGTTGTGAAATAGAAATGGATGATGGATGTTTGAAGAAACGAAGTGATTAGCAATAATTTAACAAACATAGGAGTCTTATATCACAATTATGCTTAGTATGCTTTCATAGTTGACCTTGCTTCAATTAGGACTTTTAAAGGTTGTATCGTGGTCATGGTTCGTGGTTTAAGAAACAAATGATATAAGGCTCAAATTTTATATAAACCCACCCAATTCTCCTTGATTTTCTCCAACCCTAAAATTCGTTTAATCCAATGAATGCATTCAATTTCCAAGAGAAATTTTGTAGTCGTGTGCGTAGATATGGTTCAAGCGTAGATGAGAAGCTTAGGTGATTCTTGAGATGGCAGTCACGAGATTATTCTCCAATTTCCTTGTTTTTAATCCCTTATTTTTACATGAACCAATTATTTTGAATTTGCGGTTCATCGGGATGCCTTGATGTTTTTTTTTTTGCCTAAGCTTTATTTTTTGACATAGCGGGCTTTCTTTTCTTGGAGTTGTTCTTTTGAAATTTTGCTTTTTGACTTTGAATAATGTGACTGCCACTTTGATTATTGTAAGCTTCATTGATCTTGGATGTGAGGAAACAAATATGCTTGAACATTTGCTTTAATTAACCCATTCTCATGAGAATAGAATGCACCATTGAGTTAATTGAAATCTACCCTGCCCCTGGTTAAAAATTAAGGTTGTTTTTTTTTTAAAACATTGAAACAAACTCCATCTCCTGGCTCGAGGGGGTTAACTAAGGTTTAACTCCTTATTTCTCCAAGTGTTTAGGAATTGAAACAATGCCTTACATCATCAGCTAAGGTCTTAACATTGAAAGCATATGTTTAGCAAGATTCAGTTAGTTATTCTCCTTTAAGTTTGTTAATAATTGAAAATTGAAAATGGAAAGTTGGAAATGGAATCGAAGAGTGAAAATGGAAAGTCGTAGTAATGAATAAGCGAATGAATTTTTTCCAAAACTTGCATGGTCTTTTATTGAATTACTAATCGAAAGGTACAAAATTTACACCAAATACAACTTAGCAACTAGGAATTTACAATTCGAAATGATAAAAACCTATTGATCCTAGGGACAATATCCTTTGTTAATCCCAATAATTTTGTTTTACTTCTTAGTTCTCTGACTTGTAGAAGTAAAGGGGTGATTCTTGACTCTTCTTGGGCATACCAATCTTTTTGAGAAGGCGGTTGACCTTGTTGTAGGTGAATCTCCAATGATAATTGAATCTGAGGAGTAGGCATGTGCGTGGGCATAGGCGTAGGCATGTAGCTTGCATAGTGAAGGGCATTCTTTTCTCCTTGTAGGACCAATCTCATTTGAATATCCAATGATATATCACCTCTCTCCATAGTTTAAGAATCTACTTGAGTTTATTCACGAGTCTCGGGAAATCAACTAGCATAACAAAGATTGGATAAGGGCGAAGGTGAAAATGCAAATGCAAATGTATGAATGTATGAAAATACGTAGGTACAAGGAAATACATCCCTACAGGTTAGGGAATGCATAGAAGAGAGCACATGGGGACCGTTCAACAGTCACCAGATCTCATGGCCGTCGGGAGGCCATGTGACGTGCATTAACGAATATGCCCTTTGTGGGAAGAACAAGATCCTTAAAAAAGAATCCCTATAGGCTAGGGATTGCAACAAACAAAGGAAATCCCTACAGGCTAGGGAATGCGTAGAAAATAATACATGGTGACCGTTCAAGACGGTCACCAGATCCCATGAGTCGTTTGCTTCAAATATAAAGGTCCTCAGAATAAATATCCAAGGGCGTAGATTCAAAGTTTAATGAACGAATGGCTATGATTGAATATTTATGTCCACAAATCACATGGACCGTTTGCTTCGGATCTAATGGCCCTTGTCGCGGGCGAAAAATCGTTTTGTTCCTCTTTTTTGTGGATGAGACACCTGATGCCTTCTTTGGGCTCGAGTGCTCAAAAAAATGATTTTTCTTTTGTACCGACCAAACTTTTTATTGTTTCCAAAGTAGGAAAAGGAAAAAAGCTGCAATAACCTAAAAAGTGGGGGAGAGATTCCGGGTAAGAGGGTTGGTTATACGAAGGGAAGGTATTAGCACCCAACGTATCTATAGTACTCTATAGGTTTCTTTGTTTTGTTTATTCCATTCTTGTTGTGGTGGAGGTTCTTGTGAAATAGGTGGGACCTAAGGTTTTTGTTTGATTATGCTCGCAAAGATCATCGCGATCCTCTGCATACATATCCCCTAGAGGGAATCAGAGCATCTGTAGCTCGGGGTCTACGGGTGCTAAGGTTTGAATGGTTTTTTGTTTTGTTTTGCTCGCCAAGGATCGACCTTGTGCCTACGTATTCTCAAAGGGATGTTGAGAAAGTCAGAGCAATCGTAGTTCCCACTTATGCTAGTGGAAGCAAAGGAAAATAGACAAATGTCGTCTAAATGCTAGATGTATCTAATCTATATCATCACATACATCTGTTTGATTTTTTGTTTGAAAATCTTTTCATTATAAGCCCGGGGCCATGCCACTTAGGGTGCTTAGAATGATAAAGATTGTTTTTGTTTAACCAGCCTTGTGGCAAAAGTTTCAATGAAGTCAGCCTTGTGACAAAAACTTTGATTAATCAGCCAGCCTTGTGGCAAAAGTTTCAATGAAGTCATCCTTGTGACAAAAACTTTGATTAATCATCCAGTATGGTGGTAAAACAGTTTGATTGATTAGCCAGCCTTGTGGCAAAAAAGTTTGATTGATTGATTGTGATGATATATAAGAGATACTCCTAGCATAGAGATGAAAAATGTCTAATCTCCTAGGGTATTTGTTTTGGATATTGGGGATGCTTATAAGAAGCCCGTGGGTCCTTGTACGAAGCCCAAGAGGAGGCTATCCGAGGGTCCTTGCATTGTAAGCCCAAGAGGAGGCTATGGGAGGGACAATCCAGGGTCCTTGCATTGTAAGCCCAAGAGGAGGCTATGGGAGGGTCACTCGTTTGTACAAAGCCCAAGGGGAGGCATGGTATAGTTGGTTTGAGCTCTTAGAGCGATTTCACCGGGAAACCATACTCTATGTCCTAACCTAAACTAGTGGAAATTCTTTGCACGAAGCCCAATAGGAGGCTATGGGGAACCTAGAGTTGTACTAAGTTAAATAAGCATATAACACAATCACAAGTATGAACAAGTACGAACAAACATGAACAAGTACATGAACAAATATGAACAGTTATACATATATGACAAAGTGTGTGTATATAATGGAGTTTATGAAGGGAATATACCTGTAAGCATGATCCATTTGTATACACAGGGACTCGGGACTCGCACTCGGGGAGAAGTCCACTTGAATTTATTCAAAGCTATGTAAACAGGTATTTACAAAAGGGCTTGGGACTTATACCTACATGGAGGCCCATGGTATATTTTTGGGAAGATTTAAAGAAACCTTCATTTTGGTTTGTTATTCAAAGTTAAAAAACAGATTGAGATATGTACAAAAATGCGTACAATGAAATACCTAATTTCATGTACTTGAGTGGGTATGTACAAAGGGCTTGGGACTTATACCTACGTGGAGGCCCATGGTATATTTACAAAACATGATTGATCGTTTTATTTACAGACGCGTCGTTTGAAAAACTGTTTGAAAGTTTGTTTTGAAAGAAGTTTATTGTTTTTTTAAAAAAACTGTATAAAAGAAAAAAGAGTGGGTCTTATACTCTCTAATATTCGAGAGGCCCCACATCATTTTGAAAACCAATTGATCAATCAAAAGATTTAATCAAAAGTTTCAAAAAGAAATGGTTTATTGTTTTTTTTTAAAAGAATCGCGATCGCTCGTTTTAAAACGATTTGAATTTTGAAAGAAGTTAATCTAATCAAAAGATCATCCTCAATTAACACTTAGATAATGAGAATTTGCTTCAAAAAATATTTACAAGTTACTAAGTTTGAAAATCAAATGAAAAACAATATTTAAAAGTATTAAAAAACACTTAAAATATGTTATTTTAAACTTAATTAAAAATGTATTAAACAAATATATTTTTGTGATTTTTTTTGATATTCATAAAATACATATATAAAATAATAAGTGTGTAAAAAATGAAGTAAAAATAATTAATTTTGATTGGTTAAAATGATTAATGAAATTGTGAAGAAATGAAAGAAAATAGGTTGCAAAAAAAATGGTTTTGTCTCCACTAGGACTTGAACCCACGCCCTGAGGTTCACTACTCAAAACAACAACCAACTGAGCTGCGCGCGCAGCTTGTTTATGATACATGCTCATTTAATTATATTCAAAAACTAGTGTTTGAAATCTCTGAACAAAAAAATGGCGCCAAGAACACATCCCTATTTTGATTTTGAATTTCTCTAAAACTGGATTGTTTTGATCAAGTAGATAGTCTATCTTGCTCGGTTTTGGACGAGAAACATGATGGTGCCCTCATAATTCATTTATATTTGCTCTAAGGTGATCAATTTTGTGATGAACACCAAGAACCCTAATTCTGAATTTGAACATGGAATCGTGTAGGATTGATGAATTGTGAAATTGATTGAGGGCTATTGATCAGTGATAGTGCAGAAACAAGATAGCAATTCAATTTTTTATTTATGATGCATGTATGTATGAGTTTGGAGTTCATGAGGCTTACCTTCAAAAATGGCCAAACTGAGAATCGAATTCTGCAAATGAGAGGTTCCAGATGTTGTTTCTTGATCTGGACAGCTTCAGTGGACCTTATGGAACATGTTTGGATGATTGGAATGAACTGAAAACCTCTGGACCAGTTGGTGATGCTCGATCTGCAGTAGGGCTCAAGTGAGGATCAAGCTTGGTGATTTTGGAGTTACAGGTCAGGGATGATGATTGGAATAGTTCATATATGGTACATGGATGGTGTTTGGATGGTTAGATTGGACAGAGTTGAGCTTGAATGAAAATTGGCATGATAAGGCTTAAGTTATGCATATTTGAGAAGTGAGGTAGTGATTCTGAGTTCTTGGTGTTTTTGGGGTGTATGGATGGTTCAAACACATCACATTTGATGTTTATGAGATGTTAGAACCCTCACTTTGCTCAGAAATTGCAAGAGATGGAAATTGCAATTCTTCCTCTTTGAAACTTATGAAACTTGCAAATCAAGAAAGAAGAGAGAAAACCTATGATTATGAGGTTTTGGTGTGATTTGAAGAGTGATTTGAACCTCTATTTATAGGGCAAGGATTCTGAATGCAAAGCTCTTGCAAGTTGATCAAGAAGTGATGATTTGGCTTAAGAGATAAAATGGAATCTTTCACATTAAATGCAAATGGTTAAAAGTGACTTAACCATGGTTATTTTGCCAAGCTTCTTATCTCTTCCATTCTGATCTTCAAATCAGAAAATATCTTCAATCATTGCATCTATGCATCATTATTTGGATTATTTGGCAATTTGGTTCATAACTTTGGCAAAATGACTTGAAATTTCAAATGAAAAGTTCACTAATGGCAAAATTCAAAACCATGGCTACACTCCATATTTTTTCATGCTCTTGGACATTTTGGAAAGCTCATATTACACACTTCAAAACCCTAGTTGAAAGTTTCTTCAAGACCTTTAAGGAAATGGGTGAAAAAGATCCATGAACTTTGAAGAAAATGAAGTTTTAAGTGAAATTTTCAAAAGATACCAACTTTGAAGCTTCATATCTCTTAAATGGTTGATCTTATGGAAAAAAATTATATGTGTCAAAGTTGTTTATTGGATCAAAATCTACAACTTTCATGTTGGAAGTTTTTTTCACTTTGTAGGTGAAATTTTGAGTTATTCCCTTTCAAAGTTTGGAAAAAACCATGAAAAACACTTAGAAAAATTTTCTAAGTATGAAAGTCAAACTTTTGACTTTTTGATTCTTGATTGATTTTCTTGATTTTTCTTGATCAAATGACTTCTCATATCATATATTGATGATTTAAAACTTCAAAAGTCATGGTTGACCAAAATTCCCCAAAAGTCAATGGCAATCTTGTACAGTTGACTTTTTCAGACGAATCGCGTTTCTGGAGATTTCAAATGAAACAGGCTACCCTCACCAAATGAATGGTATGAATGGATCATATTGAAGCATTAGAGGATATTGAGCCATGGTTTGAGTTGTGACACCATGTCCTGATTAAAAAGTCAGTTATTCAATGAATTAGGTCAAAAACCCTAATTGTCGACCAGATGAAATTGATGACTGTGGATCTTGAATTGAGATGTAATTTCCATTGGATGTTGTCATAGGGATTATTTGAAGATGATTGAAACCTTTGATTGACTCCCTGGGGATTTTTAGGGTTTCCCAAATGTGATCCCTGATTTCAGTCCCTGATAGTTCAAAACCCTGATCTGAGGATTTGTCTGATCAATCTTTGTGTAGGAGATGTTAAGAGCCAATGGATTAGGTCAAAATGATGCACTTGAGTTCTTGATATCATGTCCCAAGCCATTAGGTCAAATTCTGAGCAAAAGTCAGGAGTGTGCTGTCTTCAGTCAAAACCCTAATTCAGTCGATTCAAAGCTGTTGAGCTTGTTGAAATGAATCTCTGAGGACCAAATGTTGATTATTGATGAAGATGATTCATTTGAGATGAAGGGAGAACAAAACCCTAGTTGATTGTTGCTTGTACTGATGAGTGATTTCTTTATTAAACCCTGCTGAGCACAAGTAGCAAACACAAGCTATGCAATTTGTTAGAGATGCAAATGATGCATATGCAAGTGATATGAGGTGGTATCTTAGGTCAAAAATTGGGGTATGACAGATGCCCCTATTTAAGTTTCTTCAACCTGAGACATGAAGATTGAAAATCTTCGTTTTGATAGGGTGGAAGAGACTTAAATATCAGAAGACGCGAATTTTGGACCTAAGATACCAAAATTGCGAATGATGCAAGGATATCTTTACCGAGGGAATATCAAGAACTGACTCCGCTGGGGAAAAGAGATCGGGAAGGATGTCTCAATCCGTTTTAGGAATAGAATCCGTTTTATCTTTTCGGGAAAGCAAGTGTATGCTTCACTGGGGAATGATAGCTTTGTAAGAAAAGCTTTCTTATCGACATTATCGACTATCAGCACGGGGATAGACTTGTTTAATAATGCGAAGGTGAAGGTATGAAACTGCATTACCGACTATCAGCATGGTGACAGACTTGACAAGGTAAAAAGAGTTTCAAAGGTTCGGTTAATATTACCGACTATCAGCCTTGTGATAGACATGTTTAATAATATAACCAGAACAAAAGGGTACCGACTACCAGCCTTGTGATAGTGGTTTTGAAGACATGATCAATTATCAGCCGAGTGATAAAATGATCCTGGAGACTTTGCTAGGGAAATTACTGGATATTCAGCCTTGTGAACAGTAATAAGGCCCTGATCGTCAAATGGTCTTCATGATTGATCTCCTTGAGAGGAAAAATCTTTTGAAAGAAACATAAACTGCTCAGATGATGAGGCTATCGTTTATGGTTCGTTTTTCTCACGACTCTGTTTGGTGGAATCGGAATTTGGATCTTTGGTAAAGACAAGGTTCTATCCAAGAATGAATTGGAAAGAGACAGTCAAACAAGACTTTGTACCCATGAGGAATGAACTCGAATGGGTATTTTCTCCTTTGTTTTGAGAGGAGAAACTAAAGCAACCTTCTTCCACGAGGAATGATCTCAGTGGGGAACTGGAGAAAGAAGATGTTCTTTCTGCTTATGGGTGACAACCTACTTGGAGAGATGACACGCCCATATTTGTTTCTTTTTCTTTTTTTTTTTTTTTTTCTCTTTTTTGGAGGACGGATATATCCTAAACAAGTGATTTCGAAGCAAACATTGAAAAATGTAATGATGCATAAATGATGCAAATATGTATGAATGATGAATGTCATGAATGTAGCATGCATACTGACAATACTGACAGACACTGAAGTATATACTGGAGAAGGACCGACGTCGCAATACAACCAGATACTTGGCAAATGTTCTTCAACACGGTGTAGATAACACAGGTGATGAATGGTGTTGCATGTTTTAAACTTCTTTGGGGAAGATGATCATCTTTTCTTCTTCACTGGAGATGAAAGAACTTCTTCATTGGAGATGGAAAATCTTCGTCACCGGGGATAACAGATCCTCTTCACTTGGGATAAAAGACCTTCTTCACTGGGGATAGAAGTGCTTTTCGTCGAGGGATAATTGCTTCAAGAATTCTTTTCTGGGACAAGAATACCGTTGTCTCAACAATTTTTTTTCAGGGAGAATCCTTTTGTTCATCCTATGGAGACGACTGCTGATGTTCCTTCCGTTGTTCACAACTCAAAGGAAAATTTCGCTTTTATTTTGAAAAAGAAAAGTGAAGTAAATTCATTTAAAACTTATTTTTTTCTTTTTTTCAAAAGTGAATAACACAATTAAAGCGTCATTTTGCAAGCTGAAAGAAATTAAAGATTGCAAACAAATGGGCACAAGGCTCAAATTTATTTAATAGGATGGTAATCAGCTAAAGGCGTGATTCCATAGAGTATTTACAAAAGTTGGAAATGGTAATTATGCGGAAAAGGCTACATTGAAAGCATTAACCACTATTCCCCCTAAACAACTTTGAGTTCCAACTGTGCTTGTTGCTTCAGATTGGCGATAATTTGATTGAAGATCCTCTGATGAAGTACAGACTCTTCAGGTGACGAAGTACAGACTGATGCAGTTACTTTGTCATAATTCCTTAATTTTTTTTGCCTAGATTGCCCTTTCAGGTTTTCAATCTACCAGGATGAACTTTTTCTGTTTATTGTCTCTAATTTTTGCCTGGACCGCCCTTTCAGGTTTTCAGTCCACCGAGACGCTCATTTTTGCCTAAGTCGCCCTTTGCGGGTTTTCGACTTACCGAGCTGTTCTTTTGTATTTTTTAGACAAAGTATTTCTTGACTGCATCAGCATTCACAGGATGTGGGAGTTCATCACCATCCATGGTTGTAAGAATCATGGCGCCGCCAGAAAATGTTCTTTTGACAACATACGGGCCTTCGTAATTAGGAGACCATTTGCCCCTAGAATCTGGTTGAAAAGACAAGATCTTTTTAAGCACGAGGTCGCCTTCTTGAAATTCACGAGGTCGAACCTTTTTGTTGAAGGCTTGTTTCATCCTTGCTTGGTATAACTGTCCATGGCATAGAGCAGTCATACGTTTTTCTTCGATTAAGTTCAACTGATCGTATCTGTTTTGACACCATTCAGCCTCTGATAACTTAGTCTCCATGAGGACTCTCATTGATGGGATTTCAACTTCTACGGGGAGCACAGCTTCCATGCCGTATACTAGAGAAAAGGGAGTTGCCCCTGTTGAAGTACGCACTGAAGTACGGTACCCATGTAAAGCAAATGGCAGCATTTCGTGCCAGTCTTTGTAAGTGACGACCATTTTCTGGACAATCTTCTTAATGTTCTTGTTAGCAGCTTCGACGGTGCCGTTCATTTTTGGTCTGTAAGGAGAAGAGTTATGATGCTCAATCTTGAATTCCTCACATAATTCTTTCATCATTTTGTTGTTCAAGTTTGAACCATTGTCAGTAATGATCTTGCTGGGAATACCATATCGGCAAATGATGTTATTCTTGATAAACCTCACAACCACTTGTCTTGTAACATTGGCGTAAGATGCTGCTTCGACCCATTTGGTGAAGTAATCAATTGCTACCAAGATGAAACGATGACCGTTTGAAGCTTTCGGTTCGATCATTCCAATCATGTCAATACCCCACATGGAGAAAGGCCACGGAGATGAGAGAACGTTGAGTAGAGTCGGTGGCACATGGATCTTATCTGCGTAGATCTGGCACTTGTGACATCTCTTCACGTGTTTGTAACAATCAGATTCCATTGTCAACCAATAGTATCCTGCTCTTAAGATCTTTTTGGACATTGCATGCCCGTTTGAATGAGTTCCAAAGGACCCTTCATGCACTTCATGTATTAACATGTCTGCTTCGTGTCTATCCACGCATCTGAGCAAAACCATGTCGAAGTTTCTTTTGTATAGCACATCTCCATTCAGGAAGAAACTGCCAGAAAGTCTCCTTAGAGTTTTCTTATCTTTGTTTGATGCCCCAAGCGGGTATTCTTGAGTTTGAAGGAAGCGTTTGATGTCGTGGAACCACGGTTTATCATCGATGACTGCTTCAGTTGCAAATACATAGGCGGGCCTTTCAAGGCGCGTGATTCTGACTTTAGGCACATCATTCCAGTGACTGACTCTGAACATGGAAGATAGAGTAGCCAAGGCGTCTGCCATTCGATTCTGATCTCGAGGTATATGATGCAATTCAACCTTGTTGAAAAAAGTCAACAGACGTCTTGCATAATCTCTGTAGGGAATCAAGCCAGGGTGGTAAGTTTCCCACTTGTCTTTGATTTGGTTGATCACAAGAGCTGAATCTCCATATATGTCGAGGATTTTGATCCTTAAGTCAATGGCTTCTTCGAGACCCATGATACAAGCTTCGTATTCTGCGATGTTGTTGGTGCAATCAAATAGCAGTCTGGCGGAGAACGGGATATGAGTACCCTTGGGAGTGATGATGATTGCCCCAATTCCATTGCCAAAAGCGTTTACTGCTCCATCGAAAATTAAGCCCCATCTTGATCCAGGCTCAGGACCTTCTTCAGGTAACGGTTCGTCACAATCTTTCATCTTCAAGTACAAGACATCTTCATCAGGAAAGTCAAACTTGAGAGATTGATATTCATTAATTGGTTGATGTGCCAAATGATCGGCGAGAATGCTTCCTTTGACTGCTTTTTGAGCACGATATTCAATGTCATACTCAGATAACAGCATTTGCCACCGGGCAATCCTTCCTGTTAAGGCAGGCTTTTCAAAGACGTACTTGATCGGATCCATTTTGGAGATTAACCAAGTAGTATTGTTGATCATGTACTGGCGAAGACGTTTTGAAGCCCAAGCCAAAGCACAACATGTTTTTTCGAGCATGGAGTAACGAGACTCACAATCTGTGAATTTCTTACTCAGGTAATAGATGGCATGCTCCTTCCTACCGGTTTCATCTTGTTGTCCAAGCATACAACCCATGGATTCTTCCAACACGGTAAGGTACATGATTAGCGGTCTTCCTTCAACTGGAGGAATCAATATCGGTGGTTCTAACAGGTACTCTTTGATACTGTCGAACGCTTTCTGGCAATCTTCAGTCCATACAACCCCTTGATCTTTGCGGAGAAGCTTGAAAATTGGCCCACAAGTAGCAGTCATTTGAGATATAAATCTGGAGATATAGTTCAATCGTCCGAGAAATCCTCTTACTTGCTTTTCAGTTTTTGGTGCAGGCATCTCTTGAATAGCTCTGACTTTGTCGGGATCTACTTCAATACCTCTTTGGCTGACAATGAAACCCAAGAGTTTTCCAGATCTAACCCCAAAAGTACATTTGTTAGGATTCAAGCGAAGCTGGTATTTCCTTAGTCGTTGAAACAACTTCAAAAGGTATTCAATATGTTCTTCTTCTGTGCTGGACTTGGCTATCATGTCGTCCACATATACTTCAATTTCTTTATGCATCATGTCATGAAAGAGAGTAGTCATTGCCCTTTGGTAAGTTGCGCCTGCATTCTTTAATCCAAATGGCATCACTTTGTAGCAAAAGGTACCCCATGGGGTGATGAAAGATGTCTTCTCCATGTCTTCGGGAGCCATCTTGATTTGATTATAACCGGAGAACCCGTCCATGAAGGAAAAGACGTTGAACTTAGCGGTGTTATCAACCAGCATGTCGATATGTGGTAATGGAAAGTCATCTTTTGGACTGGCTTTGTTCAAGTCACGGTAGTCAACACACATTCTGACTTTGCCATCTTTCTTCGGAACTGGCACTATGTTGGCCAACCATTGAGGATACTCTGAGGTGACTAGAAAACCTGCGTCGAGCTGTTTTTGAACTTCCACTTTGATCTTGTTAGCCATGTCAGGGTGAGTCCTTCGCAATTTCTGCTTGACTGGCGGACATTCTGGCTTCACTGGCAAGTAATGCTGAACAATATTGGTATCCAACCCAGGCATGTCTTGGTAGGACCAGGCAAACACGTCAACATATTCTTTGAGAAGGTCTGTCAACTTACTCTTGATATCAGCATCAAGCAGCGATCCAATGGTCACTTCTTTTTTGTCTTCTTCAGAACCCAAGTTGATCTTTTCTAAAGGCTCTTTGTGAGGCAGAATGGCTCTTTCCTCGTGCTTAAGTAATCGAGAGATCTCGTCCGGGATCTCCTCTTCTTCCTCTTCTTCGGCTTCGAACACAGGAAACTCAAAGTTGGGAGAGGGCATAGGGTTATTGCATTCAATGGGTTTATCAATAGTAAATCTGCACATGTGATTTATATCTATTTCAGAAAATTTATGAATGCAAGAGTGTATGCAGATTTTTTTGAAAAGTTTTTTTTTTTTTTATTATTTTTTTTTTTATTATTATTTTTTTATTTTGGTTTTTTAGGATTACCATTTTCAGAAAAAAGCAAAAAATAAAACACATAATGTAGGGAATTCAAAATGACACTTTATTTATGATTCATTTTTTAAAACAAAGCCCTAAACACAAACTCATTTGTCTTGGGCAGGACAAAGAGGGAAACTTTTAAAACAAACCCCTATACACAAAGTTTTTCGGGCGGAACATTTAAAAGCAAAGCCCTATAAAACATCTCTCTGCTTTGGGCAAGGCAGGAGGTCAAAATAACAGCGAGGTGATTACTTTGAGCGGCGAACAACATTCGGAACGTCAACAGCTTTCCAGTAGCAACGAACTCCTCTGTGTATTATGTATTCAGGAAAATTCTCTTCAGAATTATCTCCAGTATTGACATTGACCGCTGGTCGAGCAGGATTTGAAGGTCCTGGTTTGTCAACCTTGTTCTTTGTAGAGTTGAAACGGTCTTCTTCCACTTCTTGAAGAGCATAAGACGAGTCACAATCTTCAGAATTTTCAGGATGTATTTCCCAGTCTCCAGGATGAAGAGACTCATTGTCAGCGACACTTTCTGAGTCAGTTGCGGGACCATCTTCCCCTTCATCTTCAAAAATGGCATTTATGTGATAATAACCATCTTCAGGATTATAAACCTTGGCAGATGCATTGAAGCTGAAATCTTCAGTAATTTCAGGCTGCTGAGGAAATTGACAGGGCTGATAAGCCTCTTCTGGTTGACTATTATATTCGAAGGAATCTCCCCATCCAGTTGGTTGGATATCCTCAATCGCAATCTTGTAACTTTCAGGTGCAGTGTATTTCACCATGTAATCAAATTTTCCACTTGGTTGTCCCAAGGTGTCCCAAACCTCTGCAGGAATAGGCGGAATTTCTTTAGCACTTGTTTTCTCTGAAGGAGGATATGGTTCTTCCTGAGATATGTATCCCGAGTCATTGAGATAACATTTCCATTCTTCTTCAGGATCGGGTAGACCTTCTTCAATGCATTCTTCAATAAGGACATTAACCTCTTGAGGAATTGGGTTAAGGAATCCTCCACTATGGAACGTTTCTTTGATCGGACGAAGGGTTTCATCCCTCTTGGTGCAGTTTGAGAATGTTGGTGAACATCCGAGTCCTGCTCTAGTTTCATTCTTGGTCGGGATCACAACTTGCCCCCAGCCAGTAGTAGTTCCATCTTTCACTACTTTTACTGCCTCTTTGTAAGAAGAGATTGATGCTTTCTTCTTGGAAGATTTGTCTTCTAAAGAGAGACCTTGGAACTGAGTTCCTTCCACATCATCAGCACTGATGAAAGAGAAATTGGATAAATGGCTCACCATCAAGGCTTGTTCTCCACTTATTGTTACCAATTTTCCATTTGTTACAAATTTTAACTTTTGATGGAGCGTAGACGTTACTGCCCCTGCTTCATGGATCCATGGTCGTCCTAACAGACAGCTATAAGCAGCTTGAATGTCCATGACCTGGAAAGTGATTTGAAATGTATGTGGACCAATTGTCATGGGAAGGTTGACTTCGCCGATAACAGATTTTCGCGATCCATCAAATGCTTTGACAACTACACCACTGAATTTCATAGGCATCCCTTGGTAAGACAAGCGAGCAAGAGTCGTCTTTGGCATCACATTCAAGGAAGATCCGGTGTCTACCAACACATTGGACAAAGAGTCTGACTGACAGTTCATAGAAATGTGCAAAGCAAGATTGTGATTTCTGCCCTCCTCGGGGAGTTCCTCATCACAGAAGCTTAAATTGTTGCAAGCAGTTATGTTGGCTATTATCCCATCAAAATGGTCAACAGTCACATCATGATCTACAAAAGCCTGATCCAAGACCTTTATCAGGGCTTCCCTGTGGGCTTCTGAGTTTAACAGCAATGAAAGTATTGAGATTTTTGAAGGAGTCTGCATAAGCTGATCCACAATCTTGTATTCACTTCTTTTGATAAGCTTCAAAATTTCATCAAAATCTGGATTGACATTGGTTCCACTGGATTGACCAACATCAGTGTTTGTATTACTGACAGGAGTTTCCTCAGGATTCCCCACTGGTGTATTAACAGGATTTTGCCCAGTTACAGGAGCAACAGGCTGTTTTGGAGGTAGTGGAGTATACACACGTCCACTTCTTGTTACTCGACTCACATCAGCAATGTTTTCGACAGATGAGAGAGTTGGTAAAGGAACTTCTTGTCCATCCTTTATCATTGTTGCATTGTAGTTGTATGGAACTGCCTTGTCAGAGTCATAAGGAACAGGTCCAGGTAGACAAATGATCAAAGGAGCAATAGGAACCTTTGGCTTGTTGTAAGTAACTTCTATGCGTTCGGGCATGTTGAAATGAGGAACGATGATGTTAACTGTAGGCATTTCCGAGTTGATATCTGAGACTAAAAGCTCATGCGGATAACATCCTATCATGTTAACTTCATTTTCATCCCTATTTCTGTAGATCTCAATAGTACCATTATCTAGCAAAACTTGAAGATCTCTTCTCACAATCGAACACCCGTGAGGATCCACACAACATATTCTACAGGAACCGTATTGATGCTGGCGAAAATTCGGCCCCCGACAAAGAGTAGCGTGCATTTGTACCAAATCTGCTCTTGAGAAGTTGATATTATAGACTCGGTATTGGCCAGGACATCCATATACCATGTTTACAACATGCCCTCCATGATTGGGCAGCGGATTTGCTTGCACATTAGGGTTCAAATTTCTGAAAGAGAGAAGATTAGATCTAACCAACCTCTGAACTTCATATTTCAAAGCTATGCAATGCTCAAGATCATGGCCAGGTGCTCCTTGATGATAAGGGCATGAGACCTCAGCTTTGTACCACCATGGGAGTCTCTCAGGTACTGGTGGTGGTGCTCTAGTTTGAACGAGACCTTTTTCAATCAAAGCAGGGTACAACTCTGTGTAGGTCATTGGAATCGGATCAAACTGTGGAGCTTTTTGCACACGATTCTGATTGTTGTTAAGTTGTTGAGCCTGTTGTCGAGGCTGTTGTTGTTGAAACTGCGGGGTAAATCCCGGATTTGGCGCTGTATTAACGACTGGCGCAATAGCAGCAATCTGTTGTCGACGATTGACGTTTCCTCTTGGCTTCCCTTGGGATACCATGTCAACACTTTGTTCTTTCTTCTTTGGGAAACCACTTCCAAACTTTTTGGTTCCGCTTGAAGATCCACCTTCTTTAGTTAGACGTCCGGTTCGGACTCCTTCTTCTAGACGCATCCCCATGTTTACCATTTCAGTGAAATCACTTGGAGCACTAGCAATCATGCGTTCATAATAAAACGGACTGAGAGTATTCAAGAAGATCTTTGTCATCTCTTTCTCTTTTAACGGTGGATTAATCTGAGCAGCGGTTTCTCTCCAACGTTGGGCATACTCTTTGAAAGCTTCATGGTCTTTCTGAGCCATGGATCGAAGCTGATCTCTGTCCGGAGCCATATCCGAGTTGTACTTGTATTGTCGGACAAAGGCCTCACCTAGGTCATTGAATGTTCGAATATTAGTGCTATCCAAGCCTGTGTACCACTTCAGTGCGGCACCAGTCAAACTGTCTTGAAAGTAATGGATAAGCAACTGATGATTATCTGCATAAGTAGACATCTTTCTGGCATACATCACGAGATGACTTTGTGGACAAGAACTACCTTTGTACTTCTCAAAGTCTGGGACCTTGAATTTAGCTGGTATTTGTACACTGGGAACCAAACATAGCTCCTGGGCATTCTTTCCAAACAAATCTTTGCCACGAATAGCTTTGACTTCCAGTTGAATCTTGTTAAACTGCTCTTGGAGATCTTCCACAAGGTTACGCTGATTTGTGCTATCACCTTGATCATGATAAATCTCATTGCCATCATAAGGAACAGTGTGAATCGTAGGGGTCGGAACCGTCATAGTGGGTTGAGAAAGTGCCATAGTGATTTGGGAAAAAGTTACCCCTGAATGTGGAATAAATGCTGAACCTTGTGCAGCAGGTGTTTCAGTTGTAGTTGTTTGAACCCCAGAGAAATTATGGCGGAAACCTGTACCAAAACTGAAAGGCGGGCCCCAACCTTCTGGCATGGAGAAAGATGGAATGTTGAATG
Source organism: Vicia villosa (assembly GCF_029867415.1). NCBI lineage: Eukaryota > Viridiplantae > Streptophyta > Magnoliopsida > Fabales > Fabaceae > Vicia > Vicia villosa. The sequence continues at coordinate 82,262,537 of NC_081181.1, read as the reverse complement.
CAACTGTAGAAACTGGAGTAGTGACTTCAGATGTTACCGTTGCTTGACTGTTGGGTGGCGGCGGCTGATTCTGTGCGGCCATCAAGGAGTCAACCAGAGTAGTGAGATTTTCCAACTTTTCCTGAAGGGTGGTCATTGTACCACGGAGCTCAATATTCTCTTGTTCAGAGTGTTCCATTACTCTTCTTCTGCTTGAACGAGTATTGTATCTGTGATCTGATTGCGAGCGCGGTCGAGAAACTTTGAGACGCGACAGCTTGACGATCTATTGGAGAAAGATCCAAAAGATGAGACTCTATACAACAGACTCGATATGCAGAATGATGTATGCAAAAAGAAATTTATGATTTTTCCAAACATTTTAAAGATTATTTCCTTGCAAACATTTGAACACAAACAATTCTTTTATTGAAATAATGGGAAATGTTACAACATTGGAGCGTAGCTCCTTACAGAATCAAATGATACATGAAAATCTAAACAAATCCTAAACATCTTCATCAGACGAAGAACCAAATGCGTTGTGCAGCTTGAGCTTCATGATTTCTTTCCCATAGTGAGCTTTCAACTCGGCCTTTTCAGCCCTCAGCTTGTCAACAACATTCTTCCAATTGTCAGGCATCGGAGCGTTGCTTGTCGAGGCTTCAGGATTTTTCTTGCTTTCTTTGATGTATCTTCTGATTGCGGCGTCTTTCCGACGGATCTTCTCATCTTTGCTCATGAGCCATCCATCTTGATAATAGAGAGTTTCTTCGTGATCTTTCACCCTTTTCTTCAACTTTCTATTTTCCTCATCAGTTTTACGAAACTTTTCTTCCCAAGAGTCCTTTTCTAACCTCATCTTGGCTAAAATCTCCTGGTACTCTTCCACATTGTTAATGGGAACATTGGGTAGTTGAGACACCACAGGGAACATGGGTTTTTCATAATCATAAGGCATTTGAAACTCCTTTGCTCTTTTCTTCACCCAACTGGTGTAGGCGTTCGTAGCAATGCAGTTCCTTATCTCACCTTTTCCTTTCCATCGGACGTCGTACCAAGCTCTCACCATTCTTGTTTTCAACCCTTGAGGATCCTCCCCTTCTTGGTAGAAGTAGCTTTCCACTGCGAGACCAACAGGTTTAACTGAATTTGCATACCCGAGTTGTCGTCGGGCTAGGACCGGATTGTAGTTAATTCCTCCTTGTGTACCAATGAGGGGTACATTGGCGAATTCTCCACAACTATCAATGATTTCTGTGCCGCAGCGAGCCAGAGCATACCAATGGATATCATTATTAGTAAGGGACATAAGTCTTCGAGGCCAATGCAAACCTTCTCAGTTTTCCGTGAAAATAGGAGACTTAGGTAAGTGTGAAACAATCCATTTGTACAAAAGAGGTGCACAACATACAATGATTCCACCACCTTGGCGATTTTTGTGATGAATAGAGAAATACATGTCACCAAGCAAAGTCGGAACAGGATTTCCATTCAGAAAGATCTTTATGGCGTTGATATCAACAAAGTCGTTGATGTTGGGAAACAGAACCAACCCATAGATGAGCAAGGCTAGTACAGCTTCAAAAGCTATCATGCTACCAGTTTCAATGAAATCAAAAGCTTTCTTTATTAGAAACTGCGAAGTCAAACCCGGAAGGTTTCCTTTGGTAGTCCAATTACTTTCTACCTCAGATTTCTTCAAGTGGATACCTGCTGCAATGGCTGGTGACTTAGGAATGGCTTCCAAACCATTGAAAGGTATTTTGTCAGACACAGGAATACCCAAAAGATTGGCATATTCTTCCAAGGTTGGTACCAACTGATAGTCTGGAAAGGTGAAACACCGGTAGACGGGATCATAGAACTGAACCAGAGTTTTGAGAAGTCCTTCATCAACATGAGTGTTCAAGATAGGCAAAAGCTTTCCATGGCTTTTCCTAAAATCAGAAGGATCTTGTACAAAAGATGCTAACTCTTTCAGTCTTTCTACATTAGGAGCTTTGAAACCGTACTTCTTGGTATGCCTTTTTACCCACTCCATAACTTAATCCTATAATGTTTGCAAGGAAAATTTCTAATAATTTTTTTTTGGAAAAATCATGTTTTTATGGAAAAAGATGGGTTTTTTAATGAATGTATGAATGCATGGATGCGTGGATGCCACATATTCAAACATGGTAAAGCAAACATGGTAGTTCAAACATGGTAACGCAAACATGGTACTACAAACATGGTAACACAAACATGGTACACACAAGTTCAACGGTCCAGCGTCACGAGCATGGGGTCAGAGAACCAAACATGGGATAGTACTAGGGTTTATCACCTGCAAAACATGTTTTACTGATACGTCAGAGTCCACATTTTTCTTTCGGATATTACCGGCTTGCACAACTGAACTTGTGAGCCAGCAATATTCTCAAGAAAAACTCGTCTGAGTGTGGTTCTCCGCATGACAACTAATCCAAGTCTACACCTGAATAGTTTCTGCACCACGTCCTAATAAGGCCAGGATGGGTTGGGGTTCTACAGCCAACTCAGCTTCTACAGTTCAATGAAAGCAATAATGTCTTCGCAACTGAACTTGCTAAACATATACTACAAACAAGGAACCTCCACTGAGCGGAAGGATTCTCATGCTGACTTTTTAAGGACTGAACTCCTTGTATGCCATACATGACTATACCCTCCACCTAATTCTTATGTGTACTTAATCCGGGTTAGGATTTGTCCATAATGTATCACTTGTAACAGAACCACACAAGTAACAGAACCAAGGAACCACACATGTAACAAAAATAAAATAAAAACAAAATAAATAGAAATAACCCTTTCTTTGGAAACAATAAAAAGATGGTCCCCAGTGAAGTCGCCATTTTTCTGTCGCGGGCGAAAAATCGTTTTGTTCCTCTTTTTTGTGGATGAGACACCTGATGCCTTCTTTGGGCTCGAGTGCTCAAAAAAATGATTTTTCTTTTGTACCGACCAAACTTTTTATTGTTTCCAAAGTAGGAAAAGGAAAAAAAGCTGCAATAACCTAAAAAGTGGGGGAGAGATTCCGGGTAAGAGGGTTGGTTATACGAAGGGAAGGTATTAGCACCCAACGTATCTATAGTACTCTATAGGTTTCTTTGTTTTGTTTATTCCATTCTTGTTGTGGTGGAGGTTCTTGTGAAATAGGTGGGACCTAAGGTGTTTGTTTGATTATGCTCGCAAAGATCATCGCGATCCTCTGCATACATATCCCCTAGAGGGAATCAGAGCATCTGTAGCTCGGGGTCTACGGGTGCTAAGGTTTGAATGGTTTTTTGTTTTGTTTTGCTCGCCAAGGATCGACCTTGTGCCTACGTATTCTCAAAGGGATGTTGAGAAAGTCAGAGCAATCGTAGTTCCCACTTATGCTAGTGGAAGCAAAGGAAAATAGACAAATGTCGTCTAAATGCTAGATGTATCTAATCTATATCATCACATACATCTGTTTGATTTTTTGTTTGAAAATCTTTTCATTATAAGCCCGGGGCCATGCCACTTAGGGTGCTTAGAATGATAAAGATTGTTTTTGTTTAACCAGCCTTGTGGCAAAAGTTTCAATGAAGTCAGCCTTGTGACAAAAACTTTGATTAATCAGCCAGCCTTGTGGCAAAAGTTTCAATGAAGTCATCCTTGTGACAAAAACTTTGATTAATCATCCAGTATGGTGGTAAAACAGTTTGATTGATTAGCCAGCCTTGTGGCAAAAAAGTTTGATTGATTGATTGTGATGATATATAAGAGATACTCCTAGCATAGAGATGAAAAATGTCTAATCTCCTAGGGTATTTGTTTTGGATATTGGGGATGCTTATAAGAAGCCCGTGGGTCCTTGTACGAAGCCCAAGAGGAGGCTATCCGAGGGTCCTTGCATTGTAAGCCCAAGAGGAGGCTATGGGAGGGACAATCCAGGGTCCTTGCATTGTAAGCCCAAGAGGAGGCTATGGGAGGGTCACTCGTTTGTACAAAGCCCAAGGGGAGGCATGGTATAGTTGGTTTGAGCTCTTAGAGCGATTTCACCGGGAAACCATACTCTATGTCCTAACCTAAACTAGTGGAAATTCTTTGCACGAAGCCCAATAGGAGGCTATGGGGAACCTAGAGTTGTACTAAGTTAAATAAGCATATAACACAATCACAAGTATGAACAAGTACGAACAAACATGAACAAGTACATGAACAAATATGAACAGTTATACATATATGACAAAGTGTGTGTATATAATGGAGTTTATGAAGGGAATATACCTGTAAGCATGATCCATTTGTATACACAGGGACTCGGGACTCGCACTCGGGGAGAAGTCCACTTGAATTTATTCAAAGCTATGTAAACAGGTATTTACAAAAGGGCTTGGGACTTATACCTACATGGAGGCCCATGGTATATTTTTGGGAAGATTTAAAGAAACCTTCATTTTGGTTTGTTATTCAAAGTTAAAAAACAGATTGAGATATGTACAAAAATGCGTACAATGAAATACCTAATTTCATGTACTTGAGTGGGTATGTACAAAGGGCTTGGGACTTATACCTACGTGGAGGCCCATGGTATATTTACAAAACATGATTGATCGTTTTATTTACAGACGCGTCGTTTGAAAAACTGTTTGAAAGTTTGTTTTGAAAGAAGTTTATTGTTTTTTTAAAAAAACTGTATAAAAGAAAAAAGAGTGGGTCTTATACTCTCTAATATTCGAGAGGCCCCACATCATTTTGAAAACCAATTGATCAATCAAAAGATTTAATCAAAAGTTTCAAAAAGAAATGGTTTATTGTTTTTTTTTAAAAGAATCGCGATCGCTCGTTTTAAAACGATTTGAATTTTGAAAGAAGTTAATCTAATCAAAAGATCATCCTCAATTAACACTTAGATAATGAGAATTTGCTTCAAAAAATATTTACAAGTTACTAAGTTTGAAAATCAAATGAAAAACAATATTTAAAAGTATTAAAAAACACTTAAAATATGTTATTTTAAACTTAATTAAAAATGTATTAAACAAATATATTTTTGTGATTTTTTTTGATATTCATAAAATACATATATAAAATAATAAGTGTGTAAAAAATGAAGTAAAAATAATTAATTTTGATTGGTTAAAATGATTAATGAAATTGTGAAGAAATGAAAGAAAATAGGTTGCAAAAAAAATGGTTTTGTCTCCACTAGGACTTGAACCCACGCCCTGAGGTTCACTACTCAAAACAACAACCAACTGAGCTGCGCGCGCAGCTTGTTTATGATACATGCTCATTTAATTATATTCAAAAACTAGTGTTTGAAATCTCTGAACAAAAAAATGGCGCCAAGAACACATCCCTATTTTGATTTTGAATTTCTCTAAAACTGGATTGTTTTGATCAAGTAGATAGTCTATCTTGCTCGGTTTTGGACGAGAAACATGATGGTGCCCTCATAATTCATTTATATTTGCTCTAAGGTGATCAATTTTGTGATGAACACCAAGAACCCTAATTCTGAATTTGAACATGGAATCGTGTAGGATTGATGAATTGTGAAATTGATTGAGGGCTATTGATCAGTGATAGTGCAGAAACAAGATAGCAATTCAATTTTTTATTTATGATGCATGTATGTATGAGTTTGGAGTTCATGAGGCTTACCTTCAAAAATGGCCAAACTGAGAATCGAATTCTGCAAATGAGAGGTTCCAGATGTTGTTTCTTGATCTGGACAGCTTCAGTGGACCTTATGGAACATGTTTGGATGATTGGAATGAACTGAAAACCTCTGGACCAGTTGGTGATGCTCGATCTGCAGTAGGGCTCAAGTGAGGATCAAGCTTGGTGATTTTGGAGTTACAGGTCAGGGATGATGATTGGAATAGTTCATATATGGTACATGGATGGTGTTTGGATGGTTAGATTGGACAGAGTTGAGCTTGAATGAAAATTGGCATGATAAGGCTTAAGTTATGCATATTTGAGAAGTGAGGTAGTGATTCTGAGTTCTTGGTGTTTTTGGGGTGTATGGATGGTTCAAACACATCACATTTGATGTTTATGAGATGTTAGAACCCTCACTTTGCTCAGAAATTGCAAGAGATGGAAATTGCAATTCTTCCTCTTTGAAACTTATGAAACTTGCAAATCAAGAAAGAAGAGAGAAAACCTATGATTATGAGGTTTTGGTGTGATTTGAAGAGTGATTTGAACCTCTATTTATAGGGCAAGGATTCTGAATGCAAAGCTCTTGCAAGTTGATCAAGAAGTGATGATTTGGCTTAAGAGATAAAATGGAATCTTTCACATTAAATGCAAATGGTTAAAAGTGACTTAACCATGGTTATTTTGCCAAGCTTCTTATCTCTTCCATTCTGATCTTCAAATCAGAAAATATCTTCAATCATTGCATCTATGCATCATTATTTGGATTATTTGGCAATTTGGTTCATAACTTTGGCAAAATGACTTGAAATTTCAAATGAAAAGTTCACTAATGGCAAAATTCAAAACCATGGCTACACTCCATATTTTTTCATGCTCTTGGACATTTTGGAAAGCTCATATTACACACTTCAAAACCCTAGTTGAAAGTTTCTTCAAGACCTTTAAGGAAATGGGTGAAAAAGATCCATGAACTTTGAAGAAAATGAAGTTTTAAGTGAAATTTTCAAAAGATACCAACTTTGAAGCTTCATATCTCTTAAATGGTTGATCTTATGGAAAAAAATTATATGTGTCAAAGTTGTTTATTGGATCAAAATCTACAACTTTCATGTTGGAAGTTTTTTTCAGTTTGTAGGTGAAATTTTGAGTTATTCCCTTTCAAAGTTTGGAAAAAACCATGAAAAACACTTAGAAAACTTTTCTAAGTATGAAAGTCAAACTTTTGACTTTTTGATTCTTGATTGATTTTCTTGATTTTTCTTGATCAAATGACTTCTCATATCATATATTGATGATTTAAAACTTCAAAAGTCATGGTTGACCAAAATTCCCCAAAAGTCAATGGCAATCTTGTACAGTTGACTTTTTCAGACGAATCGCGTTTCTGGAGATTTCAAATGAAACAGGCTACCCTCACCAAATGAATGGTATGAATGGATCATATTGAAGCATTAGAGGATATTGAGCCATGGTTTGAGTTGTGACACCATGTCCTGATTAAAAAGTCAGTTATTCAATGAATTAGGTCAAAAACCCTAATTGTCGACCAGATGAAATTGATGACTGTGGATCTTGAATTGAGATGTAATTTCCATTGGATGTTGTCATAGGGATTATTTGAAGATGATTGAAACCTTTGATTGACTCCCTGGGGATTTTTAGGGTTTCCCAAATGTGATCCCTGATTTCAGTCCCTGATAGTTCAAAACCCTGATCTGAGGATTTGTCTGATCAATCTTTGTGTAGGAGATGTTATGAGCCAATGGATTAGGTCAAAATGATGCACTTGAGGTCTTGATATCATGTCCCAAGCCATTAGGTCAAATTCTGAGCAAAAGTCAGGAGTGTGCTGTCTTCAGTCAAAACCTTAATTCAGTCGATTCAAAGCTGTTGAGCTTGTTGAAATGAATCTCTGAGGACCAAATGTTGATTATTGATGAAGATGATTCATTTGAGATGAAGGGAGAACAAAACCCTAGTTGATTGTTGCTTGTACTGATGAGTGATTTCTTTATTAAACCCTGCTGAGCACAAGTAGCAAACACAAGCTATGCAATTTGTTAGAGATGCAAATGATGCATATGCAAGTGATATGAGGTGGTATCTTAGGTCAAAAATTGGGGTATGACAGCCCTTATAATAGATATCCAAGGGCGTAGATTCAAAGTCTAATGAACGAACAACTAGGATTGCATACTAACTAAGGATATACGGTATGCGAGCGCTCGGGGATCCATTAAGAGTCTCCTTATCACGTGGCCATCATGAGGCCACATGTTGCGCATTAAACCAAAATCTGAGAGGTCTTATAGACAATGTCAGATTAAAAGGGCATCCCTACAGGCTATGGATCCAGGTTAAACAAAGTATAACCTTAGGATTCTAAGGGATGATAATCATAGGAGGTAACCCTACGTTGACATAGGTTTTCAAGGTAATATCCCTCTCGAGAAGGCTTCCCATGATAAAAGTTTCCTTAGTACGTAGGTTCATAAGTTCGTCCTACGGATTTTCTACCCTTCCCAAAGGTGGTTAATTTCTAAGGGTCTCATGGGGCCCTTCATATCCTCCGAAACTTTTTGTTTCTTTGGATTTTTAGAAAGACTCTTCTGTCCATGAGGTTCGAATTTTAGGGGTAGGTTCCCAGAGAGATCAGTCAAATTCCGCATCCTACCCTCGACAAGGTCTAGTCTCGTCTAAGATATTTCTCGGAATTCGACCCACTCTGAGTGGAATTGTCACTAAAGCTCGTAGGCGATGCAAGTCTCCTCTTACTTAATGACAATTCCCACACTTAGGTTTACAATATATATTTTTTACAAAGTCCCACCAATAAATTGCATGCATATATTGATAGAAGACTAAATAAATATGATAAACGAAATAAAAGAAAATATATAAAGCATAAATAGATTAGGAAAAACAAGAACTCACCAAGTAGACACGAAGAAAATTCAAGGCAAATGTGCAGATGAAATAATTGATTAAATTGAGTCTTGATAAAGAATCTCGGTCTTTATCATAATTAGTTCGCTCGAGGCGAAGAAGTTTGACTTGGTCGACAATGAGTTAGTCCTTATTTGAAATCCGATCACTTTAGGCGAAGGGATTTGTCTGTGGTTTGTTATTAGGTGACTCGCCTTGGTTATCCAAATGCCTACGTACCTCCTTAATGGAGGATCAGAGTCAACATAGTTCGTGGGGTCGATTGAAAAAGATTTATCTTTTTTAGAATTAATTCGCTCGAGGCGAAGAAATTCGACTTCAATTATTTACCACTTCTTTAGCGGTAGCGTTTGATGATTGCTCTAGGCATAAACCAATTCGCATTAATTTTAATCGTGTTAAATAATTGATCAGTACGACATTGGGAGTCGACCAATTCGAAGATGTGGCGAATTTGAAACTCACCCATCATATTATTCGCAAAATGTTGAATTTTTTTATTGTGAAAAGGCTTAAGTTAATTATATTCAAGTAATTAATCTAAATAAACCGATTGAATATATCAACCAATTAAAAGCAAGACGAATATTTTTTGTTTAATCATGATAAGGTTAATAACCTAAATTCGTTAAGAAACTAGTAGTTAAATCAATCTTAAAATTTAAATTACTTCTAAATCTACAGAAAATAAATGTTTTTATTTTTTACATTATTAATCTAATAACTAATTAATCAATTAGAATAAACAAGCAACTAAAGATCTAGACAAATGGGATGTGAGCTTAACAATTGAAAAATTATAGACCCTAAAGCCCAATCCAAACAAAATTAACCCTAAGTTCAATACATCACTAAGTGATAAAAAAAAATGGAAGAAAACAAACAGATAAGTAAAGAAAAGGACGCCGCCCCCAATTTCAAAATAAAATCCACAAGCCACTAGAATGGCGACACATGGCAATGGAAAATAAAATAAAAACAAGTAAACCTGATGTAGTGAGAAACGAATACAATCTCTTTCCGCTTCTATTCTTCATCTCCTCCCACTGTGGCGGAGGGAAGCGAACCAGAAGGTGGATGTTGCCAGTCATGAGAGTTGTATCGGCGATCTATTTGTATTGTGAACCGCAAAACGGGAGATGCGGTCGGTGCAGTGCGTTTCGACGGGGAGGTCGCCGTGCAATAGCGGTGGTGATGAGGAGATTCGGCGTAGCTTGGAGTTGTGCATCGGTTGTCGCGAGGCTTCGCGGTTGAAGTCGGCTCCGTGCGTAGGTGGGTGCAGAGCAGCGGCGGTGATATTGTGTTTGGATGAGTTCACCATCCGTCCTCTGTTATTCCTGCAAAGACACACAAGCAAAAGAATTTTCCCAGATTCTCTTTTGCTGATGGTTTAATTTAAAAGTCTTTGTTTTTGTCCTTTACTATTAAATTAAAATCATTTTCTTTTCCACATGTTTTTTTTGTTGGATGGGTTTACAGTGTGATGATTGTTAACAATTGAATCGGTGAGGTTATAATAATTTTAACATAGTTATTTTTACTGTAACAAAAAAACACTTGAAGAAAGCTGCTAGAAATTAGATGTGGATTTATGAATGTTATTTTAGTGATATAAAACGTGATTGGTTAGAAATATATACAAAGTATGACCAGTTTTTTTGTGTAAGATTTTTCTGGAAAAAGCGGATTGCACGGGAGGAAATTCATGGTTGAATAAATAGAGAAACAATATATATAATTTAAATTAAAAATGAATGCAGCAGTATAGTTTTAATGCATAATAAAAGTTATGATATTATAATACAAAAGATGAAACATGACTTTAAGTGAATCGTGTGAATCGTTAATAAAATTAAATATGATTTTGAAGAAAGAAATCATCAGATCTCCATTTTTGATTTAAAATTGTCAAAATTAATTAACAATAATAATGATAATAATTGTTAGAATCAATAATAGTAATAGTTGTTAGAAACAATAATCATATAAGAAGAAGATCATTATATAATAATAATAATTATACAAAACGGTTAGTAATAACATGAATAATAATAAAATTATTATTAATAATAATTAACAATAATAATATAATATAAATTGTAAATATAATAAATAATAATAATAAAGGTTAGCAGCAATAATAATAAAAAAATTGTTAGTAGCAATAATAAAATTGTTAATAGCAGTAATGAAATTGTTAAAATAAATAAATAACATTATTATTAAAATTAACAAATAATAATAACAATAAAAATGTCACTAATAATAATAATTATATTAGAATGAAATTGTTAGGATAAATAAATAACATTATTATTAGAATTAATAAATAATAAATAACAATAAAAATATTAATAATTACAATAATAATAAAATTATTAAAATTAATTAACAAGGATAAAATGGTTAGTAGTAATAATTATTACAAAAATAATAAAATTATAAGATAAAGTAAATAATGAAAAGAAACCTAAAACCTAAGACCAAATTAGGGTAAACCTAATTTAAAAACAATTGTCCCCAGCAGAGTCGCCAGCTGTGGCAACCTGCCTAAAAATTAGAGCCGCCACCCTTTATTTAAAGGAAAAAGGGTAAAACTTTAAAAAGAAAAAAAAATAAGATTTTGGGTAAGTAGGTTAATTAGGCAAAGGGAAGGTGTTAGGCACCCTTTGCCTCCCTTGTACTCAAGGGGACCCATTTAATCTTTAGGTTTAGGTTTTTATTATATATTATAATGTTTAGGTTTTTATTATATATTATAAAAAAAAAATTATTAAATATTAGCCAAAAGGGCAAAACCTCAAAGGTTTTGATAAGGTCATTGTCAGATCGAGACAACAATGACCATGGCTAAGCCAAATACAACAAAGTCAAATAAGCTAAAATATAGCATGTAAACGAAATTATAATAAAAAATAAAATAAAATATAGCATGTAAACGAAATTATAATAAAAAAAAAATAAAGGCCTCAATGCATCATCATTGGCCAAAAAACCATTAAAAGGTAAAAACATTATAAAGAATTAAAATTCAATAGAAAATGCCTCAGATATTCATCATCGGCCAAAACAAATATTTTTTAAAAGGGGGCCTCATAGATAATCATCGGCCAAAAGCTTTAAAAAAGGTTTTTTAGAAAAGGGAGGCCTCATAGATTAATCATCGGCCAAAAGGTTTGAATTTGAGATTGAGTTTGAAAAGGGGAAAGGGTTTGTCGGCTATTGTCCGTTAATCGACAACGGCAGATTAGGGTTGTTCAAGACAACCCTAAGACAAACCCTCAGTGGGAGGAGTAGAAAAAAAAGCGTAGAGAAAAAAGTTATAAAAAGTGATTTTTTTAGAAAAATTGTACGTAGAATGGAAAAGAGGTCCTCTTTAGGGTTGCTAAGACCCCTTTTTATAGAGTTAGAAATTAGGTTAAAATCCATAAAAGGAAATAACCCATATCCAAAAGCCCAACAACCCATTTTGAAAATTATTAAAAAAAATAGGAGAAAAAGTGTGAAAATGTCACTTGTCGGATTCGAACCCGCGACTTCTTACTTGTATGCCTTATTTCTTGCCAATTGTGCTATGTTATTTATTTGAAATAAAAACCCAATTGAAAGCATATGAAAGACAAGCTAATATTTATTATTTAAAAATATATAAATAATTTAAAAATAAATTATTATATTTTTAAACAAAGAAGTACAAAAAATACAGAACATTGTAAATAAACCAAGGAAGTTTATAAAACTCAAGTTTAAAAACAATTTTGAATTTTGAGATTAGGCCTCATATTTTATGAATACTAAGCCCAATTAAATACACACTTTTACTTAATGTATACTCCTATTTTTATAATAATACCTAATGACCTCACATCTTAAGTCTAAGAGATTGAATTGAAGTACACACCTATTTTATAAACTTGATCACACTTATATACGTATATATTTCAATACATACATATTTTAAATGATGTGCCAATGAAAACAAATAAGAAGGGACAAGTCTTAGTGGGTCAAATTTGGGGTATGACACCAAATTATGATTTCTTCCTTCCTCAGGCAAATCTTCATCACTGAAGCTCAAATTGTTACATGCAGTGATATTGCTCACAACCCCATTAAACTGATCCAGCGTCACATCATGATCCACAAAGGCTTGATCAAGTATCTTCATTAAAGAATCCCTATGAGCAGGAGAACTCGTCAGTAGTTCCATTATAGAGATCTTGTATGGAGTGCGATGCAACTGATCCACAATCTTATAATCACTCATCTTGATAAGCTTCAAAATCTCATCTATCTCCTTTCCTGAAGATGATTCAGCATTCACTTTTGTCGCATCATTATTGTTCACAGGCACTTGAGTAGGATTCCTCTGGACATCCACAACTGTTTGGGGCTGAGTAAAAACTCGTCCACTTCTAGTCACTCTACTAACATCTGCTATATTCTCAACAGAAGACAGAGGCTTAATCTCAACCTCTTTTCCAGCTTCCAACATGGTGGCATTGTATCTGTAGGGTACAGCTTTATCAGAACTATAAGGTACAGATCCAAGCAAACATATCACAAGAGGTTCCACAGCAGCTTTGCCATAGTAACCAATCTCTACACATTCCGGAATCTCAAAGCATGGTTCAATCACATTGACATCATCTTCATCTCTATCCCTCAGAATCTCAATGAGCCTTTGATCTATCATCTCTTGTAAATCTCTTTTCACAATGTAACACCCTCGAGGATTAACTGAACAAATCCTACAAGCAGCATGATTATGCTCATAATGACTATACTCACACAGAGTGGCATGCATCTCTACCAATGATCCTCTGATGTGTTCCACACGATAAATCTTATACTTCCCAGGGCATCCATGCACCATATTCACAGCAGACGCTTCATGAGTTGGCAACGGATTGTTCTGCACATTTGGGCCAATATCACGGAAAGAAAGCATTCCAGAACGGACCAATCTCTGAACTTCATTCTTCAAAGGCCAACAATTCTCGAGGTCATGCCCAGGAGCGTTCTGATGAAAAGCACATGTGGCATCAGTTTTGTACCACCAAGGGAGTTTCTCTGGAACAGGAGGTGGTGACCTTGGTTGAACCAACTTCTTGTGAATTAAAGCAGGATACAGTTCAGTGTACGTCATAGGGATAGGATCAACATTAACTCGAGGGTACGGATTCCGCCTTGCTGGTTGTTGACTAACAGGAGCTACAGGCACCGAATTCACAACAGGAGTTACTGACGCCACTTGTTGAGATTGATTTCTGAATCGACTATTCCTCCCATGAGAAACAGCGCTAGCATCTGATTCTTTCTTCTTCTGAAATGAAGAACCATACTTCTTCGCACCACCAGCTGAATTATCATTCCGAACCAGACGACCTTCTCGCACAGCTTCTTCCAACCTAACACCCATACCCCCCATTTCGGTGAAGTCTACAGGAGCACTTGCAATCATCTTTTCATAGTAAAATGGACCAAGAGTCTTAAGGAAAATCTTAGTCATCTCTTTTTCTTCCATCGGAGGAATTACTTGGGCGGCAACCTCACGCCATCTCTGAGCATATTCCTTGAAGGATTCCTTCTCTTTCTGCATCATAGCTCGCAATTGATCTCTATTAGGAGCCATGTCCACATTATACTTGTATTGCTTCACAAACGCCTCAGCTAAATCATTGAAAGTGCGAATATGGGTGCTATCAAGGCCCATATACCACTTAGAAGCAACTCCAGTCAAACTGTCTTGGAAATAGTGAATCAACAGACGTTGATCATCAGTGTGAGTGGACATCTTTCTCACATACATCACCAAATGTGCCTGAGGGCAGGAATTTCCTTTATACTTCTCAAATTCAGGCAGCTTGAACTTAGCAGGCACTTTCACATTGGGAACAAGGCAAAGATCATGCACATTCTTTCCAAACAGTTCTTTCCCACGCAAGGCTTTCATCTCTTTCTGCAGTTCTTCAAACTGATCTTGGAAACCATCCATTCTGTCATGAATTTCACTTGGAGCAGCATCATAAATGGGCTCTGGGACAAAAGGACCAGTATGAACAATAGGAGATGTGTTGACCATAACAGGAGTCAACGGACGAGTCATCTCAGAAACAGACAAATAACCTTCAGGCATGCCCCAGGGATATCCATTAGGCATACGTTGCTGAGTAGCACCAACAGGAATAGCAGGAATGGTTGTAGCAGCAACTTCAGAAATCACAGTAGTCTGACCCTGTGCTTGGGCATTGGGAGGAGGAACCTTATTCTGATTCTGATTCTGAGCAGCCATCAATGTCTCAACCAGAGCAATGAGACGATCCACACCAGATCTCAAAGTAACAACCTCTTCACGCAGCTCACGATTCTCTTGTTCAAGACCTTTCATCTTCTTCTTGCAGTTAGCTCGAGTATTATACCGGTGAGACAGCTTGATTCTGTATGAAGAACACTGAATAAGACCTCGGGAATACTCTTGGAAGCAAGACCAAAATGCAGAATGATGCATGAAATGCAATGCAAATGATTATTATTATTATTGGTTTTCAAGGAACTTTAAGGATTTGATTGTAAACATTAGCAAAAAACATAAAACATAACAATATTCTTCATTAATAATAGAAAAGCTTACAAAAGGATTCAAAGATCCAAAATTACAAAACAAAGGAAAAGCTAAAAACTAGAAGGGAACACTTCTGATGGAGATCCAACTCCTCTCTGCAGCTTCCTACGGAGCTTCTTCAATTCATCTTCATAAAAGGCCTTCAAATGAGCATTCTCGACCATCAGCTTATCAGCAACTTCCTTCCATGCAACTGAATCTTCTTGTCTACCAGAGGAAAATAAATCCTCTTGTTGTCTCTTTAGATTTTCACCACTTTGGTCTTCAAGATAGAGATCAATTTCCCATAACATTTTTTGAAGTTGTCAAGATTAGGAATCAAAGTTGCTAGCTCTTTCAATTCTTTTGCACTTGAATTCCTGAAAGTGTACTTCTTGATGCTTCTCTTTTGATCCATAGTACCTGTGATGTTTACAAAGAAAGTCTATAAGTTCCTTGAAAACCATTTGTGAATGTCATTTTTATGAATGCATGAATGCATGGTTTATGCACCAATCACAATCAAGAGCACACAAGATCACATCAAATCACACAAAATCACACAGTCCAGGTTCAAAGGTTCGACGTCACGAGCATGGAGCCATGGGTCTACCCATCCCACAAGGTGTGTTCTAAGGAATTTTGTACCTGCCAATCGGGTTCTACAAAGGTTCCCAGAGTTTTCAATCTTCTATCGGATATTACCGGCACGCATAATTGCTCATGGGCGCCAATAATATGCCTAAAAAGACCTCGTCTGAGCGTAGTATCGCATGACAACAAGCTCAAATTGGTACTTGATCTTGTTTCTGCACTACATCCTAAAAAGGCTTAGATTGGTTAAAAGGGTTCTAGGCCATTCAGCTTCTACGGACACTCACTATTGAAAGTAATAGCGTTATCACGATGATTCGTAACAACCTCTACTACCTTCCATGAGGCCTCCACTGATTGGGGTTCCACCATATGACGCTCATGGTAAGGATTGCTCCTGACATGCGACTATTGGTCTTACCACCTCCTATCTCAAGTTACTCACCAAAGTTCGGGTTAGAACTTTATCTCATCACAGAGGAACCATCGAGCACCAAAAAGAAAAAAAAAAAGAAGAAGATAAACAAACAAAGCACACAACAATATATACAAATAAAAACACACAGATAAACAAAAATAGGCTTAACACACTTAAAACTAGATCCCCAGTGAAGTCGCCATTTTTCTGTAGCGGGGAAAATCTGATATCGAAGCCATGGGATTGACTCGAATCAATATTCCGTTTGAAATCGCCACCGCACTTTATTTTTTCAAAGGAAAAGGGAAAAGAACGAAAAACCCAAAGTTTTGTTTTTAAAAAAACAAGAAAGAGATCTCAGGTACGGGTGTTGATTATATGAGGGGAAGGTTTAAAGCACCCCTCATATCTGTGGTACTCCACAGGAACCTTTTTGAAAATCTGTGTTGTGTGTGTGCTAAAAAACGGTTTGTTTTATTTTTAAAATAAGCTCGGCAAAGCGTTAAGCTTTGGGCCTACATACCTCCTCGGTGCAATGGAGAAGTCAGAGCTAATGTAGTTCCGCTTTTGGGAAAAACGCTTTTAAAAACGAATAAACACTTTATCGTCGTTGGAGAGAAATACTCAGCCATTGATCTTGAGCATGAGAACAAATGAGTTCTTTGCATCACAAATGAAAGAAGGGCTCCAACTCGGATAAAATCGACGAGTATGCCACTAGCTCTCTCACGCGGAAAAGATCTCATTATATCAATCAATTTCAAAATCGTGGGGTATAACCACTCGTTTCGACAATTAATAGTGTCTAAACTTTTGAAGAAAAGCCACTAAGGGCGAAAGATATTTTAAAAGAAAAGGTTTTGAAAAGATTGCAAACATAAGAATATTTTGGAAAAAGGGAGAAGATTTTGAAAATTTAAGAATGGGAGGAGATGAAGAGGCTATCCTATTGCGTAAAATAAAAGCTAAGGAAAAGAACGGTCTAACCGAAGTAAGAAGCCAACACTTGACATTGTGAGTCAAGGTAGATTTCCCATCCTTTGGAATTATCAATACCAATACATATTACCACTTGGGGATCCAGATGGACTTATTATCTTAGCACCACTTTGCATTAAGCACATTAAAATTCTGACGAAAATCGGGCAGAGTAACGGCTGTTTTCGGGTAACATCATTATTTCAATGCCTTGGAATTAACCATCAAGGGCTTTCAAGGAAATACCTGCACACATAAACAGACAACAATCCAATGCCAGACAGACAGAATAACAGCAGAGAAACAAAATCATAGGGGTCCAGAGGCACTGGGTCCATAAGTCCAAATCTCCAAAATGCTAGGGATAGTAACCAATAGTCCAAAAGAGAGCCTTAGGTGTTTTTTAGATTTTTGTTGTTTATTAGTATTTTAGCATAAAAAGTAAAGTATGGTCCAAGTGGACAAAAAGAAAATGGCGGAAACATAAACATATGTCCAAGTGGACAAAAGGAAAATAGCGGAATTATAAACGTCCAAATGGACAAAGAGAAAATGGCGGAATGTAAATATGATGTAATGATAAAATAAAGCGATAAAGCGAGAAATATAAAGAACAATATAATAAAAGTGCGGAAATTAAAGTCAATTGTTAGATGTTAAAGATAACCATCTTGAAACTTGTCAAGTATGTTATCAAAGTTAGTAACGAAGATCGATGGTGAGTGAAGGATGTTCTTGGATTTAAAGTCAATGGGGTTTATCAGAAGCTTGATAAAATCATAGCGACTACACGATAAAAACCTCCACAAGTCTTAAATCAACCGCATACAATTCTCTTCCATATTTGATCTTTTTGATTCGGGACACGAAATATTGCGCTATGTTAAGCAGATCGCCAAGTGATTTATGTAGAAATCACCCTACAACGAGGCCGGTCAAAACTTTATGTGCTAATGCATGCGAGAAGAACGATATGTAGATCGTTTTCCGAAAGCAATACCGCACGAAAAGAAAAAAGGTGAGTGATCTAGTCTTCACCAAGAATCCATAAGAATTCTCAAGGCATTAAGACTTTCATCGACCAAAATAAAAAGAAATAAAAGATGGAACCACATTAAAGACTCCTTTCATCCATAATTTCAATCACTTAATATTGCGGATTTGGATTCTCATCCTATCGACGCCCTAAGTCCATTGAAATTAGAGAGAAATTAGGCCTCTAACTTGTGATTCAAAGCAAATATCAAAAGAATGGAGTAGAAGATGAGTTAGAACCAAAAACAAGTCAAAAACCACAAAAATCAGCATTCTGCCCAGTGTAAATCGATTTGCACAGAGTGTAAATCGATTTGCATAACTCTATTTTCAAAATCTGCGCAGTTTTCAGTTGTGTAAATCGATTTGCACAAGATGTAAATCGATTTGCACAACACAGTTATCAAAAAAATAGCAAATAAAGAGAAGAAAACTTGTTTAAACATAAAACCAAACACCTTGTGATCTTGGATCAATTTGTGCACGAAAATGTATCAAGTAAGCAAGCAAATCTCATCAATATAGCACCAAAGGTGCATCAAGCATAAACAACAATGGATCACATCTTGAATTATGGAATGGATCTAGAATTTTACCAAATCTTTCACAAACTTTGAATCTTCTTCAAGAACACACAACCACAAGCCCTGATCTCTCACAATTGATGAAGAAAAGTAGTGTTTATGTTGAGGTTTAGCTCCAAATTAGTGAGGTTCAAGATGTGACTCACTAATTTGTGTGGAAGAAAAAGAGCTTTGAGTGATGGGTTTGGAAGAGATGAGGAGAGAATTTGCAATAATTTTCTTGGCTATCAAAGCTTGAAAAATGAAGAGGGGAGTGCCTCAATTTATAGCACTTAGGCTTGGGAAATTTTGTGGCTTGGAGTTAGGATTGGAAAATAGAATTAGGCTTGGAAAAGTGATTTGGAGCCAAAAATGAAATCCAATGGTCTTGATGCAATCACATGAGGGTACATGAGTAGATGATGTAGGAAATCAAATGTAAGAACCAAGTCATGCTTCCCATGCTTGCAAATGATGTCAACACTTCAAAAAGCTGAAATTTGCCTTCATTTTTTCAAATTCGTGCTGGTGCAATCGATTTGCACATTATGCAAATCTATTTACATGGCTGAAAAAGGCAAAATCTGGGGCAAAAACAGTTATGCAAATCGATTGCTGTCTTATGCAAATCGATTTGCACTGATGGCAGAAGCAAATCTGGTGCAGAAACAGTTGTGTAAATCGATTTACACCTTATGCAAATCGATTTGCACAGTGAAAATGTTGAAAAATGCTCCTTTTGATGGATGTTTTGACTTGATACCTACAAAACACAAACATACAAGAGCACAAGGCAATATTTTTGATATTTTGGTTAGTAAAGGAATATATACAAACTAAAACATGGGTGCTCGATGATTCTTTTGCAGATGAATTGAGCACAGCATTGCAAGTAGAGATCTAGGTTAAAACTTCTTGATTGATGATTGGTATGCAAATGATGCGTGATCTTAGGGTCAAAAATTGGGGTATGACACTCTGCTTAACAAATGGAGATGGCGGATTCTTCAAGGGCAAGATTTTTTGTGGTTCAATGTTTTAAAGGCCCGGTATGGAGACCTATCTTCAAAGGTTTACGGGTTAGGAAGAGACACGAAAGTTTCTTCTTCTTGCTCTTTATGGTGGAGGGACATCTTAAAGATTATCTCCTTTTCTTTAGAGGATCCCATTGTTGCTTATGGTAGATTTTTAGTTCATGACGGATTCAATTCTCCTTTTTGGGAAGCACCATGGTTGGATGATAAAGCTCTAAAAGAGGTATTTCCGAATTTATTTCTTGCTTCTAGTCTTAAAAATGTGTCGGTAGCCGCTATGGGTGGATGGGTAAATGGTTTGTGGCAATGGGGAGATTTTTGGATTTCCGGTACTATTGAGGGGAACACCGGTCTTTATACGAATATATTTCTTTGAGGGGGCGTTTGGCGGAGTTTGACGGTTGGAAGGAAGGGAAAGATAAAGTTGTGTGGAGGGGAAATCCGGAAAACGAATTTTCGGTAGCTTCTTGTTATGCTTTTTATGAGAATTTACGCATTCCGTTTGGTCCTTCAATTAGGCATGAGGAAGCTTTCGGTATTTTGTGGAAGATGGAAGTTCCGTTTAAGATAAAGGCTTTTGGGTGGAAATTACTTCATAATAGGTTACCTATGAAAGATCTTTTGGAGATGAGAGGTATGTCTTTCCCTTTGAATGAATTAAAATGTACATTTTGTGATTATGGTGTAGAAAGTAGAAATCACTATTTTTTTGATTGTTGGGTGGTAAAGTATATTTGGAGAGAAATAGCTTTTTGGGTGGGTAAAGAAGATAATATAGAGGAGGAGTGTTTGTCGTCTTTTATGGAATGGCACTCTTATTTTTATAGGAAGAAAGCGAAGGGGAGAAAATTGAATGTGGTTTGGATGGCTATAACTTGGATTTTGTGGTCGGTAAGGAATAGTTGGTGCTTTCGTAAGGAGCCTTGGAATGTGAATAATATTGTTTGGGACATTAAGATGTTGGTTTGGAAGTGGTCGTTTTGCGGGAAAATTACTCATCCCAATTACTCTTTTTACGAATTTTGTATGGATCCTCTGTACTTCCTCTCGTAATTGTAATTGGTTTGTAATTTCTTTCTTTTTTGTCGGCGCTTCCGGATTGCTTTGTAAAGGCTTCGAGAACCCTTTGTTCTCGCATCAATGTTATCTCTTGCTTTCTAAAAAAAAAGGTCAATATATAACTCTAATATTTTTTACCAAAAAATAAAACACTATAAAAGTAAAGAAATTATTATTATTTTTTGAATATAATAATGATTTGACTATCATCATACAATATAATAAAGCAAAATGAGAATTTTGACAAGTTTGCCAAGTGTCATATTTTTAGAGTTCTTTCTATTTTTATATTTTCTATTAATAGTAAACTTTCTATAATTATCTTTCAAATATTTAGTTAATTAATTTATTTATTTCTAACTAATATCTTTGATTAATAATAATAATCATACAATATAATAAAGCAAAATGAGAATTTTGACAAGTTTGCCAAGTGTCATATTTTTAGAGTTCTTTCTATTTTTATATTTTCTATTAATAGTAAACTTTCTATAATTATCTTTCAAATATTTAGTTAATTAATTTATTTATTTCTAACTAATATCTTTGATTAATAATAATAATTAAATTGGGCTTTGAAAACAAACAAACAAACCGTTCAGTTTTTTTGTTATTAGTTAAATCTTAAGCAATTATTAAATTATTTTACATCCATTAACTATCACATTAATTGATAAGGAATCTTTAACAATTGTTATGGTCATTTTTTTCGTTTTTTTTCCAACGAGCAGCCATGCCTTTTGGGTTTTCAATCTCACATAAATTAAGGTTTGAATCATTATAATATTTTTTGGCTATTGAATTCTATCCACATTCATATCCTTAACCTTTTGTATTCTCACTATTCATAATATAAACCCTAAACCCTTGCCTCCAATATCAATCAGTTTTATCTTTTCAAACTTTTCTCTCTAAACATGATATATGTTGTCTTTTTCTTCATAAACTAATGATTTAGGTTCCTGTATAACAAATCATACTACAACATGTATCTTCATTCAAAATATAAACTTATAATAACAATTTCAAACCATAAACTCACAATTGTACAATTTTTTTCAGGAGAATTTGCACAACATCATCTCCGAATTTGCGCAACATGCCATCATAACCGCTCACATCCGCCTCGGTCATCTGCCCTGCAGCCCCAAACCACTGAGATTTCTCCGATGACACTTGCAGACTCAGCTTCCTTTGACCCAAGAGAAATTTTTATCGTAAGAAGAAGAAGAATGGTACATGAGAGAGAAATAAGAGTTTGTTTGGTTTTTTCTTTTTTTTTCTTTCTATTTTTTATTTATTCGTTTTATTACTTTATTATTTAGTGATTGTCGTGTGTTATGCTTAATTGGCGATGTAATTGATGAGACTTAGAACCATTTGAAAAAATTATTTGATTTTTTGTGTGCGTGACTAGGGTTTTTATTTTTGAGATCGTTGCTGCTCTTGCATTTCCTCCAATCTCAAATCGAAGTCATGGGTCACTCCAATGTCTAGAATTCTCACCCCAAAGACCTGGTTATCGCACCTGCTGTGTATGTGGAAACTCTCATGGATTGATCAGGAAGTACAGACTCATGTGTTGCAGGCAATGCTTCCGTAGCAATGCCAAGGAAATCGGTTTCATTAAGTATCGTTGAAGAGTTGTTTCC
Source organism: Vicia villosa (assembly GCF_029867415.1). Lineage (NCBI taxonomy): Eukaryota > Viridiplantae > Streptophyta > Magnoliopsida > Fabales > Fabaceae > Vicia > Vicia villosa. The sequence continues at coordinate 82,240,008 of NC_081181.1, read as the reverse complement.
ATTTACAGTGTTGCAGTATTGCTGATGTATCAAACTTGAATTCTGAGAATATTATATTTACTTTACAACTTTGTTGTGGAAAAATAATAATAATGTTAACTACAAAATGCAGCGCTCCCTTATTTTGAAAAACTTTTTAATTTTGTTTTATACATTACTATTTTTATTATTATTATTATTAGATAATTAATTTATTTAATAATTAGAGTTTATTTTTCATCGCCTCTTGGACTCATTCCAATGCTATACATACCTCTCATGTCCTACATATCTCTTTTAGTTGTGCTGAGTTTAGTTAACTTAGGTTATTATCCAAAGTACAAAACAATAAAAAGAAGACTTAGGTTCCTGAATATTTCAGTATCTCATATCTTTATTTTAAAAAATTAATAACAAAAAATCAAACTATCACTATTAATTGTGACGTGTTTAGAACTACACCAAAAAAATGGTATCAAACAATTGAAATGCTTTACTTATGTACTAATAAATATCTAAATGTCTTAAATCGTTTGTTCCTAGAATTTCTTAATTTTGATTATGTTTTATAATTAATAATTGCTTAAAATAAACCTTAATATATCCTTAATATAATCAAACACAATACTATGTATCCTTTTAAGGGCCTAAATGCAATGAGATCCCACCTAAACATTTTTAATTAATATTTACAATATTTAAAAAGAGCAATCGAATAAGTTGCTCTGTATATTTTATCTCAACCACATTATTTCTTTCTCTTAAAGAGTTATTATGCATTCCTTTTTATATCAATCATTTATTTATTTTTGTTTCCAATAAATACAATTTAATTAAGAATTATTAGATTTTGATTTTTTTTATCTTCAAGTGCAACATTTGTTTGTAATTTACAACCCAATAAGTTGTTATGTATTCCTTTTTAATCTCAATCACATTATTTCTTTCTCTTAAATATTTATTTGAATAAGTAGAACTATAAAATTATCGATATACTTATTTATTTTATTATACTTATTATATTTTTAAATAATTTTTAATAAAAATAATAGATATTTTATTTTAAAATACAATATAAATTCATAAAAATACAATATGTATTCATAATTTATTTCTCCATGCATCGCACGGGTAAAACTACTAGTATAATTTAATTTGTTTCATTAAAACTTAATTTGTTCTATGGTTGAAAATATTTATCTTAAATAACAGAAAATCCTTTAAAAAAAATTGGTACTTAGCGTGTTTCTATTTAATTAAATATGCATTAATTGTAAAATAAGTGGAATTCAATTATATTTGAAAAAATATTCATTACTAATAAAAATTTTGAATGAAAATGCACAAGATATTTACCTTTGCGAAAAATCCAGAAGTAACATATTCTAACTAAATCATATTTTGTAAATGTAAATTAATAAATTCTACCTATTAAAAATATTTTGTTATCTAGATGTCTGAAAGTGACAACTAAATTTTCTGTGACTTTGATAAAATGATGTAATTAATAACTAATTCAAAATATCAGTTACAAAATTTCAAAATCTATTTATTAATATAACAAAAGTTAATCCATATCCTACACTTTTTTTATATATTCCATATTTTAAATGAATTTCCACCTTGCTAGTAAATTAAAATATAATATTTTTTATTATTTTAATACATTTAATTTTAATATTTTATGGATATATTAATTTGTTTAGAGAAAGTGATTGAATGGAACTATCGAAATAACTTTTTGGTTGTAAATTTATAAATCCGAATAAAAAAATTTAGAAATATGTTTATGGTCCCTATAAATATCTCACCTTTCGGTTTTAGTCCCTCTAAAATTTTCGTTCAAACAATGATCCTCATAAAATTTTCCATCCACAATTTTGATCCTTGCCGTCAACTTTCATTAACGGAAGCTGGCATGGCATGCTACATGGAAGACAGCTTGGCAAAAATATGAAAACGCTTGAAATTGAGGGGGTTTTTAACCTCCTCTAAACAAACCCAGAAAATTCAACAATACCTTCAAACCAAACCTAAAAAAATCTCATGCGAAAGAAGTGGAAAAAAGGAAGAAAAAAAAAACAAACTCAGAAAATCAAATTCAGCCACACCAATAACTATTCTTTTCTCTTTCAAACAAAATCAAAACACAATACAACATAGAAACAAACAACAACTTCAAATCATCATGTTTTTTTATTGAGGATATGAATTATAGAAGAATTAGAAACGAACACTCGTTTATGGCAATTTTCCTACATTTATTTTGTTTTAGTTTGCAATTTGGTATTAGATGCAGTTTTTAAAAGTGACAGATACGTTCGGAAGACATTAAAGAAGTTATAAAAAAACATGGGAGAACAAATGCAATGTTTAAGTTAATTGAAGAAGATGCAGATTCCTTTGCTAAACGTGTGGAGATGTATTACCAGAAATGGCTAGAGCTTATAAGCATGGTTGAAGATAGAATCAGCTGATTTGAAACTTAGTCTTTGATTTCACTTGTTGTATAAGGACCAAGTATTTATAGGAGGGAAATGAAAAGTAAAGGGTCTTGAAATAATATTCCAGTAGATTAGTCATAGTACCAAAGCAATTTCACTTTAACATGTTAATTTTCATGCAGCTCAATGTTATTCATAAAAAAACTAAATAGATTTCAGACTTGAATTTGAATAGAGGTGGACCTGTTTCGTGTAACTCTTTCATTGGTTTTGGTTTAAGACTTGAATTGGAATAGGAAGATGAACCAGCATTTGTTTTTTTTTTTTAATAGGCAATTGATTGATAAAGCTCGCACTAGGGGTGCAACCCTTACAAACAGATAACTCTAAAGAGTGGTTGCATCGGATAAAGGAAGTTTAAACCAATCATAGTAATTGGATCTAAACTTAGAATATCCGCTAGATAACCATCTCCAAGAAAGAAAAATAATATTAGAACAAACGACATCGAAACAAAAAACCTTCCCGTCGAAAATAATTCCATTCCGCATGATCCAAAGACACCAAATCGTAGAAAACCAAACCACATTGATCCTAGCCTTTCTACTAATGTTCTTCACCTTTTCTTGCAAAACACCAAAATCAAGAAACTCCGCCAAGGTGATCGCCTCCGGTATGCCAAGCCAATCAAACATATGATTCCAAATCTCTTTCGCCATTTGACAATGAAAAAAGAGATGAAAAGAAGTTTCAACATGATCACCACAAAACACACAATCCGGATTATCCAAATTAGAAACTCCTCTTAATAATAAAAGGTCTTTGATCGGGAGGCGCTCGACGAAAAATCTCCAAGAGAACATCTTAATCTTTGGCGGTAAAGGAATGCTCCACATAACTTTCAAAGAACGAATCACATGAAACTCCCAAGCTACGGATTTGGATTCATTAATAATCCCCGAAATGCCCGCTACCGAAAAATCCTTATTCGAATTAATGAACCAATCGTAAGTGTCACTCGCCGCTTCGCTCGGAGTGAAACCATCCATAAGATCACAAAACCGGTGCCAACTCGGCGAAGAAACCGCTGCTGCCCCCACAACCGAAACACTACCCTCCTCCCGGAAAAATAAAGCTTGAACATCCCACACATGTCTTCCATCAACCCAACTCAAAATATCCGCTACCGCACAAAATTTCTTGTGAGATAAATCATACAAATCCGGGAAAGAAGCGCGAAGGGGTTTGTCTCCCACCCACATGGTATGCCAAAAAAGCGTATCCTTCCCATTCATGCAATTACTTTTGAAACACCCGGTAAAACCGTACTCCACTTGATCATCTAATAAATTAATCTTGCTCAAATCCCTCCACCAAATCGAGTCGTCACTACTACTCAATTCTCCACTAGAATCTTGCATCTTTAACTTTGGGCTAACATACCTCACTTTAAGAAACTTACTCCATATAGCCTTATCATCGTTTAATATTCTCCACTTCCACTTCAAAAGTAAAGCTTTATTAACCTCCTTCACATCTCTAACCCCCAATCCCCCTTTCTCCTTAGGCCTACAAACAACATCCCACCTCACCCAATGAATGCTCCTTTTCTCAAAATTACCTCTCCATAGAAATTCACTTTGTATCCTTCTAATCTCTTTGGCAATGTTTCCCGGAACTTTGAAGAAGGAAAGGTTAAAAATGGGAATTGAATTCAAAACCGAATTAATAAGAGTGAGCCTACCTCCCATGGAAATGTTCCTTCCCTTCCACGAAGCAAGACGCCCTTTTATTTTATTCACAACTTCCATCCACACTTTCTTTTTCCTCGGACTCTCCCCCACCATGATTCCTAAAAATTTGAAAGGAAACATTCCTTTCTTACAAGCAAGAAACTTCGTTGCGGCATTGATGTACCAATCACCCACATTGACCCCTAAGATGTTGCTTTTAGAAAAATTTATCTTCAAACCGGACACCAATTCAAACCCTCTCAACAAAACCTTAAGGTTCCATATGTTGTCACAAGAAGCTTCTCCTAAGATGATGGTGTCATCCGCGAATTGGAGAACATCCACAAACTCTCCTTCCCCATAAATATAAGGCTTAAATTTACCCATCTCAACCGACCTTTTCACGAGAGCCGTTAAACCCTCCATGGCCATAACAAAAAGAAAAGGAGACAAAGGATCACCTTGTCTTAAGCCCCTATGCACCTTAAATTCTTTAGTAGCACTTCCGTTAACCATTACGGACATATGGTTATTAAAAATGCAAGCTTCCATCCACCTCATCCACCTCTCTCCAAAACCCATCAAAGACAAAATTTCTCTAAGATATTGCCAAGAAACGGAATCATAAGCTTTTTCGAAATCCACCTTGAGCAAAAGACAACTTCTTTTCTTCCTCTTCGACCAATCAACGATTTCATTCACCAAAAGAACCCCATCCATCATGTTCCTACCCGGGACAAAGGCGGTTTGATTGGGAGAAACCAAACCTCCTATGACCTCTTTCAATCTAGCCGCCAACAATTTAGCAATAATTTTGTAGATACTCCCCACCAAACAAATGGGTCGATACTCGCCTAAAGATTGAGGATTGACTACTTTAGGAATCAAAGCAAGAAAGGATGACGTAATCGATTTCACAAGAGAGCATTTATTATGAAAGTCATTGCACATCTTCACCACATCTTCTCGAATCACCATCCAAAACCTCTTAAAGAACTCCAAAGAGAAACCATCCGGTCCCGCACTTTTATTACCGTCACACGACCAAATAGCTAACTTCACTTCCTCCTCTGAGAAAGGCCGCTCAATACTATACGCCTCCCTCTCTAGAAGCTTCTTTAAACCCAAATCACCAAAAGACGGCCTTCTCTCAACGTCTTCTTCAAAAAAGGACTTAAAGAAATCATGAACAAAGTCTTTAATCTCCACGGCATTCTCCAACACTCCTCTATTAGTGGAAAGAGAACATAAAGCATTCCTCCTTCTTCTAGCTTTAAGAGTATTATGGAAAAAACGCGAGTTACAATCACCATCGGATAGCCATAATTGCCTCGACTTGAGGCGGAGGTAACCTTCCTTAATATTAAGATTGTTCCAAAAATCAATAGCCGCCTTCGATCTTTCAATAACAATCGCCTCCGGAACATTACCTGCAAAATGAGCAAACTTGTTATCTAAAAAATGCATTTCTTTCCCCGCTTCTTCTATGTTAAGATCAATCCAACCGAAAATCTCTTTGTTCCAAACACGGATTTTGCTTTTAATAGCTTTCAACTTCTCCACCAAGCAAAAATCCCCTCTACCCTTCACCTCTAACTTCTTCCACTCCGCCTCCACAAAACTAAAGAAATCATCATGAGTAAACCAAAGATTGTTGAATCTAAAAGGTTTAGGTCCCCAATCTCTCTTGTTATCTTTGATCCATATGGGAGCATGGTCCGAGACATCTCTTTCGCCTATAGATTGACCTTCTACCTTCCAATCATTAATAAAAGAGTTGGATAAAAGAAATCTATCCAATCTACTCAACGCACTTCCACTTTTGTTGGACCAAGTAAACTTTCCTCCTATAGTAGGAGGATCTACCAACTCCATATCAACAATGAACTCATTAAAGCTTTCCATCTCCCTCTTATAATTCTTGTTTGAAATCCCAACTCTCTCTTCCAAAGAAGAAACAATATTGAAATCACCTCCTAGACACCACGCTCCGGGAACACTCCTTCTTTTAAAATCCACTAACATCTTCCAAGAAACCATTCTCAATTTGTGATCACAAGAGGCATAAAAATTGACAAAGTATATTCTTCTTTTTCTTTTTCCATACAAACGCCTAAGAAGCCTTCCCCCCGAAAACTATAAAGCAAACTAAAAAAATCTTTCCTCCACATAGTTAGAATTCCCCCCGCCGCCCCTACCGCCTCCAAATGAGACCATTCCACCAAGTCATTACCCCACAACTCCTCGGCATAACTATGGTGAAAATCGCTCAATTTAGTTTCTTGAATAAAAGCTATGTCCGCCCTTCCCTTTTGAATGTTAAAACCAACTCTCTTCCTCTTCACTCTCTTACCTCCACCTCTAATGTTGAGAGAGTAAATTATCATTTCAACCTATTCGAATTCACCTTAGGGCCTTCTCCCCCTTTGTCACCTCTATACTCCATCTCCTCCAATTTCTTGATAGGATCAAAAAAAGCGGATGAGTTAGAAATACCTAAATGATTCATAGATTTCCACAGTCCCTCCGAAGAATTACCTAAGTTTCTCTTAATAAGTCTAGCATTACAATTCATGACATCAGAATGAGTGAGTGAATCATTTGATAGAGATATCCCTGCCATACCTCCGCCATAAGAGTTGCCCGAAACATTACCGGAGTTCATCGGGAAAACCATCTCTGCTGGGTAAATAAAATTCTCCACTCTATCTCCTAACTCAAAAACTTGCCGCAACTGCTTCCTTACTTTCTTTGAATTTTTCAGCCTTTTACATTGATCATCAAAATTCAACAAACCGTGTTCAGCCGAAATATCTCTATCTGCATGCATGCAATCTCCTTTCATTATAAAGTTATTCCCATTGTCATCTATCCTGGGTCCCACCACTTCCACCTCACTATTATTTAATAAAGGGTCCAAGGGTAAAATAGACACTTTCTTCTTCCCTTTTGAAACCAAGGAAACCGGTTTAACAACCTTGACTGGGTCCACACGTGAAAGCTGCAAAGGACCAAAAAACGTGGGCCCCTTTGAAGAAAATAATTTAATATCTAGTATTGGGTCATCGTTTTCACTAAATTGATAGTTCTAGTTAGAGCATCCAAATAAAGCGTTCTCAATATGAACTTGAAGATGAACTAACATTTGAATATGAACTTGAAACTATTTGAAAATGATAGTTCTGCATCAAAACAATACGATGCCGGCAGTGAGGCTATTGGAGAGATACAGAGTGAAACTAACCCAAACCACTTCATGTTAGAGTTTTTCAAGAAACGAGAACGTCATTGTGTCCAAAGATGACATTAATGTGATATTAATGGCATAATTTACATCAATCTGCAAAATATATTATATGAATTGGTTACCATTGATGAATTTTTGTGTTATAATCGTTGTTGCAAAACTTACCCGCAAGATGTTCGACAAAAGTTCAAGATCAATATATTTCTGGGTTTATTTAGGGGAGGTTTAAAACCCCCTCAATTTCAAGCGTTTTTCAGATTTTTGCCAAGCTGTATTCCATGTGGCGTGCCATGTCAGCTTCCGTTAATGAAAGTTGATGGCAGGGACCAAAATTATGGATGGAAAACTTTATGAGGACCATTGTTTGAGTGAAAAATTTTAGAGAGACTAAACCCGAAAGTTGAGATATTTATAGGGACCATAAACATATTTAACCCAAAAATTTATGCTAACTTATTATTTTTCCTATGGTTGGCTGCAAGGGAAGACACATTAGAGGACAATAAAATTCTTTATACTATGTGTTTGTGTCTGAAAATGTGATCGATCCAGTTAGAACACCAGACCACTTGGTTATTAAAAAAATATTTGTTTTCATATATTAGAGAATATTTATAATTAATTTAGTATTCTTACATTTTTTTCAATTAAATAAGTTGCATCATCGATTACTGGATCTATTAATATAACGAAGTGTGGAATGTCTTAGATATCGTATAGTGCATTAAAGCGTTGGTTTGGAGATGGTTGTTCATCGGAATAATTATTTATCCAAATTGTAATTTCTATGAATTTAAAAAAAAATCCTTTGTTTTATTTATCTTAAGTTGCAATTAGTTAGTAATCTTTCTTCTTTTTCGAACTTGGTCTCGTTCTTGTTTGTAATCAGGTTGAGAATCCTTAGTTCTCTTTGCAATATATCTTGCTTAAAAAAAAAACTATTAAGTGGACCTAGTAAAAAAGTCCAATGCATATTTCATAAGAAAAGGAATATATATAACAACAACAAAAAGTTTACTTTTATATCTATAATCAGCCGCCTACCATAACACCATCTGATAAGTGTCAAAATGTAATTATTTTGTGTTTGTAAATAGTAGCACTTGCCGATACTTTTTGTTAATACCGTTTGAATAATTCTCCGTTTTTGTGTAATTTTGTATACTTTGTGTTTTGTACGTTTCCGTGTAAAAATGTATCGTTTGATAGTTTTTGTATATTTTTGTAAGTATTTTTGCGTATTCTGAGCCTTGAAGAATAAAGTGTCGAAGACACAGCTGCGAACGCATGTTTTGGAATAAAGGAAGATTTTTCTGGTGTAGCGCGCTAAGCACGCTGGTCGGCGCGGCTTGGGAGCAAAAGAATAAATTCAGGCTGAAGGTTAAGCGCGTCGCGCGCACTTGGGGCACATCGCGCGCTCTAAGCTGGTTTGGTACATTAAGTGAAAGGGCGCGCCGGGCGCTGTAGGGTGCTTAGCACGCTCTACGAATTTTCAGTTTTATATAAATAGCTTTGAACATATTTTTTAAGGGTTTTTATCATATCTTCTTTGACAAAGTTGAGCTCTGATCCATTCTTTGTAGTTTAGAGGTTCAAGCAACACTATTGGGTGTTTCATCATGTCGATTGAGCTCGGGTGGTTTCCAATTGTGCCGAAAACACGAGAAGTTTCCTTTTGTTCTTCTTTTCCTTCCCTGTAACCCATTTCAATTGTGGGGTTTGTATGTATATTTTTCCTCTCTTGTATGTATGTTTGTTGATCTTGGGATCGTTTATATATTTACTTTACAAATCATCATTGTTGTTGTTCTTGATATTTATGCTTAAATGCTCGGGATTTGTGTTGTTGTAGAAATAGACATCATAGATCTTTATTAGGAATGATAACTATTAGTTTCTAAATTGTAGAAATAGATTTGGGGGCTAATAATCGTAATGGGTATCAAGTTTAAAGCCTCCGTGTTGTTTTTGTCGGTTGGGAAAACGCTGATGTGAATAGTATGGTTGAGCTTTCGTCAATGTTGTTGAAATGAATATTGATGTGGCGTCGTGAATGATGTCTGGTGATTTTGATGCATATTGTGAGTGTGTTGCGATAAGATCTTCAGATTTAAGTATTCAACGGGTTGAGTAGAAATACGATTCCAGAATGAATTCTCTTAAGCTACAATAGATTGTTTATTTGCTTTTATTTATTTTTCCTCATTTACTTTCCATAACCCAATCATGAAACTTAGAACGTGAGATAGTTGAACGATAATTTTTCTCTACCAATCTCTGTAGACTACGATACGATATAACCTATATCACCCGGTAATAAATATACGTATTACTTTTTGCTTGCCGCTTTACCGCTTCAGCAAAATGGCGCCATTGCCAAGGATTGGTTTTGAGATTAATTGCATTGCAATGATTTCACGTTTTAAGTTTTGTAAATATGTGTATATCGTATATTCTATGCATAGACTCATACTTGTATATTTGCGTATAATTATACTTCAATTTTGTTTGGTAAACTGACTAAACAAGTTGAACTCGAATTAGCTCTTAAAATTAGATATCTTCAATTTTCAACTTGTTTAGTCAATTTCACCATTCCGTTGTAAATTGTGTTTTTCTATTGTTTGAGTATATGCACATATTTGTTGTTTACGTTTTATTGTAAATGTTATCGTTTTGTAACGTTTGTTCAAGTGTGTGGTTAAGACATTTTTCTTTAGGTTGCGTTTAGGCGAGAGTGTTGGCGTATCGTAGAGGAAGCTACGACCGTGCACAATAAAGGCGTCGAGCTAACGATGTAAAACGAGCGCTTGTTGGGAGGCACCCCAACGGTTTTTTTTCTGTTTTTCTGTAAATGAGTAGTATAGATGATAAGTGGACGTTGCTCTTGTTTTTTGTTTTGATGCACTGGTTTTTGTTTTTCTAGTGTAGCGTGCTTCGCGCGCCCTATAACTTTTGGCCATTGAACTCTTTTTAATGGTACACTCGGCTCGCCTTTTTCCCACTTACACCAAGGCATTATAGTATTGTAATTTACAGTTATAATTTTAATTATTTTGTTGTTGTTTAGACTCAAATTTTGACCCGACTACCTGGAGTCACATCTGATAATTCTCCAATTTTGATTTATTCAACATGACGCTTGTGCGGTAATGATTGTTCGAATTTGTACATAGAAGGTACTCGTTTATTGCTTGTAAGTTAAGAATAAATGTTTGTTTGACATAGAAGAATATTGAATATTTTCTCTGTCTTGCAATCCATCTAAAAGAATGATGCGTACTAGTTTGAGGCAACAACATATAAGTTAGGATTAGGATAAAATCTGTTTAACGAGTGCTTTTAAAGTAAAATCTGAGTAAGTTATCACTCGGTATTTTAAGAAACCGAAGGGATAGATCATTTAGTATTCACTTATACACAGATAAAATAATAAACTGTAATAGTGGGATTCAAAGCGTGACTGATTAGTTTTTCCCTAGGTTTTATTAAAAACGGAGGGAACATGTTTTTATTTTTATTAAAAAATATAACATGTTGCGCTTTGGCATAATAACTCGGATTTTTTCTGACTGAGGTAAATGTTCCGTCCCAAAAAGAGTTATTTATTGTAGTGTCTATTGTTGTTATTGAAATTTAATATTTAACGATTCAATTAATTGTGTTGTTATTGTTATAAAAAATTATTTTTTAACCATTCTATTGATTTTACTTGTTACCTTTGTTGTTGGTGGTGGTTGTTAACGATTCACTTTGCCAAATAAGACCTTAGGAAGAGTTTTTTCACCTCAGGGAACGCTTTTAAGCGTTTTCTATTCTAGCGCTGCTAAAGATATAAAAAACATGTTTTGAATGTAAAAGTGTTGGCTTAAGTGTGTTTTACGTAGCACGTTTTGTTAAAAGAGCTGGCTTAAGTTCACTTTAGGTAGCGATTCCTACTAAAATTGCTGGCATAATTGCACTTTAGGTAATGCTTCCTGATAAAAGCGATATAGCTTAAGTGCACTTCAGGCATCACTTTTTGTTAAAAACGCTGGCTTAAGTGCAATTTAGGTAGTACTTTATGTTAGAAGCGTTTTAAACGGAACGCTATTATAGTGAAGAATATTAAAAGTGTTTTAGAGAAAGTGTTATCTTAATAAAGTTTAATAATAGCGTTTTCCCACAAAGTGCTTTCAAATCATATTGTCAGCATTCTATAATAGCGCTCGATAATAAAGTGCTATTATAAATATGTTTTTTCTTTTTTAATAGCACTTCTTTTAAAAGTACTATTAAATTAGGCGCTACAAAATATCAATTTTGGCGTAGTGTATGACATGGCAAATGTAAAGATTTTGATTAGTTGTATGTGTAAAGTTAGTTTACACTGTCAGTACATTACCTTTAAACTCATCTGAAAAAATATTTTGCTTGGCAATTTTTCATTATTATTCCTCATATTTATTTTAGACATTCGTCTTTTTATTATTTGTATCCACATTTTTAGCATCTCTAATTAACTAAATAAAAGTTGATGTGGAGGTACAACTATCGATTTTTTTACTGACTGAATGCTTTTTTTTTTTTGTGTAAGCAAGATATATTGATAGGGAGAACAAAGGGATTCTCCAACCCGATTACACAAGAGACGGGAAGGACCCGGCAAATAAAAGGAGAATTATAACCAATTACAATTATGAGAGAAAAAGAAGCGGATCTTTAGTAAACTCATAAAACGAATAATTGGAGTATGTATTTTCCCGCAAAAGGACCACTTCCACACCATAGACTTAATGTTCCAAATCGTATTGCTATGGTTACGTTTTTCCTCCCGGAAGCAAGCATCATTCCTAACCAACCACAAAGTCCATGTAGTAGCCAACCACACTACGTCCTCCTCACCTTTTTTAACCTTTTTGTCATGGAAGAACCGATGTCAATCCATAAAACTTGACAAACACCTATCCTCCAAACTGCCCTCTTTACCCACCAAATCGCCTTCACCACCTGGCAACCAAAAAAAGAATGGTTTTTATTCTCTACATCATATCCACAAAACGAACAATTCAATTTATCTAAAGGAAAAGAAATACCTCTATACACCAAAAGATCCTTGGTCGGGATCCTATAATATATCAATTATTACAGTTCATCATCTTCTATAATAAAATGTAGAATTTTGTAACAATATATTAGAGACAACATTCCTTCAATTAGTGATAGATTTTTCCATCTCTTAAGCCAATGTGACACTGACACAATTGTTTAAAATATTTTGTTGAAGAAAGGGTGGGCATTGCAAATAGAAAGATTTTCAAACAAGAGCATTTTCTTCTCATATATTTTTATTTCTCGTGGATAAAGATGGCTTAGCCCTATGTACTATAAAAAATTACTGACAGCCATAAATTGTGTGATTAAGTTTAAACCAACCTATTATGAAGGTCACCCCGACAAAGTGTTCCTATTCACTTCATAATCAGTAAATGAAGGTCACCCCGACAAGTTGTGTGATTAAGTTTCATATGTCATACTTAATCCATATTTGGAGCAAGATCCAGAAAGTAACATTGTCACATGACCAAGAAATAAGAGCATATTAGTACAAGTGACCAAGGCAAAATGTTTAATTCATTTGTGCACTAATACACAAGCATCACAATTTCTTCATAAATTTCCTTATTGCAGTGTTTTTATTAATAAATTGAATGCTCAAAAAATGATCTAGTAATAAATTTATAGGTTCAAAATAATATTGTAGTGTAAATCAATTCAGTGCCTCCAGTATGTTTCAGGCTAAAATAATCATAACATCGCAAATAAAAATTTGCAACAAAAATAGTCCTCATACATAATCAATGTTATTAAACATTATTGTACTATATATGAAAGAAACAGAAGATGAAGATCATGCTTCAATGAAGATCATGCCATTATATTTAGAGGGGGAGGTGTTTTGTTTTGATGTAGTTTGTACTAACATAGTTTTTCTTTCTTGGAGATGGTTGTATTGTGGATATACTAAGTTTAAACCAACCTATTATGAATGGTTTAAACTTCCTTTATCCGACATTCGCAATCCATAGTGCCTTGTTTTTTGTAAGGGTTGCACCCCTAGTGCGAGTTTTTCAATCAATTGCTTATTAAAAAAAAAAAGAACCAGCGAAACAGTTTTTCCCTAATTTCAGGTTTCTTCATACTTATATCCATTGGATAGAGAATGATATAAGAAAATGATCAATTTCAAAATTTTCTAACAAATTTAAAATTTGTTTGATTTTTCATATCTTCTTCTTCTTTCTCCAGAGGTATTGTTGTAACATGAAGTGACACATCCATCTCCAATATGTCATGCCCTTCATTGTTGTTTGCCACCATTTCTCTTGCATACTTCCCCGTTTGTGGTAAAATCACATTTAACACATCAATAGGCACCATAAAGAAGAGAGCATACATGGAGGCAATGCTAGGATCCCTCTCCTTGACTGTGAAGTCATTACAATTACATAAAATTTCACAAGGAATTAAGAGTTCTTCTCTAGTTGTTGCTATAGAATTGTGTTTGAAGGGTAGAATTATGTGCGTGTATTCAAAATCAATGTAAAAGCTATCTCTCACTGAATAATGAACTTCGAAATTGGATAGGACTGGTGTATGGACAGGACTTACATATGAACTTATGAAAGATTCCATGGAAAAATGATCAATTATTTTTTTCGCTATGAATCAAGATGAAGAAAGACAACTTGTAAGCGAGTGATGATACATTGTTTGGCATATAGTGTTTTTATACACAGAGGAAAATCCAAAGTATTAATTGCGTCCTATAATATATTACTTTATTAGGTCAATATATAACTCTAATATTTTTTACCAAAATATAAAACACTAAAAAAGTGAAGGTTTTATTATTACTTTTTTACTCTAATAATGATTTGACTGTATCATTTAATTTTTTCATAAAAATTTAATTTTTTCTATGGTTGAAAATATTTATTTTAAATAAGAGAAAATCCTAAAAAAGTGGTACTTACCGTGTTTCTATTTAAATATACCTTAATCGTAAAATTTATAGAATTTGGTTATATGTGAAAAAATAATCTTACTAATAATAGTTTGGTAAATTCTTTGGTACCCATGAATTTAAGTTGGGTACGGGTACCTTTAGTGTAAAGTGTTATTAAATGTTAATTTAATAAGTATTTTTTAAAATCTATTTATCAATATAACAAAAGTTAATTCATATCCTACCAGTTTTTTATATATGTCATATTTTAAATAAATTTCCACCTGGCTAGTAAATTTAAAATATAATAATTTTCTTGTTTAATTTTATACATATTGTTCATGTAACGCCCGTTGATTCGTTGTCGCGCGCAAATCAAAAACGAGTATTTATAAAAACAGTAGTTTAGCGGTAACGGCAACTCGAATATCGTTCTCACAAGGATTCTTGATTATTACTAACTGAGTAACAGTAAATCAATTTAGGGGGTTTGGTTTAGGATCGATTTAACAATAACAGAGTGAAAAAAGTGATTAAATAAGTGATTATCAAAATAAGCTGAAACGACAATTCTACTAATTAGGTTACCGACTTATCACTAGTTCAATAAACTTCAATCCCCTAAGCGGATTCTATTCCCCTACCGATTACAACACCAATTAACAAACGAAATTGACATTATAAGTTTTCATTCCTATTTTCCGAATAAAGCAAACGGATTAAGCACAATCACGAATTAAGCAAACGTGAATTTAACATACACACTTTAACGATTAAGCAACGATAATGTACGATAAAAGTCAAGGAACATAAATCAATCGGTATAAATCAATAGTATTATATATAACTCGAATTAAGCAAACAAGGTATATAGATTAGTATTGAAAGGGAAAAGAAATTGGATTAAAGATTTAAAAAACCTCAAAGTATTCGAAAACCGTAACCAGTAGAATTTGCCTCATGGATTAGTTCTCCATTCAAGCGTACAGAGCAAAAAGGTTTTTTTTTGGAAAATAGAAGGTAAAAAACGAAACACTGTAGCGGCTTCCTAGGTATAGGAAAATAAACCAGGAACTTGGGTCATAACCCGACTGGGTCAAAAACATAATCCAGGCCCAAAACTAACGACCCAAAACTAAATAAAACTAATGCTTCGGCTTCAAACGAAATTCAGGAAAATATGCGCTCCAAATCTGACTTCGACTCTAACACGAAAGTTGTAGCTCTTTCTCTTCGCTTTCCGGCGATTATTAGAACGCGTCAATATGATTTTCAGAACCCCAGTTATGATCGTTTTAGTGCAGACTACTAATGCTGAAAATAAAGTGCGAAAATGAAATTAAAACAAAAATAAACTAAATTAAAAAAACATTATAAAATATAAAAATAAGCAAAGCAAACCATAGAACTGCCTAAGTACAAACATAAAGGAACGTGCAACAAAATGCACTGATCACCAGTATTTATTATTTCGTGTTTTATTTTTTTATTTGTGAATTATGTGGATCAAGTGTGTTTATAAATGCTTACGTGATATTTGTGTTATTTATTGAGTATTAATAATAAATAGCATAAGTTAGTAAGTGTTATTAGTTATTGGGCCTATGTTGGCATTAGTAAGTGAGGGGTGTTAATTAGAGCCCATTAGTAATTGAGGTTTAGTAAGGGTTTAACCAAAACAAGAGAATTGAGGGGAATTGAGAATTAGAACTCATTTGGCAAAATTGTGAAAGAAGAGAAGAGAGAAGAGAAGAATCTCAAGGTTGAAGATAGAGTTGGCTTCAATCTAAAACCTACGGTAAGGGTGGGATTATTTCATGCTAAAGAAATGTATGATGATGTTTAGGGTGGGTTTAGATGATATGTTGAACCATGGATTGTGTGTTATAGAAACTCTAGGTTTGTGATGAGTTTTCATGAAATTTATGATTGAAAGCATGTTTTTATAGACGATTCGTGATGAATAATGATTCCTGATGCCTTTGTATGTGTATAATTGATGTTTAGAATAGGTTTTGAGTGGTGAATGTGAGGTTTCGGATTTCTGTCACGAAGGTGATTTTTCTGCATAATCGCGCGTCCGCCAAGCGGGCTCAGGCTCGCTAAGCGGATGATGTTTGTTTTTGAAAATTAAAGAGAGCTCGCTAAGCAGAGGCAGTCTGCTAAACGGAGCTCAAATTTTGGTTCGCTACTGTTTTTAGACGCTTGAAGCGAGGTTATTGAAATTGTATTTCCATAAGCACGCTTGAAGGCCGCTAAGCGGACCTTGCTGTGCAAAACTTGTTCAAACTTTGAATTGATGTGTCTTTTGATCTGTGACTCCGTTTTAAATGCCGCTTGAACTTCCACGATGCTCTAATTGATTTATTTTTAATGAATACGATTGAAAACCTTTTGGAAAACCTTTTGATGATTTTCTTAAAATGGACTGTTTGGTGTTGTATTTGTTGTTGTGAAGTGAAAAATTGTTGTATGATGATGCAACATAGCGACGTGGTTGTGAAGTGATGAATTACTATAAAATTAATGATGTTTAGTTAATGTTTGGACAATGTTGTCGTACGTTGTGAATATGTGTTTTGTGGATGTGTGTCATTGTGTCGCATCCATTGCATAGGAATCCATTAGCCTGAAAATGGCAACGACTATTAGCCTGAAAGATGGCAATGACTATTATCCTAAATAATGGCAACGACTATTAGACTGAAAATGGCAACGACTATGGCCCAATGGCAATGATTATGATGGGAGTTTTACTCCGAATGGTACCACATGTATTTGCATAAGTCGAGTCACATTTGAATTGCATTTGATGTTGCTTTGAATGTGTGTTTGTTGTGATGTGATGATGAGATGTTGCTGCGACGTGATGATGAGATGTTATTGTGATGTATTGAACTCATAATTGTGAATAGAATATGTTGTCATACTTGTTTATTGACATGGTTACCGTTTTGTAAGATGTTTGAATAATGTGAATTGTTGGTAACATATTATATGATGAGAAGTGGTGATATATGTATGATCTTTTCTATGCTTTGAATATTATCATACGTTTGTTTATAATAAATGATATCTCACCCCTTTTGTTTGAATGTTATCCTCTGTTGGTAACGTGCAGGTAACGACGTGGAGTAGCCGTTTACCTTTTAGCTCGTGTCGGTGTGTCTATGCTCTGATAAGTAACACTCGGGGGACGTCTAGCTTGTTTTCATTATGTCATGTTGTCTTGTCATTTTCGTTATTATATTTGGATATTGCTATCTCTCATTGGATTATATTGTTATGTCCTGTAGAGATATGTCGGGTGTTCAGTTGCCCATGCTTGGCATGTATGACTTGAATATTGTTGTTGATGTTGTTCCGCTGCGATATTATGACTGTTTGAGTATTGATGTTTAATGGATGTGGGTTTTCTCCGTATTACTTGCTATGTATCTATATATATGTGAGCATGTGTATGATTTGTTTTACGATGTAATTGAGACGCCTCAAATGTGATGTATGTTTTGAGACTTTTACACTCTGATTTTCCTGTATATTTGCGGGATAGATTTGGGGTGTTACAGTTCATGCCGAGAACATAATCTGGTTAATCCTCTTGAAGTTGGTTAGGAGGGATCACAAAAGTGTAAGGTATTAATGAGTTTAAATACTATAACGGATTGATGACACATGGATGGCCCTTTTAGATACAGTAACAGCAACGCACTATTGGATGTGATTTTCTAGAATCCAAAATGGGAAGTCCATCCCGCCTATTTGACCCGTCCCGAGGTAGGCGAAAAAAATTCGGGATGTACATAAGTATCGCAGGCACGATGCTTGTAAGGGTGCATTGTTTAGAGTTTATCTCAGATCACTCAAATGTGTGATGAAAGTACTTGTGAAGTTAGGTGTATGTATTTTATATTGTTTGAACAAATTCCTTGTAAATTCACGGTTTTGGTAATCAATTTCCTTTTTTAGGGGTAAATTTATGTGCACATGGGTTTGATTCTCAACATCTGCATTTTTATTATTTTCAAAACTAACGCATCATACATCTCGATTTATCAATAAAATCGAGGGGAAAGATAAATTATTATTTTTTATAACTCTTTACGTTGTTTACATAGAATTAATTTGTTTACAAACTATACTGTTTACCCATAAATATAATTTGTTTACAAACTATACTATTTACCCAGAATATTACAATGTTTACACAGAATATTAAAATAATCAATTAATTTGTTCGTGAAGATAAAATGTTGGATCTTCGAATCATTGAATTTCGGAGTATATCAAAATGTTTGGTGGAGAATATTTACTATGACTTTTGGTTGCATTTGTTTATGATATAAAGAAAAAAATAGGTTAGATAAATAAATGATTTTCAGATCAAATAAATATTTAAGAAAACAAACATTGAACCCAAATAATTTTGTGCTCTTGCAATTCATCATAGAGTACTTTTTCAAGCATCTTTAAGTTTCAAGCGCTTCATGTTTTGTTTAGTTTAGAAATGTTAACATTGAGCATGCTTTTATAATGAATGTCTCTTAGGTTTCACGTGGATCACTAATAGAAGTGTCTTGAGAATTGATACTTATGAAATGGACAGCACAAATTTGATTAAGGACCATGATCAATATTCTCAATTATGACGCCAAAAATATTTCCTCGATTTCTAATAAAAATTGGGGTAAAAGTTATATAAGATTTTTTTAAGTATTACATTGTTCACACAAAAATTTAAATACAATGTTTACAACAAATCTTCGGTGATATTCAAATTTTGTTGCATATCCTTTGTTCCAAAAAAAACCCATAACTTACTCAACTTCAAATAATTTTTATTGTCTGCACTTGCAATTCATCCCAGAGATTTTTTTCCCAAGTATCATCTCATGAAATGTGTCATACCCCAATTTTGACCCTAAGATTACACATCATTTGTATACCAATCATCAATCAAGAGTTTCATCTTAGAGTTCTACCAGTGATGTTGTGCTCAATCCATCTGCAAGGGAATCATCGAGCACCCATGTTTTAGTCTTGTATATATTGTTTTACTAACCAAAATACCAAAAATATTGCCTTGTGCTTTTGTGTGTTTGTGTTTTGTAGGTATCAAGTCAAAACATCCATCAAAAGGAGCATTTTTCAACATTTTCACTATGCAAATCGATTTGCATAAGGTGTAAATCGATTTACACAACTGTTTCTTTACCAGATTTGCTTCTGCCATCAGTGCAAATCAATTTGCATAAGACAGCAATCGATTTGCATAACTGTTTTTGCCCCAGATTTTGCCTTTTTCAGCTATGTAAATAGATTTGCATAAGGTGCAAATCGATTGCACCAGTGCGAATTTGGAAAAATGAAGGCAAAATTCAGCTTTTGAAAGTGTTGACATCATTTGCAAGCATGGGAAGCATGACTTAGCTCTTGTATTTGATTACCTACATCATTTAATCATAAACCCTCATGTGATTGCATCAAGACCATTGGATCTCATTTTTGGCTCCAAATCCTTTTCCCAAGCCTAATTCTATTTTCCAATCCTAACTCCAAGACACAAAATTTCCCAAGCCTAAGTGCTATAAATTGAGGCATTCCCCTCCTCATTTTTCAAGCTTTGATAGCCAAGAAACTTATTGCAAATTCTCTCCTCACCTTTTCCAAACCCATCACTCAAAGCTCTTTTTCTTCCACACAAATTAGTGAGTCACATCTTGAACCTCACTAATTTAGAGCTAAACCTCAACATAAACACTACTTTTCTTCATCAATTGTGAGAGATCAAGGCTTGTGGTTGTGTGTTCTTGAAGAAGATTCAAAGTTTGTGAAAGATTTGGAAAAATTCTAGATCCATTCCATAATTCAAGATGTGATCCATTGTTGTTTATGCTTGATGCACCTTTGGTGCTATATTGATGAGATTTGCTTGCTTACTTGATACATTTTCGTGCACAAATTGATCCAAGATCACAAGGTGTTTGGTTTTATGTTTAAACAAGTTTTCTTCTCTTTATTTGCTGTTTTTTTTGAAAACTGTGTTGTGCAAATCGATTTACACCTTGTGCAAATCGATTTACACAACTGAAAACTGCGCAGATTTTGAAAACAGAGTTATGCAAATCGATTTCACTCTGTGCAAATCGATTTACACTGGGCAGAATGCTTGTTTTTGTGGTTTTTGACTTGTTTTTGGTTCTAACTCATCTTCTACTCCATTCTTTTGATATTTTCTTTGAATCACAAGTTAGAGGCCTAATTTCTCTCTAATTTCAATGGACTTAGGGCGTCGATAGGATGAGAATCCAAATCCGCAAAATTATGTGATTGAAATTATGGATGAAAGGAGCTTTTAATGTGGTTCCATCTTTTACTTCTCTTTATTTTGATCGATGAAAGTCTTAATACCTTGAGAATTCTTATGGATTCTTGGTGAAGACTAGATCACTCACCATTTTTCTTTTCGTGCGGTATTGCTTTCGTAGAGTGATCTACATATCGCTTCTCTCGCATGCATTAGCACATAAAGTTTTGACCGGCCTCGTTGTAGGGTGATTTCTACATAAATCACTTGGCGATCTGCTTAACATAGCGCAATATTTCGTGTCCCGAATCAAAAGGATCAAATATGGAAGAGAATTGTATGCGGTTGATTTAAGACTTGTGGAGGTTTTTATCGTGTAGTCGCTATGATTTTATCAAGCTTCTGATAAACCCCATTGAATTTAAATCTGAGAACATCATTCACTCACCATCGATCTTTATTACTAACTTTGATAACATACTTGACAAGTTTCAAGATGGTTATCTTTAACATCTAACAATTGACTTTAATTTCCGCAATTTACTATACCGCTCTTTATATTTCTCGCTTTATCGCTTTATTTTATCATTTCATCATATTTACATTCCGCCATTTTCCTTTTGTCCATTTGGACGTATGTTTATGCTTCCGCTATTTTTCTTTTGTCCACTTGGACCATACCTTACTTTTATGCTAAAACACTAATAAACAACAAAAATCTAAAAAACACCTAAGGCTCTCTTTTGGACTATTGGTTACTATCCCGAGCATTATGGAGATTTGGACTTATGGACCTAGTGCCTCTGGACCCCTATGATATTGTTTCTCTGCTGTTATTCTGTCTGTCTGACATTGGATTGTTGTCTGTTTGTATGTGCAGGTGTTTCCTTGAAAGCCCTTGATGGTTAATTCCAAGGCATTGATATAAGGATTTTGCCCGAAAACAGCCGTTACTCTGCCCGATTTTCGTCAGAATTTTAATGTGCTTAATGCAAAATGGTGCTAAGATAATAAGTTCATCTGGATCCCCAAGTGATAATGTTGGTTTAGTATTGATATTCCAAAGGATGGGAAATCTACCTTGACTCATAATGTCAAGTGTTGGCTTCTTATTTCGGTTAGACCGTTTCTTTCCTTAGCTTTTATTTTACGCAATAGGATAGTCTCTTCATCTCCTCCCATTCTTAAATTTTCAAAATCTTCTCCCTTTTTCAAAAAACCTTCTTATGTTTGCAATCATTTTCAAAACGTTTTCTTTAAAAATATCTTTTGCCCTTAGTGGCCTTTTCCTCTTTTTCTTCAAAAGTTTAGACACTATTAATTATCAAAACGAGTGGTTATACCCCACGATTTTGAAATTGATTGATATAATGAGATCTTTTCCGCGTGAGAGAGCTAGTGGCATACTCGTTGATTTTATCCGAGTTGGAGCCCTTCTTTCATTTGCGATGCAAAGAACTCATTTGTTCTCATGCTCAAGATCAATGGCTGAGTATTTCTCTCCAACGACGATAAAGTGTTTATTCGTTTTAAAAATGTTTTCCCTTTTAAGCGGAACTACATTAGCTCTGACTTCTCCATTGCACCGAGGAGGTATGTAGGCCCAAGGCTTAACGTCTTGCCGAGCTTATTTTAAAAATAAAACAAACCCTTTTTTAGCACACACGACACAGATTTTCAAAAAGGTTCCTGTGGAGTACCACAGATATGAGGGGTGCTTAAAACCTTCCCCTTATATAATCAACACCCGTACCTGAGATCTCTTTCTTGTTTTAAAAACAAAAGTTTGGGTTTTTCGTTCTTTTCCCTTTTCCTTTGAAAAAATAAAGCGCGGTGGCGATTTCAAACGGAATATTGATTCGAGTCAATCCCATGGCTTCGATATCAGATTTTCCCCGCTACAGAAAAATGGCGACTTCACTGGGGACCCAGTTTTAAGTGTGTTAAGCCTATTTTTGTTTATCTGTGTGTTTTTATCTGTATATATTGTTGTGTGCTTTGTATGTTTATTTTCTTTTTTCCTTTTGGTGCTCGATGGTTCCTCTTGATGAGATAAAGTTCTAACCCGAACTTTGGTGAGTAACTTGAGATAGGAGGTGGTAAGACCAATAGTCGCATGTCAGGAGCAATCCTTACCATGAGCGTCATATGGTGGAACCCCAATCAGTGGAGGCCTCATGGAAGGTAGTAGAGGTTGTTACGAACCATCGTGATAACGCTATTACTTTCAATAGTGAGTGTCCGTAGAAGCTGAATGACCTAGAACCTTTTTAACCCATCTAAGCCTTTTTAGGATGTAGTGCAGAAACAAGATCAAGTACCAATTTGAGCTTGTTGTCATGCGATACTACGCTCAGACGAGGTCTTTTTAGGCATATTATTGGCACCCATGAGCAATTGTGCGTGCCGGTAATATCCGATAGAAGATTGAAAACTCTGGGAACCTTTGTAGAACCCGATCGGCAGGTACAAAATTCCTTAGATCATACCTTTTGGGATGGTTGGACCCATGGCTCCATGCTCGTGACGTCGAACCTTTGAACTATGATCTTATGTGACCTTGCGTACTCTTGGTTGTGGTTGATGCATAAAACCATGCATTCATGCATCCATGAAAACTCTTTTTCTTTTGGTTTTCAAGGAACTTAGGGGTTTTTCCTTGTAAACATCATAAGTTTCATCAAACTCAATGGATCTTGGGTGTTGATGGAGTGAAAATTCTAATCCACCAAAATGGATGATTGATTTTGATGATAACTTAATCGAAGCTTTAGTCCAATGTTGAGTGTTTTCAAGTTAATATCTCAAGTTCCTTGAAACTCAAATAAAAACAAACAAATTATTTGCATTGCATGCATCATTCTGCATTTGGTCCTGCTCTCTAAAGAAGTTTTTTCCCGAGCCTTATTTCCTTTCTCCTGGTATCATCAGTACAACACTCGTGCTAAGAAGAAATGGAAAGCATCAAGCAAGAGATTCGTGAACTCCGTGAAGAGGTGATTACTCTGAAGGCTGGTATGGAGCATCTGACTACTCTGGTTGAGGCTTTAGTTGCTGCCCAAGTCAATCCTCCTATGATGGAAGAAAGGATGGCAAATGTCTTTCTTGAAACTCTGAACTCGTTCTTTCCCAAGGGGACAGTAGTCAGTACACCTGCTGACTTCCACAGAGAGGTGGATATGAAAGCGCTTCTAGAAAAGGATGTCCGAAAGGAATGTTTGTTTGAAGAAGGTAACTCAACTGGTAGTGTGAAGAAGTTTGGTAATGACTTTTCAAAGAAGAGAATCAGGGGAGGAAACAATCATCACCAACATCAGCATGTTTCCTATGTCATTCTTGTATCCAATTCAGTTCATGCAATCCCAGATTATCAGCAGAGTACTCGTCAACAAGATTCTCCACCGAACGAGCAAAATCAACCTCAAAAGGGGAATTTTGATCCTATCCCCATGACTTACGCAGAATTGTTCCCTGCTCTAATTCATAAGAATTTGGTTCAGACAAGGTCACCACCTCCAATTCCAGAGAAGATTCCTTGGTGGTACAATGCTAATGTCACTTGTGCTTTTCATCAGAATGCTCCTGGACATGACTTAGATAATTGTTGGCCTCTAAAAAATGAAGTTCAAAGATTAATCCATGCTGGTATTTTGACTTTCCAAGATGTTGGTTATGATGTTCAAGCCAATTCTTTGCCAAAGCATGATTGAATCACTATTGATGGTAGCCTGAAGCTCGAAAGATGTTTTGTTCAGCATATGCCCAGATGGAGAGAGTTTTTCTTAGTTTTTAGTATTCTTATTGATTTTCATTTGTAATATTTCTTGTTTTTCAATGCATTGTTTGCATGTAGAAACTTGTTTATTTTTGAATGTTAATGCTAATGCAATGATAATGTTTGTCTTGAAGTAATTCATTCGTTTCACTCATGTTTATTTGTTTTTATGCATTATGATACCAATTACTTTTGCCAAACTCTTGCTTATGCAAAGATTGGAGGGAGGATGATGATCTGAAAACGCAAAATTCCTGGTTATATGCTCTTGAATAAAACCCTGCTGATGATGTACAGGCATTGTTTTAAATTCCCAAACACCGGAGATATAAGGAAGATAATCCCTTGTTAACCCCTTTGAGCCTTGAAGTAGGAGTTTCTTTTCTAAACGAAAAAACCCTAATTTTTAACCTGGGGCAGGGTAGTCTTTAGTTAATTTGACCGAGTGTTCAGATTTCAAAAAGGATTGTGCATCCAAAGGTCAAGCACGTCATATCCACATCAAAGGATGGATCATGGGAAACCACAATGGTTATTCCCCGCGCATCAAAAGGCTGGAAAATGTGAAACCACAATGGTTATTCCCCGCGCATCAAAAGGCTGGAAAATGTGAAACCACAATGGTTATCCTTCATCCGCCAAGAAATGAGGCAGTCACAACCCTCTCAACAAGTCAAGACAAAGTCAATATCATACGATTTGTTCAAATCAAAAGAATGAAAGAAAAAGTGAAAAAAAAAGAAAGAAAAAAGCTCGCTAAGTCAAAAACTTGAAAACAAGTGACTTAGGCAAAAGTTAGAGCATCCCGCTGGACGACCAATTCAAAAGAATCAGTCCAGGCAAAAGTTAGGGAAATAAAAAAAAAAAGAAGAGAAAAGAGTAAAAAGTGAAAAGAAAGGACTACAAAGCAAAAGTCCTCAACAATGAACAAATCTGTGTGAATACCAAAATGAAGACAAAAGGGTGACTGCTACTCCAAGAAAGCTTCATCAGGTCCTTAATGGCACAAAATCCTTTTGAGAGATGAATACTTGTGTTAAGTTAACTGAACATAGGACTGGAGAACATCACGAAGATGGGGTGGGCTAAATAAACTTTGAGCCTAAAAATCTTTTTTTCTGAAAACCGTGAACCAGGCCACGTTACAACCCTCAAAAGTCCTAATTGAAGCAGGGTTTATTTCGAAAGCATACTTAAACAAGAAAGCGTTCCTGACTCCTATCGGTTATGCTGAAAACTTGTGTTGGTATCATATGCATACAAAAAATCAATGTCATCTCTTAACTAGTGATTCATTCACAAGGTTTTGCGACATCTTTTTAAAAAAAACTTCAAGACTTACATAATTGTTGCATTTTCATTATCATTCTCAGAATAAACATTTTTCTGCTTATAAACATTTGTTTGACATCCAGGAAGTTTACATCTGATCATCAGTAGAAAACTAAAACATTGCCAGGGGCATGTTGTTTTCCCAGTATAATGCTTTTGCAAGTTTGATTACCATCATGGGGCAAATCTCGAAGACTCTGTCAAGTAAAAGAATGTGCCAAGTTTAGTCAATCTGGGGCAGCTACGTCGAGATTTGACAAATCTCTCCAAAAATCTGTTAATCTGGGGCAGATTATTCCAAGTCTGCATGACGCCAAGGATCTCTATGAACATTTTTGAGGTAGTTTCCTTTCATAGACCATGTAATTTGGGGCAAGTTGTGAATCCGAAGTTACTTTGATCACCTCATTAGCTTGAAATACAAAGGTTGTTGCCATGATCAATCCAGAGTATGTCACTCTCTTTCAAGAAGTTTTGAGACAACGGTTGACTGTTGGGTTTTCTTTCTCACCTTGTGTTGAGTTTTGAACTAAAATCCCCCGCATGTTAACTTGTTTGCTTTGATGTTAACTTCTTAGTTCCTCTGCAAGTTCGGAATGGTGATTTTCTCCAATGAAATTTTCTCTGATTCCCCATAATAGAGCTTGATGTGTTGTCCAATCTTTTTGATAAGAAGAAGATGATCTGTTAATTCCTCACAGAGACTGATTAATCCCCAGTTGAGTTTATTCCTCAAGGGGCAAAGCTTTGTTTGACCGTTTCTATCCAGTTTGTTCTTGGAGTTGAACTTTGGTCTCTTACAATAATATTTTGAACCTCTCTAGGCTGGGAAACCTAGATTGAGAAGGCATTTATTTTGCACCTCTTGAGGATTTCTTCTCTCCTCAACAATGGAAAATTCATTTGTGATTGATGTTCTTATCAGAGACTGAAATATTTATTTTCCAGCAGTGTTGTTATTGCACTCCCTTGGAATTTGTGCTTGAAAGCAAGGGGCAGGTTTTGACTTTAAGCAACTTATGTTATCCCCATCATGTTTTGGCTGACAACAAGCCTCTTTATTTGAGCAAGTTTGTACGTCTCCACATATCA
This sequence comes from Vicia villosa, assembly GCF_029867415.1. Taxonomy (NCBI): domain Eukaryota; kingdom Viridiplantae; phylum Streptophyta; class Magnoliopsida; order Fabales; family Fabaceae; genus Vicia; species Vicia villosa. The sequence goes on along the minus strand of NC_081181.1, from coordinate 82,213,111 downwards.
ATCTTATCTTCAAAGCAAGCAAAAATCTCCCTCAAAGAGTTAGTTTGTTCACTACTTTTGTTATTCCCAACGGGTCAGTAGACGGCAATCTTCTCCGGAAGATAGTTTATCCACTTTTGGACTTCCCAAGCAGGTCGACAGTTGACAATCTTCTCCAGAAAATAGCTTGTCCGCTTTCAAAGTTCCCCACCAAAGTCAGCAAATGGCGGTCTCCTCCAATAGAAGACAGTTTGCTCACTTTTTCTTAAGATGGGTCAACGAATGGCAGTCTCTTTCAGTAGAAGACAGTTCGTTCCGCTTAAGGATTTCTCGACAGGGTCGGTAAATGGCAGTCTCTTTCAGCAGAAGACAGTTTGTTCCCTTTGAGATAACGGATGGCAGTCTTCTTCATGAAGACAGTTCGTTTAAGAATTCTTATTTTAAAGTCAGCAAATGGCAGTCTCCTCCATTAGAAGACAGTTTGCTCACTTTTTCCTAAGATGGGTCAACGAATGGCAGTCTCTTTCAGCAGAAGACACTTCGTTCCGCTTAAGGATTTCTCGACAGGGTCGGCAAATGGCAGTCTCTTTCAGCAGAAGACAGTTTGTTCCCTTTGAGATAACGGATGGCAGTCTTCTTCATGAAGACAGTTCGTTTAAGAATTCTAATTTAAAGTCAGCAAATGGCAGTCTCCTCCATTAGAAGACAGTTTGCTCACTTTTTCCTAAGATGGGTCAACGAATGGCAGTCTCTTTCAGCAGAAGACAGTTTGTTCCGCTTAAGGATTTCTCGACAGGGTCGACAAATGGCAGTCTCTTTCAGCAGAAGACAGTTTGTTCCCTTTGAGATAACGGATGGCAGTCTTCTTCATGAAGACAGTTCGTTTAAGAATTCTAATTTTAAAGTCAGCAAATGGCAGTCTCCTCCATTAGAAGACAGTTTGCTCACTTTTTCCTAAGATGGGTCAACGAATCGCAGTCTCTTTTAGTAGAAGACAGTTCGTTCCGCTTGAGGACTTCTCGACAGGGTCGGCAAATGGCAGTCTCTTTCAGCAGAAGACAGTTTGTTCCCTTTGAGATAACGAATGGCAGCCTTCTTCACGAAGACAGTTCGTTTTGCTTAAAGATTCCTCAGCAAAGTCAGCAAATGGTAAGTCCCTTCATCAGAAGTGACAGTTTGCATCCAGTTCCTTTTCTCAACCCATGTCCTTGAAGAAGTTGATCCCTATTCTTAGCGGCAACTTATTGTTCTCAGCAGCTTATCGTCAACCATTGAGGCGATAATTCAATTTTCTTCTACCTTCAACTATTGAGTTGGTAGCTTATCGTCAACCATTGAGGCGGTAATTCAATTTGCTTCTACCTTCGACTATTGAGTTGGTAGCTTATTGTCAACTATTGAGACGGTGATTCGATTTTCTTCTACCTTCAACTATTGAGTAAGAGGATAGTCCACGAATCAAAATGTTATCATCAGTGGTACGATGGTGTGTTAACGAAAAATTGGTATTCTGATTCAGGATGCGTACTTTCTCATCCCCAGTGAAAGAGGATGCCCCCCTTTATCATCTCCAGCGAAAGGTGATTGCTTTAACCTCTCTGGTGCGAAATGTTTCCCCAGAGAAGTTTCTTTTCCCACCAAAGTTTCATCTCTCCAACAAAGTCTTGCCTTCCCCAGTGGAGTTATGCCAGCAAGACATTTGTTCCCCCAGTGGAGTCCTTTTCCTCCCCAGTGTTGTCGTGTTTTATCCTCATCATATGCATTCATTGCATAGCATCTTAGGTTCAAAAATTGTGTTTTATATATTTAAGTCTCTTCGATTTCATCAAAACGAAGATTTCCAATCATCGTATCTCCAAATCGAAGAAACTTAAATAGGGGCATCTGTCATACCCCAATTTTTGACCCTAAGATTACACATCATTTGTATACCAATCATCAATCAAGAGTTTCATCTTAGAGTTCTACCAGTGATGTTGTGCTCAATCCATCTGCAAGGGAATCATCGAGCACCCATGTTTTAGTCTTGTATATATTGTTTTACTAACCAAAATACCAAAAATATTGCCTTGTGCTTTTGTGTGTTTGTGTTTTGTAGGTATCAAGTCAAAACATCCATCAAAAGGAGCATTTTTCAACATTTTCACTATGCAAATCGATTTGCATAAGGTGTAAATCGATTTACACAACTGTTTCTGCACCAGATTTGCTTCTGCCATCAGTGCAAATCGATTTGCATAACTGTTTTTGCCCCAGATTTTGCCTTTTTCAGCTATGTAAATAGATTTGCATAAGGTGCAAATCGATTGCACCAGTGCGAATTTGGAAAAATGAAGGCAAAATTCAGCTTTTGAAAGTGTTGACATCATTTGCAAGCATGGGAAGCATGACTTAGCTCTTGTATTTGATTACCTACATCATTTAATCATAAACCCTCATGTGATTGCATCAAGACCATTGGATCTCATTTTTGGCTCCAAATCCTTTTCCCAAGCCTAATTCTATTTTCCAATCCTAACTCCAAGACACAAAATTTCCCAAGCCTAAGTGCTATATATTGAGGCATTCCCCTCCTCATTTTTCAAGCTTTGATAGCCAAGAAACTTATTGCAAATTCTCTCCTCACCTCTTCCAAACCCATCACTCAAAGCTCTTTTTCTTCCACACAAATTAGTGAGTCACATCTTGAACCTCACTAATTTAGAGCTAAACCTCAACATAAACACTACTTTTCTTCATCAATTGTGAGAGATCAAGGCTTGTGGTTGTGTGTTCTTGAAGAAGATTCAAAGTTTGTGAAAGATTTGGTAAAATTCTAGATCCATTCCATAATTCAAGATGTGATCCATTGTTGTTTATGCTTGATGCACCTTTGGTGCTATATTGATGAGATTTGCTTGCTTACTTGATACATTTTCGTGCACAAATTGATCCAAGATCACAAGGTGTTTGGTTTTATGTTTAAACAAGTTTTCTTCTCTTTATTTGCTGTTTTTTTTAAAACTGTGTTGTGCAAATCGATTTACACCTTGTGCAAATCGATTTACACAACTGAAAACTGCGCAGATTTTGAAAACAGAGTTATGCAAATCGATTTACACTCTGTGCAAATCGATTTACTTTGGGCAGAATGCTTGTTTTTGTGGTTTTTGACTTGTTTTTGGTTCTAACTCATCTTCTACTCCATTCTTTTGATATTTTCTTTGAATCACAAGTTAGAGGCCTAATTTCTCTCTAATTTCAATGGACTTAGGGCGTCGATAGGATGAGAATCCAAATCCGCAAAATTATGTGATTGAAATTATGGTTGAAAGGAGCTTTTAATGTGGTTCCATCTTTTACTTCTCTTTATTTTGATCGATGAAAGTCTTAATACCTTGAGAATTCTTATGGATTCTTGGTATAGACTAGATCACTCACCATTTTTCTTTTCGTGCGGTATTGCTTTCGGAGAGTGATCTACATATCGCTTCTCTCGCATGCATTAGCACATAAAGTTTTGACCGGCCTCGTTGTAGGGTGATTTCTACATAAATCACTTGGCGATCTGCTTAACATAGCGCAATATTTCGTGTCCCGAATCAAAAGGATCAAATATGGAAGAGAATTGTATGCGGTTGATTTAAGACTTGTGGAGGTTTTTATCGTGTAGTCGCTATGATTTTATCAAGCTTCTGATAAACCCCATTGAATTTAAATCCGAGAACATCATTCACTCACCATCGATCTTTATTACTAACTTTGATAACATACTTGACAAGTTTCAAGATGGTTATCTTTAACATCTAACAATTGACTTTAATTTCCGCAATTTACTATACCGCTATTTATATTTCTCGCTTTATCGCTTTATTTTATCATTTCATCATATTTACATTCCGCCATTTTCCTTTTGTCCATTTGGACGTATGTTTATGCTTCCGCTATTTTTCTTTTGTCCACTTGGACCATACCTTACTTTTATGCTAAAACACTAATAAACAACAAAAATCTAAAAAACACCTAAGGCTCTCTTTTGGACTATTGGTTACTATCCCGAGCATTATGGAGATTTGGACTTATGGACCTAGTGCCTCTGGACCCCTCTGATATTGTTTCTCTGCTGTTATTCTGTCTGTCTGGCATTGGATTGTTGTCTGTTTGTATGTGCAGGTGTTTCCTTGAAAGCCCTTGATGGTTAATTCCAAGGCATTGATATAAGGATTTTGCCCGAAAACAGCCGTTACTCTGCCCGATTTTCGTCAGAATTTTAATGTGCTTAATGCAAAATGGTGCTAAGATAATAAGTTCATCTGGATCCCCAAGTGATAATGTTGGTTTAGTATTGATATTCCAAAGGATGGGAAATCTACCTTGACTCATAATGTCAAGTGTTGGCTTCTTATTTCGGTTAGACCGTTTCTTTCCTTAGCTTTTATTTTACGCAATAGGATAGTCTCTTCATCTCCTCCCATTCTAAATTTTCAAAATCTTCTCCCTTTTTCAAAAAACCTTCTTATGTTTGCAATCATTTTCAAAACGTTTTCTTTAAAAATATCTTTTGCCCTTAGTGGCCTTTTCCTCTTTTTCTTCAAAAGTTTAGACACTATTAATTGTCGAAACGAGTGGTTATACCCCACGATTTTGAAATTGATTGATATAATGAGATCTTTTCCGCGTGAGAGAGCTAGTGGCATACTCGTTGATTTTATCCGAGTTGGAGCCCTTCTTTCATTTGCGATGCAAAGAACTCATTTGTTCTCATGCTCAAGATCAATGGCTGAGTATTTCTCTCCAACGACGATAAAGTGTTTATTCGTTTTAAAAATGTTTTCCCTTTTAAGCGGAACTACATTAGCTCTGACTTCTCCATTGCACCGAGGAGGTATGTAGGCCCAAGGCTTAACGTCTTGCCGAGCTTATTTTAAAAATAAAACAAACCCTTTTTTAGCACACACGACACAGATTTTCAAAAAGGTTCCTGTGGAGTACCACAGATATGAGGGGTGCTTAAAACCTTCCCCTTATATAATCAACACCCGTACCTGAGATCTCTTTCTTGTTTTAAAAACAAAAGTTTGGGTTTTTCGTTCTTTTCCCTTTTCCTTTGAAAAAATAAATCGCGGTGGCGATTTCAAACGGAATATTGATTCGAGTCAATCCCATGGCTTCGATATCAGATTTTCCCCGCTACAGAAAAATGGCGACTTCACTGGGGACCCAGTTTTAAGTGTGTTAAGCCTATTTTTGTTTATCTGTGTGTTTTTATCTGTATATATTGTTGTGTGCTTTGTATGTTTATTTTCTTTTTTCTTTTTGGTGCTCGATGGTTCCTCTGTGATGAGATAAAGTTCTAACCCGAACTTTGGTGAGTAACTTGAGATAGAAGGTGGTAAGACCAATAGTCGCATGTCAGGAGCAATCCTTACCATGAGCGTCATATGGTGGAACCCCAATCAGTGGAGGCCTCATGGAAGGTAGTAGAGGTTGTTACGAACCATCGTGATAACGCTATTACTTTCAATAGTGAGTGTCCGTAGAAGCTGAATGACCTAGAACCTTTTTAACCCATCTAAGCCTTTTTAGGATGTAGTGCAGAAACAAGATCAAGTACTAATTTGAGCTTGTTGTCATGCGATACTACGCTCAGACGAGGTCTTTTTAGGCATATTATTGGCGCCCATGAGCAATTGTGCGTGCCGGTAATATCCGATAGAAGATTGAAAACTCTGGGAACCTTTGTAGAACTCGATCGGCAGGTACAAAATTCCTTAGATCATACCTTTTGGGATGGTTGGACCCATGGCTCCATGCTCGTGACGTCGAACCTTTGAACTATGATCTTATGTGACCTTGCGTACTCTTGGTTGTGGTTGATGCATAAAACCATGCATTCATGCATCCATGAAAACTCTTTTTCTTTTGGTTTTCAAGGAACTTAGAGGTTTTTCCTTGTAAACATCATATGTTTCATCAAACTCAATGGATCTTGGGTGTTGATGGAGTGAAAATTCTAATCCACCAAAATGGATGATTGATTTTGATGATAACTTAATCGAAGCTTTAGTCCAATGTTGAGTGTTTTCAAGTTAATATCTCAAGTTCCTTGAAACTCAAATAAAAAAAAACAAATTATTTGCATTGCATGCATCATTCTGCATTTGGTCCTGCTCTCTAAAGAAGTTTTTTCCCGAGCCTTATTTCCTTTCTCCTGGTATCATCAGTACAACACTCGTGCTAAGAAGAAATGGAAAGCATCAAGCAAGAGATTCGTGAACTCCGTGAAGAGGTGATTACTCTGAAGGCTGGTATGGAGCATCTGACTACTCTGGTTGAGGCTTTAGTTGCTGCCCAAGTCAATCCTCCTATGATGGAAGAAAGGATGGCAAAGGTCTTTCTTGAAACTCTGAACTCGTTCTTTCCCAAGGGGACAGTAGTCAGTACACCTGCTGACTTCCACAGAGAGGTGGATATGAAAGCGCTTCTAGAAAAGGATGTCCGAAAGGAATGTTTGTTTGAAGAAGGTAACTCAGCTGGTAGTGTGAAGAAGTTTGGTAATGACTTTTCAAAGAAGAGAATCAGGGGAGGAAACAATCATCACCAACATCAGCATGTTTCCTATGTCATTCTTGTATCCAATTCAGTTCATGCAATCCCAGATTATCAGCAGAGTACTCGTCAACAAGATTCTCCACCGAACGAGCAAAATCAACCTCAAAAGGGGAATTTTGATCCTATCCCCATGACTTACGCAGAATTGTTCCCTGCTCTAATTCATAAGAATTTGGTTCAGACAAGGTCACCACCTCCAATTCCAGAGAAGATTCCTTGGTGGTACAATGCTAATGTCACTTGTGCTTTTCATCAGAATGCTCCTGGACATGACTTAGATAATTGTTGGCCTCTAAAAAATGAAGTTCAAAGATTAATCCATGCTGGTATTTTGACTTTCCAAGATGTTGGTTATGATGTTCAAGCCAATTCTTTGCCAAAGCATGATTGAATCACTATTGATGGTAGCCTGAAGCTCGAAAGATGTTTCGTTCAGCATATGCCCAGATGGAGAGAGTTTTTCTTAGTTTTTAGTATTCTTATTGATTTTCATTTGTAATATTTCTTGTTTTTCAATGCATTGTTTGCATGTAGAAACTTGTTTATTTTTGAATGTTAATGCTAATGCAATGATAATGTTTGTCTTGAAGTAATTCATTCGTTTCACTCATGTTTATTTGTTTTTCTGCATTATGATACCAATTACTTTTGCCAAACTCTTGCTTATGCAAAGATTGGAGGGAGGATGATGATCTGAAAACGCAAAATTCCTGGTTATATGCTCTTGAATAAAACCCTGCTGATGATGTACAGGCATTGTTTCAAATTCCCAAACACCGGAGATATAAGGAAGATAATCCCTTGTTAACTCCTTTGAGCCTTGAAGTAGGAGTTTCTTTTCTAAACGAAAAAACCCTAATTTTTAACCTGGGGCAGGGTAGTCTTTAGTTAATTTGACCGAGTGTTCAGATTTCAAAAAGGATTGTGCATCCAAAGGTCAAGCACGTCATATCCACATCAAAGGATGGATCATGGGAAACCACAATGGTTATTCCCCACGCATCAAAAGGCTGGAAAATGTGAAACCACAATGGTTATTCCCCGCGCATCAAAAGGCTGGAAAATGTGAAACCACAATGGTTATCCTTCATCCGCCAAGAAATGAGGCAGTCACAACCCTCTCAACAAGTCAAGACAACGTCAATATCATACGATTTGTTCAAATCAAAAGAATGAAAGAAAAAGTGAAAAAAAAAGAAAGAAAAAAGCTCGCTAAGTCAAAAACTTGAAAACAAGTGACTTAGGCAAAAGTTAGAGCATCCCGCTGGACGACCAATTCAAAAGAATCAGTCCAGGCAAAAGTTAGGAAAATAAAAAAAAAAGAAGAGAAAAGAGTAAAAAGTGAAAAGAAAGGACTACAAAGCAAAAGTCCTCAACAATGAACAAATCTGTGTGAATACCAAAATGAAGACAAAAGGGTGACTGCTACTCCAAGAAAGCTTCATCAGGTCCTTAATGGCACAAAATCCTTTTGAGAGATGAATACTTGTGTTAAGTTAACTGAACATAGGACTGGAGAACATCACGAAGATGGGGTGGGCTAAATAAACTTTGAGCCTAAAAATCTTTTTTTCTGAAAACCGTGAACCAGGCCACGTTACAACCCTCAAAAGTCCTAATTGAAGCAGGGTTTATTTCGAAAGCATACTTAAACAAGAAAGCGTTCCTGACTCCTATCGGTTATGCTGAAAACTTGTGTTGGTATCATATGCATACAAAAAATCAATGTCATCTCTTAACTAGTGTTTCATTCACAAGGTTTTGCGACATCTTTTTAAAAAAAACTTCAAGACTTACATAATTGTTGCATTTTCATTATCATTCTCAGAATAAACATTTTTCTGCTTATAAACATTTGTTTGACATCCAGGAAGTTTACATCTGATCATCAGTAGAAAACTAAAACATTGCCAGGGGCATGTTGTTTTCCCAGTATAATGCTTTTGCAAGTTTGATTACCATCATGGGGCAAATCTCGAAGACTCTGTCAAGTAAAAGAATGTGCCAAGTTTAGTCAATCTGGGGCAGCTACGTCGAGATTTGACAAATCTCTCCAAAAATCTGTTGATCTGGGGCAGATTATTCCAAGTCTGCATGACGCCAAGGATCTCTATGGACCTTTTTGAGGTAGTTTCCTTTCATAGACCATGTAATCTGGGGCAAGTTGTGAATCCGAAGTTACTTTGATCACCTCATTAGCTTGAAATACAAAGGTTGTTGCCATGATCAATCCAGAGTATGTTACTCTCTACCAAGAAGTTTTGAGACAACGGTTGACTGTTGGGTTTTCTTTCTCACCTTGTGTTGAGTTTTGAACTAAAATCACCCGCATGTTAACTTGTTTGCTTTGATGTTAACTTCTTAGTTCCTCTGCAAGTTCGGAATGGTGATTTTCTCCAAAGAAATTTTCTCTGATTCCCCATAATAGAGCTTGATTTGTTGTCCAATCTTTTTGATAAGAAGAAGATGATCTGTAAATTCCTCACAGAGATTGATTAATCCCCAGTTGAGTTTATTCCTCAAGGGGCAAAGCTTTGTTTGACCGTTTCTATCCAGTTTGTTCTTGGAGTTGAACTTTGGTCTCTTACAATACTATTTTGAACCTCTCTAGGCTGGGAAACCTAGATTGAGAAGGCATTTATTTTGCACCTCTTGAGGATTTCTTCTCTCCTCAACAATGGAAAATTCATTTGTGATTGATGTTCTTATCAGAGACTGAAATATTTATTTTCCAGCAGTGTTGTTATTGCACTCCCTTGGAATTTGTGCTTGAAAGCAAGGGGCAGGTTTTGACTTTAAGCAACTTATGTTATCCCCATCATGTTTTGGCTGACAACAAGCCTCTTTATTTGAGCAAGTTTGTACGTCTCCACATATCAATCTTATCTTCAAAGCAAGCAAAAATCTCCCTCAAAGAGTAAGTTTGTTCACTACTTTTGTTATTCCCAACGGGTCAGTAGACGGCAATCTTCTCCGGAAGATAGTTTATCCACTTTTGGACTTCCCAAGCAGGTCGACAGTTGACAATCTTCTCCAGAAAATAGCTTGTCCGCTTTCAAAGTTCCCCACCAAAGTCAGCAAATGGCGGTCTCCTCCATTAGAAGACAGTTTGCTCACTTTTTCCTAAGATGGGTCAACGAATGGCAGTCTCTTTCAGCAGAAGACAGTTCGTTCCGCTTAAGGATTTCTTGACAGGGTCGGCAAATGGCAGTCTCTTTCAGCAGAAGACAGTTTGTTCCCTTTGAGATAACGGATGGCAGTCTTCTTCATGAAGACAGTTCGTTTAAGAATTCTTATTTTAAAGTCAGCAAATGGCAGTCTCCTCCATTAGAAGACAGTTTGCTCACTTTTTCCTAAGATGGGTCAACGAATGGCAGTCTCTTTCAGCAGAAGACAGTTCGTTCCGCTTAAGGATTTCTCGACAGGGTCGGCAAATGGCAGTCTCTTTCAGCAGAAGACAGTTTGTTCCCTTTGAGATAACGGATGGCAGTCTTTTTCATGAAGACAGTTCGTTTAAGAATTCTTATTTTAAAGTCAACAAATGGCAGTCTCCTCCATTAGAAGACAGTTTGCTCACTTTTTCCTAAGATGGGTCAACGAATGGCAGTCTCTTTCAGCAGAAGACAGTTCGTTCCGCTTAAGGATTTCTCGACAGGGTCGGCAAATGGCAGTCTCTTTCAGCAGAAGACAGTTTGTTCCCTTTGAGATAACGGATGGCAGTCTTCTTCATGAAGACAGTTCGTTTAAGAATTCTAATTTAAAGTCAGCAAATGGCAGTCTCCTCCATTAGAAGACAGTTTGCTCACTTTTTCCTAAGATGGGTCAACGAATGGCAGTCTCTTTCAGCAGAAGACAGTTCGTTCCGCTTAAGGATTTCTCGACAGGGTCGGCAAATGGCAGTCTCTTTCAGCAGAAGACAGTTTGTTCCCTTTGAGATAACGGATGGCAGTCTTCTTCATGAAGACAGTTCGTTTAAGAATTCTAATTTTAAAGTCAGCAAATGGCAGTCTCCTTCATTAGAAGACAGATTGCTCACTTTTTCCTAAGATGGGTCAACGAATCGCAGTCTCTTTCAGCAGAAGACAGTTCGTTCCGCTTGAGGACTTCTCGACAGGGTCGGCAAATGGCAGTCTCTTTCAGCAGAAGACAGTTTATTCCCTTTGAGATAACGAATGGCAGCCTTCTTCACGAAGACAGTTCGTTTTGCTTAAAGATTCCTCAGCAAAGTCAGCAAATGGTAAGTCCCTTCATCAGAAGTGACAGTTTGCATCCAGTTCCTTTTCTCAAGCCATGTCCTTGAAGAAGTTGATCCCTATTCTTAGCGGCAACTTATTGTTCTCAGCAGCTTATCGTCAACCATTGAGGCGATAATTCAATTTTCTTCTACCTTCAACTATTGAGTTGGTAGCTTATCGTCAACCATTGAGGCGGTAATTCAATTTGCTTCTACCTTCGACTATTGAGTTGGTAGCTTATTGTCAACTATTGAGGCGGTGATTCGATTTTCTTCTACCTTCAACTATTGAGTAAGAGGATAGTCCACGAATCAAAATGTTATCATCAGTGGTACGATGGTGTGTTAACGAAAAATTGGTATTCTGATTCAGGATGCGTACTTTCTCATCCCCAGTGAAAGAGGATGCCCCCCTTTATCATCTCCAGCGAAAGGTGATTGCTTTAACCTCTCTGGTGCGAAATGTTTCCCCAGAGAAGTTTCTTTTCCCACCAAAGTTTCATCTCTCCAACAAAGTCTTGCCTTCCCCAGTGGAGTTATGCCAGCAAGACATTTGTTCCCCCAGTGGAGTCCTTTTCCTCCCCAGTGTTGTCGTGTTTTATCCTCATCATATGCATTCATTGCATAGCATCTTAGGTTCAAAAATTGTGTTTTATATATTTAAGTCTCTTCGATTTCGTCAAAACGAAGATTTCCAATCATCGTATCTCCAAATCGAAGAAACTTAAATAGGGGCATCTGTCATACCCCAATTTTTGACCTTAAGATTACACATCATTTGTATACCAATCATCAATCAAGAGTTTCATCTTAGAGTTCTACCAGTGATGTTGTGCTCAATCCATCTGCAAGGGAATCATCGAGCACCCATGTTTTAGTCTTGTATATATTGTTTTACTAACCAAAATACCAAAAATATTGCTTTGTGCTTTTGTGTGTTTGTGTTTTGTAGGTATCAAGTCAAAACATCCATCAAAAGGAGCATTTTTCAACACTTTCACTATGCAAATCGATTTGCATAAGGTGTAAATCGATTTACACAACTGTTTCTGCACCAGATTTGCTTCTGCCATCAGTGCAAATCGATTTGCATAACTGTTTTTGCCCCAGATTTTGCCTTTTTCAGCTATGTAAATAGATTTGCATAAGGTGCAAATCGATTGCACCAGTGCGAATTTGGAAAAATGAAGGCAAAATTCAGCTTTTGAAAGTGTTGACATCATTTGCAAGCATGGGAAGCATGACTTAGCTCTTGTATTTGATTACCTACATCATTTAATCAGAAACCCTCATGTGATTGCATCAAGACCATTGGATCTCATTTTTGGCTCCAAATTCTTTTCCCAAGCCTAATTCTATTTTCCAATCCTAACTCCAAGACACAAAATTTCCCAAGCCTAAGTGCTATAAATTGAGGCATTCCCCTCCTCATTTTTCAAGCTTTGATAGCCAAGAAACTTATTGCAAATTCTCTCCTCACCTCTTCCAAACCCATCACTCAAAGCTCTTTTTCTTCCACACAAATTAGTGAGTCACATCTTGAACCTCACTAATTTAGAGCTAAACCTCAACATAAACACTACTTTTCTTCATCAATTGTGAGAGATCAAGGCTTGTGGTTGTGTGTTCTTGAAGAAGATTCAAAGTTTGTGAAAGATTTGGTAAAATTCTAGATCCATTCCATAATTCAAGATGTGATCCATTGTTGTTTATGCTTGATGCACCTTTGGTGCTATATTGATGAGATTTGCTTGCCTACTTGATACATTTTCGTGCACAAATTGATCCAAGATCACAAGGTGTTTGGTTTTATGTTTAAACAAGTTTTCTTCTCTTTATTTGCTGTTTTTTTTGAAAACTGTGTTGTGCAAATCGATTTACACCTTGTGCAAATCGATTTACACAACTGAAAACTGCGCAGATTTTGAAAACAGAGTTATGCAAATCGATTTCACTCTGTGCAAATCGATTTACACTGGGCAGAATGCTTGTTTTTGTGGTTTTTGACTTGTTTTTGATTCTAACTCATCTTCTACTCCATTCTTTTGATATTTTCTTTGAATCACAAGTTAGAGGCCTAATTTCTCTCTAATTTCAATGGACTTAGGGCGTCGATAGGATGAGAATCCAAATCCGCAAAATTATGTGATTGAAATTATGGATGAAAGGAGCTTTTAATGTGGTTCCATCTTTTACTTCTCTTTATTTTGATCGATGAAAGTCTTAATACCTTGAGAATTCTTATGGATTCTTGGTAAAGACTAGATCACTCACCATTTTTCTTTTCGTGCGGTATTGCTTTCGGAGAGTGATCTACATATTGCTTCTCTCGCATGCATTAGCACATAAAGTTTTGACCGGCCTCGTTGTAGGGTGATTTCTACATAAATCACTTGGCGATCTGCTTAACATAGCGCAATATTTCGTGTCCCAAATCAAAAGGATCAAATATGGAAGAGAATTGTATGCGGTTGATTTAAGACTTGTGGAGGTTTTTATCGTGTAGTCGCTATGATTTTATCAAGCTTCTGATAAACCCCATTGAATTTAAATCCCAGAACATCATTCACTCACCATCGATCTTTATTACTAACTTTGATAACATACTTGACAAGTTTCAAGATGGTTATCTTTAACATCTAACAATTGACTTTAATTTCCGCAATTTACTATACCGCTCTTTATATTTCTCGCTTTATCGCTTTATTTTATCATTTCATCATATTTACATTCCGCCATTTTCCTTTTGTCCATTTGGACGTATGTTTATGCTTCCGCTGTTTTTCTTTTGTCCACTTGGACCATACTTTACTTTTATGCTAAAACACTAATAAACAACAAAAATCTAAAAAACGCCTAAGGCTCTCTTTTGGACTATTGGTTACTATCCCGAGCATTATGGAGATTTGGACTTATGGACCTAGTGCCTCTGGACCCCTATGATATTGTTTCTCTGCTGTTATTCTGTCTGTCTGGCATTGGATTGTTGTCTATTTGTATGTGCAGGTGTTTCCTTGAAAGCCCTTGATGGTTAATTCCAAGGCATTGATATAAGGATTTTGCCCGAAAACAGCCGTTACTCTGCCCGATTTTCGTCAGAATTTTAATGTGCTTAATGCAAAATGGTGCTAAGATAATAAGTTCATCTAGATCCCAAAGTGATAATGTTGGTTTAGTATTGATATTCCAAAGGATGGGAAATCTACCTTGACTCATAATGTCAAGTGTTGGCTTCTTATTTCGGTTAGACCGTTTCTTTCCTTAGCTTTTATTTTATGCAATAGGATAGTCTCTTCATCTCCTCCCATTCTTAAATTTTCAAAATCTTCTCCCTTTTTCAAAAAACCTTCTTATGTTTGCAATCATTTTTAAAACGTTTTCTTTAAAAATATCTTTTGCCCTTAGTGGCCTTTTCCTCTTTTTCTTCAAAAGTTTAGACACTATTAATTGTCGAAACGAGTGGTTATACCCCACGATTTTGAAATTGATTGATATAATGAGATCTTTTCCGCGTGAGAGAGCTAGTGGCATACTCGTTGATTTTATCCGAGTTGGAGCCCTTCTTTCATTTGCGATGCAAAGAACTCATTTGTTCTCATGCTTAAGATCAATGACTGAGTACTTCTCTCCAACGACGATAAAGTGTTTATTCGTTTTAAAAATGTTTTCCCTTATAAGCGGAACTACATTAGCTCTGACTTCTCCATTGCACCGAGGAGGTATGTAGGCCCAAGGCTTAACGTCTTGCCGAGCTTATTTTAAAAATAAAACAAACCCTTTTTTAGCACACACGACACAGATTTTCAAAAAGGTTCCTGTGGAGTACCACAAATATGAGGGGTGCTTAAAACCTTCCCCTTATATAATCAACACCCGTACCTGAGATCTCTTTCTTGTTTTAAAAACAAAACTTTGGGTTTTTCGTTCTTTTCCCTTTTCCTTTGAAAAAATAAAGCGCGGTGGCGATTTCAAACGAAATATTGATTCGAGTCAATCCCATGGCTTCGATATCAGATTTTCCCCGCTACAAAATGGACGGTTGTAAATGTTTTCTCTCTTTGGTGCGACTACATATAAGTTAGTATCAGGGTAAAATCGGTTTAACGAGAGTTTTATTGTAAAATCTTCATATTAAACCCCTCCGTTTTTTGACAAAAACCAAGATGAATAATTTTTTTCCTTGAAATTACATTAATTCATTAGAATATTAAAATAAATTACTTACAACAAATATTTGCTCTTATTACTAAATATCTTCGCTGATATTCATCTCATGATAAGTTATATGAGTTCCCTTATTTAACTCAGGGTCATTCCAAAAATACAACAACAACAACAACAACATCAACACCATCATGTGAGATAGATTGTAAGGGCAGAAAAAATGTTTTGTTTGACATAGAAGAACATTGAATATTTTCTCTGTCTTGCAGTTCATCCAAAAGAATGATGCGTACTAGTTTGAGACAACAACAAATAAGTTAGGATTAGGGTAAAATCTGTTTAACGAGCGCTTTTATAATAAAATCTGAGTATGTTATCCTTCAGTTTTTCAAGAAACCGAAGGGATAGATCAATTAGTATTCACTTATAAATAGATAAAATAATAAACTATAATATGGGATTCAAAGCATGACTGATTAGGTTTTCCCTCAGTTTTATTTAAAAAATATAACATGACGCGCTTTGGCATAATAACTCTTTTTTTTTTTTCTGACTGAGGTAAAAGTTCCATAATAAAAAGAGTTATTTATTGTAGTGTTTATTGATGTTATTGAAATTTAATGTTTAACGATTCAATTAATTATACTGTTATTGTTATAAAAATTTATTTTTTAACCATTCTGTTGATTTTACTTTTTACCTTTGTTGTTGTTGGTGGTGGTAGTTGTTAACGATTCACTTTGCCAAATAAGACCTTCGAAAGCCCCTTTTTTTATCTTAGGCAACGCTTTTAAGCATTGTCTATTCTAGCGCTGCTAAAGGTATAAACAACACGTTTTTAATGTAAAAGTGTTGACTTAAGTGTGTTTTACGTAGCACGTTTTGTTAAAAAAGCTGGCTTAAGTGCACTTTAGGCAACAATTTCTGCTAAAATTGTTGGCATAATTGCACATTAGGCAACGCTTCCTGTTTAAAACGATGGCTTAAGTGCACTTCAGGCATCACTTTTTGTTAAAAACGTTGGCTTAAGTGCATTTTAGGTAGTACTTTATGTTAGAAGCGCTGTGTAACACCTCATAAACCCCACGACAAATATATTGCATAATCAGAGTAAAAGCATGCATATCAAAGAAGGAGTCACATGTATTTCAAAATATAACAAAATAAATAAACATAAATGCATATTGTTATATTCATATCACATATTTAACATTATGTTTCATATGCAGATCACAGCAGATTAATAGAATGATACCAATAATGAAGTCTCATAACATAAAGTCATGCATAAAAGAATTAGGAACTAAGGCCACATATCACATATTTTCGAGATATCCAAAATGTAAAGATAGTATAAGAACATCTCTCAAGACATAAACAATAAACATGAGTCAAAAGATCCCCGTGTTATACAACAAGAGCATGAACTCTCTACCTAGAAATGCGATAAACAAAGAATGGCTCCTCGGCTAAATCCTCGTAAGCAAGCACTTCTACTCCTCGGTACCTGAGCGATGTCGTATAAAACATCATTTCAATAGAAGGGTGAAAATTTATATCATTATAGGAATATATAATAATAAAAAATGTATAACAACATACAACAAAAGAATCCCACACACTTCAAACAAAGATGTATTCAAAACTTTATAAATACATATCGTGTAAGACCTATAGAAGTACAATAGCATGAATTAGAATTTGAGAATATTAAATAGTATTATGCTATTTTATTTTATCGATTTTCTATATAATTATCTATAAATAACACAAAGTTATTGAGATTTGAGACCATGCCAAAGTGCAATAAAAAAATCTATTAATATTGGAACCATATTCTATGCAAAATATTTTCATTTTGTCAAAATTTAAATAGGAGTTTTACAGACTCACCGGTCGAAGCAATTCGACACCGTGTGGAAAATTAGCAGGCGAAATATTTTGAGTTTTGACTTGTATCAGACTATTTTATTAATCAATGTTGCGCGTAGATCGTGTTGGTAAGCTCGTTTTATTTTTTTTACGACATTTACGGTTATAAATTTACCTGTTCGAATCTATTTAACCGGGATTTTTATTTTTGATTCTGATCATTTTCAGTCTGTTTTATTAAACTTCGTTCCGCGTAGATCATTTTTATATATTCATTTTTATTTTTCGATAAAATACGTATTCAACTGCTATTCATTCCGGTCCCCTTTCCTATAATTTTATTCGTGTAAAATAGTATTTCTTTTCATTACACGTAGTATAGTTAAAATTTTGTAGCCCAAGTTATTTTAAATTCTACACGTTTGGCTTTAGAGTGATTAAATAAATTATTTAATTTATTGAAACAACAAATATCATGATATTTCTACTTTAGCAATCATGACAAATACTGTGAGTAGAGAGAATTAAGTGTGGAGATTTGATTCACATGTCTTCTCCTTTAAATCCAATGGATGGTATAACTTTACACTTTCTATTTAAAGACTCATTTTATTCCTTCATCTTCTCACTCACGGTAAAAACTCTTCCACCCTATTTCTTTCTTTCATTTTTATTATCTGTTAAGAGATAATGAAAACAAATTAAGTGTTGAGAGATCATGGGAATTTCAAAATGAAAGTTATTTGAAATTGCTTGTTGAAACTAGTAGCACCATTAAAATTGTAAGTCCCCAATTCTTCCTTTCTATTCCATTAATATTTGATAATTGAGGTCCCACTGTTTCCATTTTTCAAAATTAAGTTGCTTGTTGATTTAATAGGTGATCAGTAATCTTTGTAGACCTTGAGTTGAAATATAGAAATCTTGTATGCATGACCAAGGATTTGGACTTTTCCACGTTACAAACCTTGTCCATTTTCTAGACAGTAACTTATTTTAAATTGCAAATAGACTCATACTACTGTAATTAATTTCTATTGAAATTGTATTATATAAAATGAAAGATATAATAAGATTATGACTATTTTATAAATAAAATTATATAATGATTTAATCTAAATTAAAATAAAAAATAATATTCTTACAGAATTTCTAATTTGAAGATTTGGACTAAACATTAAGTCTTGAAATCAAATTGTTAATAATAAATAACTAAATAAGTGTTATTCTTTGTTATTAAAGTTTCTAGGCCTATTCACTAAAGTTTTAAATTTGGTTAGAATTAATTTGTTAAAACCAAAAAAAAAAAAAGAAAAGAAATAGTAATCAAATAGATGAAATTCAATTTTAATCATACACACACAAAGATTATAGGACTATTTTTGAAAACAAATCAATATATGGTTATATATTAAAAGTTATTATTTTATTTTAAAAACTGGTTAATTTGGCTTTCATAAATTAAAGGTTAATATTAGTTTATGAGTTAATTTTAAAATTCAAAATATTTATCCTCATCGGGTATTATATCTTACTATGTTACAAAAATGATTTTATTTAAATGGTTATAATTGAAATAATTGGCATGATTGAATCATGAAAAAAAAATACTAAATGAAAATGTTGTTTTACTCACAAATATAATTTTATTTTTTTAAACTACATCAGTTCTACCGTTTCTTTTATACATATATCCTATTTTAATTAAGTGGCTCATTAAATTGTCCTTATATTATTGATATTGAAACATTATGAATTAAAACTATTTAATTTTTAGAAGCTATCAATATTGTCTTGATAAATTATAGTTTTAAGTATAATAATTTATTTTCAATAATTTTAATAAAAGTATTTTACATAATGAGTTGATCAGAATAATAAATGAATTTAAAACAGTGAATTAAAAACTTCCTATTTTATTATTCTTTTAAGAGAAAAATCATTTTCTATTTGAAATGATATATTCTTTTTAATATAAAATGATTAGGTTAGTAAAACGGTAATAAAAATTTAAACCTAATTGATTAGGTAAGTGGCCAAAATAGAGCCTTAATTATTGATGTAATTGGGTTAGTGTTAACTTAATTAAATTGTGTATTTTAAAAGGTTGAAAGTGTGAACTGGATAGAGATCTTGTCGAGAGAGACATATTGATTTCATGTAGCGTGAGTTGAGTATTTTGGAAGCTTGCTAAGGTAAGGGCACTTTCTAACGATATTATATATGATTGAATGCATATGTGCTGGTATGGATGATTGTGTGCCCGGTTGGGGATGTGTGTTTCTGCCTAGATGCTAAACTTGAGAATGTTTTTTCATATGATTTGTTGAAAATATATGAATTGACTTGTGCTTATGATTACATATGTGCAGATTATGTAAGTTCATATGATTTGTTGAATATATGAATTGACTATTGAGAAATATTATGATGCATTTGCATATATGTGCATGCATATCATAGTTGCGTGTATGTCGAGAGGACTGCACCGGGTGAGGACTCTAGAGGACGAGCCCACCTAATCCTGCGGGATTTTATTGAGTTGGTTTCTGTTGGGATCACTTCTAGTGAGGCAGTACCTCGGTGTCTGTTGGGATCACTTTTAGTGAGGCAGAACCTTTTTAGTAGGATGTGCCTACGACTCTCTGCGGAGAGGTAAAATTCCGAAATTCATGCATGTGAGGAACCCGGTTAGGGAGAATCACACCCATGTAGAGTCTGCATTAGGCTATTGGTGCATTACTTTATTTGTTGAAATGAATATTGTGGCTGTATATATATATATATATATATATATATATATATATATATATATATATATATATATATATATATATATATATATATCATGTTTTACCTGCATGTGTGTATTCTTTCATGTTTGCTATTTTTAGATTGTGACCCTCTACTATTATTATTGAATGGGCTGAACGCCCCCAGGTTGTTAGGAATCGTGATAATTAGGGTATTCAAGTGTCGTGAAGACTTGCAAGATGCGTATGTCTTTGACGATCAAAATCATCAAGACTAAATGTCATAGTGAATTAATTTTACTAAGTCATCCTTGGCTTGGAATTCAAGATCAGCTTAGGGGTTGTCATTGAAGTCGTTGTTTACTCTTCCTTATTGTTTTCTCTGCAACTTGTATTACGATCATTGTATTACAAAACTTTACTCTGACTTATATTAAAGATGGTCATAGTTGTTTTATTTCAAAAAAAATTGTTGTTTTAAAAAGAAAAAAAAATACACCCTCACTGTTAAAAATCGGGGTGTTACATTGTGGTATCAGAGCTCGGCGGTAGATTTCACGAAGGGGCTGTGAGTCGGGTGTCCTAAGTTGATCAAGTGTCGGGTTTAGTAGGGTTTGGAGTCCTATATGTTATGTCTAAGCATATATCATGGAGGTAAGGCCTTTTTTCAAAGATTCGATAAGCATGGAGGTAAGGCCTTTTTTCAGGGGTTTCCTCAATGCGCGAAAGATAAGGCCTCGAACAGAACTGGAACCCAGGGTGTATCAAACGGAGGCTGGGTTGATAAGAGGTCTTTTTTGGAAGTGCTAGCAAATAGAAGGTTCAAGGACGATCTGAAAGAAGAAGCCCTTCACGTCAGAACGTTAAAGATGTTTTCGGAATACGAGGACCAAATCAGATACGGGAGAGCTTTCACGGGTGTATTAAAGGATTCGAGAGATGCGCATGAGATTAAACGCATTTTCCTGGAGGAAGGAATCTTCACTATCAGAGTTACTCCGTTGGGACCAAATATATGCTTGCTAGAGGATCTTGTTTTTTGAGAGGTGGAGGTGTTCTTAGCTGAAAGAAGAAAATGGTGGGAACGATGGTTTATCAGCATCAAGCCGTGGGAGGCGAAGGACGTGGATGATGAAAGATGGGTTTGGATTAAAATATCGGGCATACCGTGTCATGCATAGGGTACCAAGTTTTTCAAACTTGTGGCGGATTCATACGGTTCGTTCGTGAAGTGTGATGTTCAAACCACCAACAAGGTCTGGATGAATGAAGCTAGGATTCTTATTAAGTCAAAGAAGCATCTTTTGATTAATGAAGAAATCCATGTTTTGATTGACGGAACTTCATACAGAATTTTCGTTAAGGAGTTCCATGCTCCTCTTTCGGATTCCGAAGCTGCTCCGGTTTTTAGGGATGTGGAAGGTGGTTCAGATAAATCATTTTCGCCGGCGGAGGATAGCCTTTTCGATGAAGAGATTGATGAACAGTGTGCGGATTCTGTTCTCCAGGAGAATAAGGAGGCATTGACAACGATGTGTGAAGGGGAAGGAGAGAGCAGAGAAGCAGAGGACATTGAAAAAGGATTGGGCATGAGAAAGCATGAAGATCTTAAAACGAAAAAGGTCTTTCCCATACTGATTTGGAAGTTAATAGGTGTAATAAGAGACTGTTGAAACCACCTATTTCGGAAGTGGGCAGAAATATGTGGAACTCCATTATTAGTTTAGGGGTTTCGGGAAGGAGAGATGATAGCGAAGGAATTAAGAAAATGAATCTGCTGGAGGGAAGAGGCCAAGAGGAAGAGAAGGATTTGAGGGCAGAAAAAGAAGTGGATCAATGATTATTCTATCCTATAATATTAGAGGGGGAGGTATTGCTTCAAAAAGAAGGATAATTAGTCATTTGCTGAATACAAGTAAGGTCGATATATGCTTCTTGCAGGAAACAAAAGTGGCTGATTTCAATGATGGTCTGGCAAATTCTTTTTGGGGAGGTTATGATTTAGACTGGACGGCGTCTAACTCCATAGGGGCGGCGGGAGGTTTGGTTATCTTATGGAAAAAAGGACCTATGGAATCTGTCTTTAGCTTCAGAGGAAGTGGTTTTGTTGGTATTCGTGTTAGGTGGAAAGGTCAAAACATAAACCTTGTAAATATATATGCTCCTGGCAGTGTGTCAGCAAGGAGGGAATTATGGAGGGAGCTTCTCTTAGTAAGCTCTAATTGTCCTAATGTGGCTTGGTGTTTAGGGGGAGATTTTAACGAGGTCACGGCATCGGAAGAGAGATTGGGAGGAGGTTCTTTTTCGAAGAGGAGAGGCATGGAGGAGTTTCGGGAGTTCATTGGGAGCATGGGGGTGGAGGACATACCGTGCGTAGGAGGCAAATTTACATGGTTCAAGGACAATGGAAAAGCGATGAGCAGGATTGATAGATTTTTGGTTTCAAAATCTTTAATAGACATTTGGGGAGAGGTGGAACTAAGGATAGGAAAGAGGGACATTTCCGATCATGCTGCTATTCATGTGAATTTCAGTTTTATTGATTGGGGACCAAAGCCTTTCAAGTTTAACAATGCGTGGCTCAAGCACGACGATTTTATAGCCTTCATTAAGGAGGAATGGTTGAAGATGAAAGTTATAGGACGGGGGGATTTTGTGCTTTTTGAGAAGCTTAAAAGACTAAAGGCGAGTTTAAAAGTGTGGAATCGGGAGGTTTTTGGATGGCAAGACTTAAGAGTGGAAAAGAAAGTGGAAACTATTAATGACGTGAATGAGATGTTGGCGGATTTTTTCGGGAGCAGCAATGATGATATAATAGAGGTAAGAAGGAATGCCACTAGCGATTTTCGGAAGATGTTAAATATGAAGGAGAGCATGCTTTGCCTAAAGTCTAGACAACTATGGTTGAAAGAAGGGGATAAAAACACTCAGTTTTTCCATAATGTTTTGAAAAAGTGTTATCGAAAGAATTCCATCTCGAGCTTGGAAGGAAAGAATGGGAGGGTGGAAGGTGTAGTGGAGGTGAAGGAGGAAGCGAGAAATCATTTTGAATCTTTTTTCCAGGAAGAGGATCTCTTTAGGGCGGTGCCGGAAGGCTTGAATCTTAAACGCTTAAATCAAGGGGATAGGGAGTGGTTAGAAAGGGAGCCGTCGGAGGTAGAGGTAAAGGATGCGGTATGGGATTGTTATGGTAATAAAAGTCCGGGTCCAGACGGTTTCACTCTTGAATTCTTCCACCTTTGTTGGGATACGGTAAAGGATGACGTTGTCTCTTTTGTGAAGGACTTCCTCCGTAAAGCTAGACTTACAAAAGGTTGTTCCTCCTCTTTCTTAGCTTTAATTCCTAAAGTTAAAAACCCTCAATCCCTAGCGGAGTTTAGACCCATTTGCTTAGTGGGAAGTTTGTATAAGATATTGGCAAAGCTTTTGGCAACTAGATTGAGAAAAGTTGTAGGGAAGTTGGTATCCACGAACCAAAAGACTTTTATACCGGGGAGGAATATAGCGGACGGGGTTTTGGTTGTTAACGAGGTGCTTGATTTAGCTAAAAGAAGCAATCGGAATTGCGTGGTGTTAAAGGTAGACTTTGAAAAGGCGTATGATCGTGTTAGTTGGAGGTTTCTAGAGTACGTCTTAACAAAAATGGGTTTTGGGGCTAAATGGTTATCATGGATGGAAGGGACTATTTTCAATAGCTACATGTCTGTTCTCATTAATGGAATCATCACAAAGGATTTCAAAGCGGAGAAAGGGCTCCGTCAAGGGGATCCCTTATCACCTTTCTTGTTTGTTTTGGTAACGGAGGTTCTCACGGCATTGATGAATAAAGCGACTTCCCAAGGAGATTTTCAGGCTTTTCAAGTTTAGTGAAGTGCAGGAGACTAGTATGCTATAGTTCGCGGACGATACTATAATCATTGGGGAAGGCGACTATGCAAGCTTATGGAGTATGAAAGCGATTCTAAGGGGATTCGAAGTTATGTCGGGATTGCGAATTAATTTCCACAAGAGTAGCATTTTTGGGGTAAATGTGGGAGAAGGATACCTTGAGGCGGCGTCCACGTTCCTTTCGTGCAAGGTAGGAAGTCTCCCTTTCAAGTTCCTAGGAGTTAGAGTGGGTGATAGTCCGAGGAAGTATTCCATGTGGGGGGAGTTGTTAACGGCCATGAGAAATAGATTGGCGGTGTGGAAGGGAGTGCACCTAAATTTGGCGGGGCGGATTTGTATGATAAATGCAGTGCTCAATGCGCTTCCAATTTATGCTCTCTCTATTTATAAAGCACCTTCAAGGGTGCTAAACGAGATTAGCTCCATTCAAAGAATATTTCTTTGGAGCGGAAGTGATGTTAAAAGAGCTATTAATTGGGTGAGTTGGAAGATCGTGTGCAAGACAATCGACGAAGGAGGTTTAGTTGTTAAAAATGTGGAGGTGATGAACTTAGCACTTTTAAGTAAATGGAAGTGAAGGAATTTATCGGAAGAGAATACGATTTGGAGGGGCATTCTTGAAGCTAGATATGGAAATGTGAGGAGGAAGGTGTTGATAGGGGACATTTCCGCGGTCGAGAAATCAGATTCCATATGGTGGCGTGACCTTCTAATTTCTGATAATTATGAATCTTTGATGTTACATAATTTTTCAGGTGCGGTTAAGTGTAATTTAGGCGATGGTAACAACGTTCGATTCTGGTATGGGAGCTGGGCTGACAAACAGCCTCTGGCGGTGCTATTCCCTGAAGTTTTTGCTCTGGCTCGGGATGACGGCATTGCAGTGGCTGCGGCTGGCAGTCACACTGCATCTGGCTGGCAGTCACACTGCATCTGGCTGGCAGTGGGACATAAACGTGGTGCTGGAAGTTAATAGCAATATCAGCGCTTCATGGCAATGGCAGGACCTCTTAGAATTTATTGACAATGCAGTTCCTAGGAGTGGAGAACGCGATACCTTATCTTGGCGCATCGATGAGGAAGTTGTGTTTTCGGTAAGGTCATGCTTCTCCTGGTTTTATGAAAAACTGTCTGGGCCTATTCTCCACGAACAGGTGGTAAAAGTGGCTGCCTTTGTTTGGACCATCAATGCCCCTTCTAATTTCTTGCACTTCGGTTGGAGAATAGTGCATGATCGGATTGCCACAAAGAATAACTTGCTCAAAAGAGGAATTTTACAAATCACAGATGTGAACTGTCACTTTTGTCTAACCATGGAGGAAACCATCCTTCATCTCCTAGGGGGTTGTAGTGTGTTGCTAGAAGTTTGGAAGAAGGTTCACTCTTGGATAGATATCGGCCCCGATCTAACGTTGGAGGAATTCATGCATTTTCCGTTCTACTCCGAAAGAGCGAAGAACGTGGCCAAAAGGAAGGTTGTGGGAGTTATTTGGCTCGCGACATGTTGGAGTCTATGGTTGAGTCGCAATAATATTATTTTTGATAAAGGGAAGTTTAGTTTCATAGAGTGTATGTCGGCAATAGAGCATCGTTCATGGACATGGTTGCAAACGTGTTCCAAGAGTAGTTCTAATTGTAATTTTCACATATGGCATGTTCTTCCTCTATCTTGTTTTTGATTAGAGGTCCGTTTTAGCTTTGTAAACGGGAGGAGCAACCCTTTTGCTCTTTATCAATTCCATTGCCTATTTAAAAAAAATGCTTAGGCAATCGATTGTTTCGTAACTAAAGTTAATGTATCCTATAGTACTTCAGTAAGAAGGATAGTTATAACCCTAGAGCATCAGTCGACCTTGGTCGATATGTGTCTCTGAATTATTTGGATGTGTTGGTTTAGAAGGGACAAAATTGAATCGAGTAAGAACTACAAGGTATTTCTTTAGTAACTATATGGATTAGAAATTATGTTTGTTCTTGTCACTCAGAGATGCTGAGGGGGGAAAAGTGGAAGTCAAGCTAACAAAGGATTGGAAGTAAGAACCTGATTTGGGAGACCTTTGGGAAAAAATTCATTGGATGTTCATTCCGGTGAGTTTAGGACGAGATTATATAAAGTTTATTGCCTATTAAAAAGATATTTTCGTTATCGAATTGTGAAGTAAAAATGGATTTCAATTGGAATTAATTACAATACTTAGATATTAATGGAGCGTTTTCTTTATGAAGAAAACGGGTGTTGAGCGTTAAAAGTGATCGAACCTAAAAAAGTTAGAAACTTTATACGTTTGACAGGTACTTGCAGAGTTAAAGTTTTGTGATTAAACTATGCTAGATTTGTAACTAAAAGTATTAGGGACTAATATTGAGACGACTGAAGGTAGGAGACATAGAAATACATGGATAAGTGACGATATATATGTAGTTCGGGATATAATGAATAAAGAGGTTGGTATGAGATAAAGGTACTAGTAAAACCATAAAATTTAAGTAGCCATAGGATTTAATATGTGCAAATGTTAATTATTCAAGTCATGGGCAACAATATTTTGGGGACTTACTAGAAGTTTCATACCACGTGTAGACAAGGATTCATTCTAAGGGTGATAAGATCTTGAGAGTTAATATTGGGAAAGAACCTATACCATATATTAGGAAGTGATGAATGAAATAATATGGTATGATAAGTAGTTGGATCTCTTGAAAGATTAAATTTAGAAGTTTGATTGAGGGATCGAATACGAAAAAGAAGAGTTGTAGTGAAAGATGTATACATTGGTAATTGTTCTTTAAAATTCAAGCGTTAAGATTTTAGATAAAGAACTAGATAGATGAGTAAGATATGTCAGTTTCGGAGGTAATATATAGTGACATTAAGAAATAATTTTTGAGATATTTGCACCTAAAGAGAAATCTAGTAGGAATTTGGAGAAATAATTCTTTAGAGCATTAGAACGCAGAGAAATCTGTTGGTTGGTACCTTAGTAATGGTTTGAAATGAATAAGAAATCAATGAGTGAGTAGACGTGCCAAGATGATTAGAAAGAACTTATGCTGAAAATATTGGTTCGTGTTATAAAAGAATATTACGATCTTTGGATAGTCACAGTAATTAAGGATGTTGTTTACAACTGACAAGATAGATGCCATGATATGTTGGGAAACAACTCTAGGCGGTTGATTGCTGAAATTTTTAAGTTCTAAATTTTTATATGATCGATGAAGATCTAGTATGAGGGTCTTTGGAGTTGGGATATAGAAAATATGGTATGTCGCAAAGGAAGAATGAAGTGGCACACAAACAAGTAAGTGAGAAGGTAACTTACATTTTTTTAAGAGAGGTTGACAACCTCGTCGGTTAATTGGTCAAAGTTAAAAGGAGTTATGAGTAGGAATACGATGATATACCTAAATAGAAAATGAGAAGGAAACTGAGCATTACATCAAGAATGTATGCTATAAATGATGAGGTTGCGCTTAGACTTAAAACAAAGATTTAAGCAGTGGTATAAGTGACAAAAGAATAATTTCACGGTTGAAAATTTTATACCACAAGGAAATGAGTAAAGTATTGGTGACTAGATGGAATTTTACATTCGGAATCAGAATGGTGAAATTTAAGAAAAAAACATGCTGGAAAATTCCACACGAGACTTTGGAAGTCGAGATGAGGTTAACTATGATATGCCTTTAATGGACGATTGAGAAACAAAAGATGAGATGTTGGAACAATTAAGAATAGTTAGGGTGACGAGCTCTTTTGAGGAAAATAGAATTTAATGGTAAGAGGAAAGAAACTCAAGTGAGTTTGGAAGAAGGTATAGGATAACGCGAAAGACATAGTATGCCAATAGTGGTTGTCAACAAAAAGGGAATATTCCATGTCAAGGTACACAAGGGTATGTTACGTAATGATTTGGAAATAAGATAGTTGTGTTAGAGTCGATGCAATAGTATAAGAATGGTGTAAGTGAATTGTGTCTTGTAGATGTCATAATTTAGGCATGTGAAAGAAAATTTGGGGAGTTGCAATTACCAACCGGATGTTGGGATGATATTATTAAGATTGTGATTAGGAATGGGATTCAAATGTGAACATAGACAAATCACCATAACTATGAGATTAAAGGAAACTAAGGATTTATGGACATTGGCGAAGTGGTGAAGTTCTCTATGTAGAATATGACTTCATTTGGAGTGAAACAAATTAGATTGTACTCAATTTATTAATGTCTACTATTTTAGAGGATACTCAACCGATGTTTCTTGCTAAGTGAGTGTAAATGAGACTATGTATTGTGTTTTAGGCGATTGTGTCCCATCGAAGGGAATGAAGTAGTAGAAAATTGAAGAAACATTTATGTAAGCATGGAATGGATTATTATAACCTAGTACCTCGCGTGACTTTGAGAACAAGTTACAAAGGACACTATTGTAGTTAGGTAATGATGATTTATTCCACCATCATGGTTGGCGCCTACCTATTGACAAATTGAGGAATTGATCACTCTTAATCTCTTGTTGATAGTAGACGGGATCATGTTGAATGGAATAGATGGCTCTTGCCTGCTTTGGTAATGTGTAAGTTAATTAGCATTTTATCATAAGGATAATCAGTCACCACTTCACGTGAACCCTAGTGGAATTAGTTGTGACATGGAGACGAGAATATGACTTTGAAAGCTTGAGAGTGAACCTAGGATCCCAGAGGACCTAGAATATGTGATTATGTTTTTTTAAGGTCAATTTTGACTGTTGAACTTATAGTGTCATGTCTAGGCTTGCGTATAGAGTCTGAGTCTGTGCGGCTTTGTGGAGGGTTGCAATAGGTGCACTGTCGTGCTAGTGTGGTGTTACTAGTAATTAGTTAAATTGTTACACTTGCCTAAAGTTTCGAGGACGAAACTTATTTTAGGAGGGTAGTAATATAAAACCCATAGAAGTACAATAGCATGAATTAGAATTTGAGAATATTAAATAGTATTATGCTATTTTATTTTATCGATTTTCTATATAATTGTCTATAAATAACACAGAGTTATTGAGAGTTGAGACCATGCCGAAGTGCTATAAAAAAATCTATTAATATTGGAACCATATTCTATGCAAAATATTTTCATTTTGTCAAAATTTAAATAGGAGTTTTACAGACTCACCACTCGAAGCAATTCGACACCGTGTGGAAAATTAGCAGGCGAAATATTTTGAGTTTTGACTTGTATCAGACTATTTTATTAACCTATGTTGGGCGTAGATCGTGTTGGTAAGCTCATTTTATTTTTTTTACGACATTTACGGTTTTTAATTTACCTGTCCGAATCTATTTAATTGGGTATTTTTATTTTTGATTCTGATCATTTTCAGTCTGTTTTATTAAACTTCGTTCCGCGTTGATCATTTTTATATATTCATTTTTATTTTTTGATAAAATACGTATTCAACTGCTATTCGTTCCGGTCCCCTTTCCTACAATTTTATTCGTGTAAAATAGTATTTCTTTTCATTACACGTAGTATAGTTAAAATTATGTAGCCCAAGTTATTTTAAATTCTACACGTTTGGCTTTAGAGTGATTAAATAAATTATTTAATTTATTGAAACTACAAATTTCATGATATTTCTACTTTAGCAATCTTGACAAATACTGTGAGTAGAGAGAATTAAGTGTGGAGATTTGATTCACATGTCTTCTCCTTTAAATCCAATGGATGGTATAACTTTACACTTTCTATTTAAAGACTCATTTTATTCCTTCATCTTCTCACTCACGGTAAAAACTCTTCCACCCTATTTCTTTCTTTCATTTTTATTATCTGTTAAGAGATAATGAAAATAAATTAAGTGTTGAGAGATCATCGGAATTTCAAAATGAAAGTTATTTGGAATTGCTTGTTGAAACTAGTAGCACCATTAAAATTGTAAGTCCCCAATTCTTCCTTTCTATTCCATTAATATTTGATAATTGAGGTCCCACTGTTTCCATTTTTCAAAATTAAGTTGCTTGTTGATTTAATAGGTGATCAGTAATCTTTGTATGCATGACCAAGGATTTGGACCAAGGATTTGGACTTTTCCACGTTACAAACCTTGTCCCTTTTCTAGACAGTAACTTATTTTAAATTGCAAATAGACTCATACTACTGTAATTAATTTCTATTGAAATTGTATTATATAAAATGAAAGATATAATAAGATTATGACTATTTTATAAATAAAATTATATAATGATTTAATCTAAATTAAAATAAAAAATAGTATTCTTATAGAATTTCTAATTTGAAGATTTGGACTAAACATTATGTCTTGAAATCAAAATGTTAATAATAAATAACTAAATAAATTTTATTCTTTGTTATTAAAGTTTCTAGGCCTATTCACTAAAGTTTTAAATTTGGTTAGAATTAATTTGTTAAAACCAAAAAAGAAAAGAAAAGAAATAGTAATCAAATAGATGAAATTCAATTTTAATCATACACACACAAAGATTATAGCACTATTTTGGAAAACAAATCAATATATGGTTATATATTAAAAGTTATTATTTTATTTTAAAAACTGGTTAATTTGGCTTTCATAAATTAAAGGTTAATATTAGTTTATGAGTTAATTTTAAAATTCAAAATATTTATCCTCATCGGGTATTATATCTTACTATGTTACAAAAATGATTTTATTTAAATGGTTATAATTGAAATAATTGGCATGATTGAATCATGAAAAAAAAACTAAATGAAAATGTTGTTTTACTCACAAATATAATTTTATTTTTTTAAACTACATCAGTTCTACCGTTTCTTTTATACATATATCCTATTTTAATTAAGTGGCTCATTAAATTGTCCTTATATTATTGATATTGAAATATTATGAATTAAAACTATTTAAGTTTTAGAAGCTATCAATATTGTCTTGATAAATTATAGTTTTAAGTATAATAATTTATTTTCAATAATTTTAATCAAAATATTTGACATAATGAGTTAATCAGAATAATAAATGATTTTAAAACAGTGAATTAGAAACTTCCTATTTTATTATTCTTTTAAGAGAAAAATCATTTTCTATTTGAAATGATATATTCTTTTTAATATAAAATGATTAGGTTAGTAAAACGGTAATAAAAATTTAAACCTAATTGATTAGGTAAGTGGCCAAAATAGAGCCTTAATTATGGATGTAATTGGGTTAGTGTTAACTTAATTAAATTGTGTATTTTAAAAGGTTGAAAGTGTGAACTGGATAGAGATCTCGTCGAGAGAGACATATTGATTTCATGTAGCGTGAGTTGAGTATTTTGGAAGCTTGCTAAGGTAAGGGCACTTTCTAACGATATTATATATGATTGAATGCATATGTGCTGGTATGGATGATTGTGTGCCCGGTTGGGTATGTGTGTTTCTGCTGTGATGCTAAACTTGAGAATGTTTTTTCATATGATTTGTTGAAAATATATGAATTGACTTGTGGTTATGATTACATATATGCAGATTATGTAAGTTCATATGATTTGTTGAATATATGAATTGACTATTGAGAAATATTATGATGCATTTGCATATATGTGCATGCATATCATAGTTGCGTGTATGTCGAGAGGACTGCACCGGGTGAGGACTCTAGAGGACGAGCCCACCTAATCCCGCGGGATTTTATTGAGTTGGTTTCTGTTGGGATCACTTCTAGTGAGGCAGTACCTCGGTGTCTGTTGGGATCACTTTTAGTGAGGCAGAACCTTTTTGGCAGGATGTGCCTACAACTCTCTGCGGAGAGGTAAAATTCCGGAATTCATGCATGTGAGGAACCTGGTTAGGGAGAATCACACCCATGTAGAGTCTGCATTAGGCTATTGGTGCATTACTTTATTTGTTGAAATGAATATTGTGGCTGTTTTATATATATATATATATATATATATATATATATATATATATATATATATATATATATATATATATATATATATCATGTTTTACCTGCATGTGTGTATTCTTTCATCTATGCTATTTTTATATTGTGACCCTCTACTATTATTATTGAATGGGCTGAACGCCCCCAGGTTGTTAGGAATCGTGATAATTAGGGTATTCAGGTGTCGTGAAGACTTGCAAGATGCGTATGTCTTTGACGATCAAAATCATCAAGACTCAATGTCATGGTGAATTAATTTTACTAAGTCATCCTTGGCTTGGAATTCAAGATCAGCTTAGGGGTTGTCATTGAAGTCATTGTTTACTCTTCCTTATTGTTTTCTCTGCAACTTGTATTATGATCATTGTACTACAAAACTTTACTCTGAGTTATATTAAAGATGGTCATAGTTGTTTTATTTCAAAAAAAAAATTGTTGTTTTAAAAAGAAAAAAAAATACACCCTCGCTGTTAAAAATTGGGGTGTTACATTGTGGTATCAGAGCTCGGCGGTAGATTTCACGAAGGGGCTGTGAGTCGGGTGTCCTAAGCTGATCAAGTGTCGGGTTTAGTAGGGGTATGTAGTCCTATATGTTATGTCTAAGCATATATCATGGAGGTAAGGCCTTTTTTCAAAGATTCGATAAGCATGGAGGTAAGGCCTTTTTTCAGGGGTTTCCTCAATGCGCGAAAGATAAGGCCTCGAACGGAACTGGAACACAGGGTGTATCAAACGGAGGTTGGGTTGATAAGAGGTCTTTTTCGGAAGTGCTTGAAAATAGAAGGTTCAAGGACGATCTGAAAGAAGAAGCCCTTCACGTCAGAACGTTAAAGATGTTTTCGGAATACGAGGACCAAATCAGATACAGGAGAGCTTTCACGGGTGTAATAAAGGATTTGAGAGATGCGCATGAGATTAAACGCATTTTCCTGGAGGAAGGAATCTTCACTATCAGAGTTACTCTATTGGGACCAAATATATGCTTGCTAGAGGATCTTGTTTTTGGAGAGGTGGAGGTGTTCTTAGCTGAAAGAAGAAAATGGTGGGAACGATGGTTTATCCGCATCAAGCCGTGGGAGGCGAAGGACGTGGATGATGAAAGATGGGTTTGGATTAAAATATCGGGCATACCGTGTCATGCATGGGGTACCAAGTTTTTCAAACTTGTGGCGGATTCATACGGTTCGCTCGTGAAGTGTGATGTTCAAACCACCAACAAGGTCTGGATGAATGAAGCTAGGATTCTTATTAAGTCAAAGAAGCATCTTTTGATTAATGAAGAAATCCATGTTTTGATTGACGGAACTTCATACAGAATTTTCGTCAAGGAATTCCATGCTCCTCTTTCGGATTCCGAAGCTGCTCCGGTTTTTAGGGATGTGGAAGGTGGTTCAGATAAATCGTTTTCGCCGGCAAAGGATAGCCTTTTCGGTGAAGAGATTGATGAACAGTGCGCGGATCCTGTTCTCCAGGAGACTAAGGAGGCGTTGACAACGATGTGTGAAGGGGAAGGAGAGAGCAGAGAAGCAGAGGACATTGAAAAAGGATTGGGCATGAGAAAGCATGAAGATCTTAACACGAAAAAGGCAAAATCTGTTTTTTTCAATAAAGTGCTTTTGAAAGAAAACGTGAATAGCATGCCTAAAGCATTTAATGCTAGTTATGATACTTTTAATAGGAGTTTAGAAGGAAGCAGCAAAGACGTTATTGCCCCTTTGTTGAATTCACCAGAAAGTAGCTACGTTGCGGGGACCACTTCCACTTTTAAGAGGGACGGTTTGGCTAATGGGCTGGAAGGTGTTTCAGGCTCCTCTAATGGCCCAATTTCTTTTGATCAGGAATGCAGGAAGGCCCAGTCGGTCAAATCCAGAGAAAAGGGTAATTCAACAAAAACGAAAAAAATGAAATCATTGCAGGATTTGGGAAAGTTAGTAGATGCAATTAATTCCTATTTATCGTGTATAACACCGAGGAGATCCATGGTCAAGCAGAGTGCTCATTCTTCGTCGAACAATCAAGAGGAGGAAGATGACGAAATTTCTAATGGTACGTTTACCCCTGTCTTTCCCATACTGATTTGGAAGTTAATAGGTGTAATAAGAGACTGTTGAAACCTCCTATTTCGGAAGTGGGCAGAAATATGTGGAACTCCACTATCAGTTTAGGGGTTTCGGGAAGGAGAGATGATAGCGAAGGAATTAAGAAAATGAATCTGCTGGAGGGAAGAGGCCAAGAGGAAGAGAAGGATTTGAGGGCGGAAAAAGAAGTGGATCAATGATTATTCTATCCTATAATATTAGAGGGGGAGGTATTGCTTCAAAAAGAAGGAGAGTTAGTCATTTGCTGAATACAAGTAAGGTCGATATATGCTTCTTGCAGGAAACAAAAGTGGTTGATTTCAATGATGGTCTGGCAAATTCTTTTTGGGGAGGTTATGATTTAGACTGGACGACGTCTAACTCCATAGGGGCGGCGGGAAGTTTGGTTATCTTATGGAAGAAAGGACCTATGGAATCTGTCTTTAGCTTCAGAGGAAGTGGTTTTGTTGGTATTCGTGTTAGGTGGAAAGGTCAAAACATAAACCTTGTAAATATATATGCTCCTGGCAGTGTGTCGGCAAGGAGGGAATTATGGAGGGAGCTTCTATTAGTAAGCTCTAATTATCCTTATGTGGCTTGGTGTTTAGGGGGAGATTTTAACGAGGTCACGGCATCGGAAGAGAGATTGGGAGGAGGTTCTTTTTCGAAGAGGAGAGGCATGGAGGAGTTTCGGGAGTTCATTGGGAGCATGGGGGTGGAGGACATACCGTGCGTAGGAGGCAAATTTACATGGTTCAAGGACAATGGAAAAGCGATGAGCAGGATTGATAGTTTTTTGGTTTCAAAATCTTTAATAGACATTTGGGGAGAGGTGGAACTAAGGATAGGAAAGAGGGACATTTCCGATCATTCTCCTATTCATGTGAATTTCAGTTTTATTGATTGGGGACCAAAGCCTTTCAAGTTTAACAATGCGTGGCTCAAGCACGACGATTTTATAGCCTTCATTAAGGAGGAATGGTTGAAGATGAAAGTTATAGGACGGGGGGATTTTGTGCTTTTTGAAAAGCTTAAATGACTAAAGGCGAGTTTAAAAGTGTGGAATCGGGAGGTTTTTGGATGGCTAGACTTAAGAGTGGAAAAGGAAGTGGAAACTATTAATGACGTGGATGAGATGTTGGCGGATTTTTTCGGGGGCAGCAATGATGATATAATAGAGGTAAGAAGGAATGCCACTAGCGATTTTCGGAAGATGTTAAATATGAAGGAGAGCATGCTTCGCCTAAAGTCTAGACAACTATGGTTTAAAGAAGGGGATAAAAATACTCGGTTTTTCCATAATGTTTTGAAAAAGCGTTATCGAAAGAATGCCATCTCGAGCTTGGAAGGAAAGAATGGGAGGGTGGAAGGTGTAGAGGAGGTGAAGGAGGAAGCGAGAAATCATTTTGAATCTTTTTTCAAGGAAGAGGACCTCTTTAGGGCGGTGCCGGAAGGCTTGAATCTTAAACGCTTAAATCAAGGGGATAGGGAGTGGTTAGAAAGGGAGCCGTCGGAGGTAGAGGTAAAGGATGCGGTATGGGATTGTTATGGTAATAAAAGTCCGGGTCCGGACGGTTTCACTCTTGAATTCTTCCACCTTTGTTGGGATACGGTAAAGGATAACGTTGTCTCTTTTGTGAAGGACTTCCTCCGTAAAGCTAGACTTACAAAAGGTTCTTCCTCCTCTTTCTTAGCTTTAATTCCTAAAGTTAAAAACCCTCAATCCCTAGCGGAGTTTAGACCCATTTGCTTAGTGGGAAGTTTGTATAAGATATTGGTAAAGCTTTTGGCAACTAGATTGAGAAAAGTTGTAGGGAAGTTGGTATCCACGAACCAAACGACTTTTATACCAGGGAGGAATATAGCGGACGGGGTTTTGGTTGTTAACGAGGTGCTTGATTTAGCTAAAAGGAGCAATCGGAATTGCGTGGTGTTAAAGGTAGACTTTGAAAAGGCGTATGATCGTGTTAGTTGGAGGTTTCTAGAGTACGTCTTAACAAAAATGGGTTTTGGGGCTAAATGGTTATCATGGATGGAAGTGACTATTTTCAATAGCTACATGTCCGTTCTCATTAATGGAAGCATCACAAAGGATTTCAAAGCGGAGAAAGGGCTCCGTCAAGGGGATCCCTTATCACCTTTCTTGTTTGTTTTGGTAACGGAGGTTCTCACGGCATTGATGAATAAAGCGACTTCCCAAAGAGATTTTCACGCTTTCAAGTTTAGTGAAGTGGAGGAGATTAGTATGCTGTAGTTCGCGGACGATACTATAATCATCGGGGAAGGCGACTATGCAAACTTATGGAGTATGAAAGCGATTCTAAGGGGATTCGAAGTTATGTCGGGATTGCGAATTAATTTTCACAAGAGTAGCATTTTTGGGGTAAATGTGGGAGAAGGACACCTTGAGGCGGCGTCCACGTTCCTTTCGTGCAAGGTAGGAAGTCTCCCTTTCAAGTTCCTAGGAGTTAGAGTGGGTGATAGTCCGAGGAAGTATTCCATGTGGGGGGAGTTGTTAACGACCATGAGAAATAGATTGGCGGTGTGGAAGGGAGTGCACCTAAATTTGGCGGGGCGGATTTGTATGATAAATGCAGTGCTCAATGCGCTTCTAATTTATGCTCTCTCTATTTATAAAGCACCTTCAAGGGTGCTAAACGAGATTAGCTCCATTCAAAGAATATTTCTTTGGAGCGGAAGCGATGTTAAAAGAGCTATTAATTGGGTGAGTTGGGAGATCGTGTGCAAGACATTCGACGAAGGAGGTTTAGTTGTTAAAATTTGGAGGTGATGAACTTAGCACTTTTAAGTAAATGGAAGTGGAGGAATTTATCGGAAGAGAATACGATTTGGAGGGGCATTCTTGAAGCTAGATATGGAAATGTGAGGAGGAAGGTGTTGATAGGGGACATTTCAGCGGTCGAGAAATCAGATTCCATATGGTGGCGTGACCTTCTAATTTCTGATAATTATGAATCTTTGTTGTTACATAAATTTTTCAGGTGCGGTTAAGTGCAATTTAGGCGATGGTAACAACGTTCCATTCTGGTATGGGAGCTGGGCTGACAAACAGCCTCTGGCGGTGCTATTCCCTGAAGTTTTTGCTCTGGCTCGGGATGGCGGCATTGCAGTGGCTGCGGCTGGCAGTCACACTGCATCTGGCTGGCAGTGGGACATAAACGCGGTGCTGGAAGTTAATAGCAATATCAGCGCTTCATGGCAATGGCAGGACCTCTTAGAATTTATTGACAATGCAGTTCCTAGGAGCGGAGAACGCGATACCTTCTCTTGGCGCATCGATGAGGAAGCTGCGTTTTCGGTAAGGTCATGCTTCTCCTGGTTTTATGAAAAACTGTCTGGGCCTATTCTCCACGAACAGGTGGTAAAAGCGGCTGCCTTTGTTTGGACCATCAATGCCCCTTCTAATTTCTTGCACTTCGGTTGGAGAATAGTGCATGATCGGATTGCCACAAAGAACAACTTGCTCAAAAGAGGAATTTTACAAATCACAGATGTGAACTGTCACTTTTGTCTAACCATGGAGGAAACCATCCTTCATCTCCTAGGGGGTTGTAGTGTGTTGCTAGAAGGTTGGAATAAGGTTCACTCTTGGATAGATATCGGCCCCGATCTAACGTTGGAGGAATTCATGCATTTTCCGTTCTACTCCGAAAGAGCGAAGAACGTGGCCAAAAGGAAGGTTGTGGGAGTTATTTGGCTCGCGACATGTTGGAGTATATGGTTGAGTCGCAGTAATATTATTTTTGATAAAGGGAAGTTTAGTTTCATAGAGTGTATGTCGGCAATAGAGCATCGTTCATGGACATGGTTGCAATCGTGTTCCAAGAGTAGTTCTAATTGTAATTTTCACATATGGCATGTTCTTCCTCTATCTTGTTTTTGATTAGAGGTCCGTTTTAGCTTTGTAAACGGGAGGAGCAACCCTTTTGCTCTTTATCAATTCCATTGCCTATTTAAAAAAAAAGGCTTAGGCAATCGATTTTTTCGTAACTAAAGTTAATGTATCCTATAGTACTTCAGTAAGAAGGATAGTTATAACCCTAGAGCATCAGTCGACCTTGGTCGATATGTGTCTCTGAATTATTTGGATGTGTTGGTTTAGAAGGGACAAAATTGAATCGAGTAAGAACTACAAGGTATTTCTTTAGTAACTATATGGATTAGAAATTATGTTTGTTCTTGTCACTCAGAGATGCTGAGTGGGGACAAGTGGAAGTCAAGCTAACAAAGGATTGCAAGTAAGAACCTGATTTGGGAGACCTTTGGGAAAAAATTCATTGGATGTTCATTCCGGTGAGTTTAGGATGAGATTATATAAAGTTTATTGCCTATTAAAAAGATATTTTCGTTATCGAATTGTGAAGCAAATATGGATTTCAATTGGAAACAATTACAATACTTAGATATCAATGGAGCGTTTTCTTTAGGAAGAAAACGGATGTTGAGCGTTAAAAGTGATCAAACCTAAAAAAGTTAGAAACTTTATACGTTTGACAGGTACTTGTAGAGTTAAAGTTTTGTGATTAAACTATGCTAGATTTGTAACTAAAAGTATTAGGGACTAATATTGAGACGACTGAAGGTAGGAGACAAAGAAATACATGGATAAGTGACGATATATATGTAGTTCTGGAAATAATGAATAAAGAGGTTGGTATGAGATAAAGGTACTAGTAGAACCATAAAATTTAAGTAGCCATAGGATTTAATATGTGCAAATGTTAAATTATTCAAGTCATGGGCAACAATATTTTGGGGATTTACTAGAAGTTTCATACCACGTGTAGACAAGGTTTCATTCTAAGGGTGATAAGATCTTGAGATTTAATAATGGGAAAGAACCTATACCATATATTAGGAAGTGATGAATGAAATAATATGGTATGATAAGTAGTTGGATCTCTTGAAAGATTAAATTTAGAAGTTTGATTGAGGGATCGAATACGAAAAAGAAGAGTTGTAGTGAAAGATGTATACATTGGTAATTGTTCTTTAAAATTCAAGCGTTAAGATTTTAGATAAAGGACTAGAAAGATGAGTAAGATATGTCAGTTTCGGAGGTAATATATAGTGACATTAAAAAATAATTTTTGAGATATTTGCACCTAAAGAGAAATCTAGTGGGAATTTGGAGAAATAATTCTTTAGAGCATTAGAACGCAGAGAAATCCGTTGGTTGGTACCTTAGTAATGGTTTGAAATGAATAAGAAATCAATGAGTGAGTAGACGTGCCAAGATGATTAGAAAGAACTTATGCTGAAAATACTAGTTCGTGTTATAAAAGAATATTACGATCTTTGGATAGTCACAGTAATTAAGGATGTTGTTTACAATTGACAAGATAGATGCCATGATATGTTGGGAAACAACTCTAGGCGGTTGATTGCTGAAATTTTTAAGTTCTAAATTTTTATATGATCGATGAAGATCTAGTATGAGGGTCTTTGGAGTTGGGATATATAAAATATGGTATGTCGCAAAGGAAGAATGAAGTGGCACACAAACAAGGAAGTGAGAAGGTAACTCACATTTTTTTAAGAGAGGTTGACAACCTCGTCGGTTAATTGGTAAAAGTTAAAAGGAGTTATGAGTAGGAATACGATGATATACCTAAATAGAAAATGAGAAGGAACCTGAGCATTACATCAAGAATGTATGCTATATATGATGAGGTTGCGCTTAGACTTAAAACAAAGATTTAAGAAGTGGTATAATTGACAAAAGAATAATTTCACGGTTGAAAATTTTATACCACAAGGAAATGAGTAAAGTATTGGTGACTAGATGGAATTTTACATTTGGAATCAGAATGGTGAAATTTAAGAAAAAAAAACATGCTGGAAAATTCGACACGAGACTTTGGAAGTTGAGATGAGGTTAACTATGATATGCCTTTAGTGGATGATTGAGAAACAAAAGATGAGATGTTGGAACAATTAAGAATAGTTAGGGTGACGAGCTCTTTTGAGGAAAATAGAATTTAATGGTAAGAGGAAAGAAACTCAAGTGAGTTTGGAAGAAGGTATAGGATAACGCGAAAGACATAGTATGCCAACAGTGGTTGTCAACAAAAAGGGAATATTCCATGTCAAGGTACACAAGGTTATGTTAGGTAATGATTTGGAAATAAGATAGTTGTGTTAGAGTCGATGCAATAGTATAAGAATGGTGTAAAGTGAATTGTGTCTTGTAGATGTCATAATTTAGGCATGTGAAAGAAAATTTGGGGAGTTGCAATTACCAACCGGATGTTGGGATGATATTATTAAGATTGTGATTAGGAATGGGATTCAAATGTGAACATAGACAAATCACCATAACTATGAGATTAAAGGAAACTAAGGATTTATGGAAGTTGGCGAAGTGGTGAAGTTCTCTACGTAGAATATGACTTCATTTGGAGTGAAACAAATTAGATTGTACTCAATTTATTAATGTCTACTATTTTAGGGGATACTCAACCGATGTTTCTTGCTAAGTGAGTGTAAACGAGACTATGTATTGTGTTTTAGGCGATTGTGTCCCATCGAAGGGAATGAAGTAGTAGAAAATTGAAGAAACATTTATGTAAGCATGGAATGGATTATTATAACCTAGTACCTCGCATGACTTTGAGAACAAGTTACAAAGGACACTATTGTAGTTAGGTAATGATGGTTTATTCCACCATCATGGTTGGCGCCTATCTATTGACAAATTGAGGAATTGATCACTCTTAATCTCTTGTTGATAGTGGACGGGATCATGTTGAATGGAATAGATGGCTCTTGCCTGCTTTGGTAGTGTGTAAGTTAATTAGCATTTTATCATAAGGATAATCAGTAACCACTTCACGTGAACCCTAGTGGAATTATTTGTGACATGGAGACGAGAATATGACTTTGAAAGCTTGAGAGTGAACCTAGGATCCCAGAGGACCTAGAATATGTGATTATGGTTTTTTAAGGTCAATTTTGACTGTTGAACTTATAGTGTCATGTCTAGGCTTGCGTATAGAGTCTAAGTATGTGCGGCTTTGTAGAGGGTTGCAATAGGTGCACTGTCGTGCTAGTGTGGTGTTACTAATAATTAGTTAAATTGTTACACTTGCCTAAAGTTTTGAGGACGAAACTTATTTTAGGAGGGCAGTAATATAAGACCCATAGAAGTACAATAGCATGAACTAGAATTTGAGAATATTAAATAGTATTATGCTATTTTATTTTATCGATTTTATATATAATTGTCTATAGATAACACAGAGTTATTGAGAGTTGAGACCATGCCGAAGTGCTATAAAAAAATCTATTAATATTGGAACCATATTCTATGCAAAATATTTTCATTTTGTCAAAATTTAAATAGGAGTTTTACAGACTCACCGGTCGAAGCAATTCGACACCGTGTGGAAAATTAGCAGGCGAAATATTTTGAGTTTTGACTTGTATCAGACTATTTTATTAATCTATGTTGCGCGTAGATCGTGTTGGTAAGTTTGTTTTATTTTTTTTTACGACATTTGCGGTTATAAATTTACCTGTCCGAATCTATTTAATCGGGTATTTTTATTTTTGATTCTGATCATTTTCAGTCTGTTTTATTAAACTTCGTTCCGCGTAGATCATTTTTATATATTCATTTTTATTTTTTGATAAAATACGTATTCAACTGCTATTCGTTTCGGTCCCCTTTCCTACAATTTTATTCGTGTAAAATAGTATTTCTTTTCATTACACGTAGTATAGTTAAAATTTTGTAGCCCAAGTTATTTTAAATTCTACACGTTTGGCTTTAGAGTGATTAAATAAATTATTTAATTTATTGAAACTACAAATATCATGATATTTCTACTTTAGCAATCATGACAAATACTGTGAGTAGAGAGAATTAAGTGTGGAGATTTGATTCACATGTCTTCTCCTTTAAATCCAATGGATGGTATAACTTTACACTTTCTATTTAAAGACTCATTTTATTCCTTCATCTTCTCACTCACGGTAAAAACTCTTCCACCCTATTTCTTTCTTTCATTTTTATTATCTGTTAAGAGATAATGAAAACAAATTAAGTGTTGAGAGATCATGGTAATTTCAAAATGAAAGTTATTTGAAATTGCTTGTTGAAACTAGTAGCACCATTAAAATTGTAAGTCCCCAATTCTTCCTTTCTATTCCATTAATATTTGATAATTGAGGTCCCACTGTTTCCATTTTTCAAAATTAAGTTGCTTGTTGATTTAATAGGTGATCAGTAATCTTTGTAGACCTTGAGTTGAAATATAGAAATCTTGTATGCATGACCAAGGATTTGGACTTTTCCACGTTACAAACCTTGTCCCTTTTCTAGACAGTAACTTATTTTAAATTGCAAATAGACTCATACTACTGTAATTAATTTCTATTGAAATTGTATTATATAAAATGAAAGACATAATAAGATTATGACTATTTTATAAATAAAATTATATAATGATTTAATCTAAATTAAAATAAAAAATAATATTCTTACAGAATTTCTAATTTGAAGATTTGGACTAAACATTAAGTCTTGAAATCAAATTGTTAATAATAAATAACTAAATAAATTTTATTCTTTGTTATTAAAGTTTCTAGGCCTATTCACTAAAGTTTTAAATTTGGTTAGAATTAATTTGTTAAAACCAAAAAAAAAAAAGAAATAGTAAGCAAATAGATGAAATTCAATTTTAATCATACACACACAAAGATTATAGGACTATTTTGGAAAACAAATTAATATATGGTTATATATTAAAAGTTATTATTTTATTTTAAAAACTGGTTAATTTGGCTTTCATAAATTAAAGGTTAATATTAGTTTATGAGTTAATTTTAAAATTCAAAATATTTATCCTCATCGGGTATTATATCTTACTATGTTACAAAAATGATTTTATTTAAATGGTTAAAATTGAAATAATTGGCATGATTGAATCATTAAAACAAAAACTAAATGAAAATGTTGTTTTACTCACAAATATAATTTTATTTTTTTAAACTACATCAGTTCTACCGTTTCCTTTATACATATATCCTATTTTAATTAAGTGGCTCATTAAATTGTCCTTATATTATTGATATTGAAACATTATGAATTAAAACTATTTAATTTTTAGAAGCTATCAATATTGTCTTGATAAATTATAGTTTTAAGTATAATAATTTATTTTTAATAATTTTAATCAAAGTATTTTACATAATGAGTTGATCAGAATAATAAATGAATTTAAAACAGTGAATTAGAAACTTCCTATTTTATTATTCTTTTAAGAGAAAAATCATTTTCTATTTGAAATGATAAATTCTTTTTAATATAAAATGATTAGGTTAGTAAAACGGTAATAAAAATTTAAACCTAATTGATTAGGTAAGTGGCCAAAATAGAGCCTTAATTATGGATGTAATTGGATTAGTGTTAACTTAATTAAATTGTGTATTTTAAAAGGTTGAAAGTGTGAACTGGATAGAGATCTCGTCGAGAGAGACATATTGATTTCATGTAGCGTGAGTTGAGTATTTTGGAAGCTTGCTAAGGTAAGGGCACTTTCTAACGATATTATATATGATTGAATGCATATGTGCTGGTATGGATGATTGTGTGCCCGGTTGGGGATGTATGTTTCTGCTGTGATGCTAAACTTGAGAATGTTTTTTCATATGATGTGTTGAAAATATATGAATTGACTTGTGGTTATGATTACATATGTGCAGATTATGTAAGTTCATATGATTTGTTGAATATATGAATTGACTATTGAGAAATATTATGATGCATTTGCATATATGTGCATGCATATCATAGTTGCGTGTATGTCGAGAGGACTGCACCGGGTGAGGACTCTAGAGGACGAGCCCACCTAATCCTGCGGGATTTTATTGAGTTGGTTTCTGTTGGGATCACTTCTAGTGAGGCAGTACCTCGGTGTCTGTTGGGATCACTTTTAGTGAGGCAGAACCTTTTTAGTAGGATGTGCCTACGACTCTCTGCGGAGAGGTAAAATTCCGAAATTCATGCATGTGAGGAACCCGGTTAGGGAGAATCACACCCATGTAGAGTCTGCATTAGGCTATTGGTGCATTACTTTATTTGTTGAAATGAATATTGTAACTGTTATATATATATATATATATATATATATATATATATATATATATCATGTTTTACCTGCATGTGTGTATTCTTTCATGTATGCTATTTTTAGATTATGACCCTCAACTATTATTATTGAATGGGCTGAACGCCCCCAGGTTGTTAGGAATCGTGATAATTAGGGTATTCAGGTGTCGTGAAGACTTGCAAGATGCGTATGTCTTTGACGATCAAAATCATCAAGACTCAATGTCATAGTGAATTAATTTTACTAAGTCATCCTTGGCTTGGAATTCAAGATCAGCTTAGGGGTTGTCATTGAAGTCATTGTTTACTCTTCCTTATTGTTTTCTCTGCAACTTGTATTATGATCATTGTACTACAAAACTTTACTCTGACTTATAATAAAGATGGTCATAGTTGTTTTATTTCAAAAAAAAAAATTGTTGTTTTAAAAAGAAAAAAAAAAACACACTCGCTGTTAAAAATCGGGGTGTTACATATCTCATGTTTATACATACGACATAACTTAATAGATGCAAAATATCAAGTAACCAAACCATAATTATTACCAATATACAATTCATACAACTTTCACATAAGTACACCAAAACATAATTCATATCAACACATGTGACTTTAATACGACTCAATGTAAATGTATGTGGTACCAAGTGTTATCCTTTGCAGATTCTCCGCGTCCATACCTCAGATAGATAACCACCAAAATCTCATCCTCTAAGCTTTCAAACTAGCCCTCTAGGTTTGGGACAAGTCACTAGTTTCTGCAGAACTAACAAACATCTCCTCTTTCACACCGAATGATTGCATGTGTAAATAATAACATTTATATGCAATTAAGACCATTTCACAATCTTAATCATACAAGCACATATCCCACCATTTGTCACATATGAATTCACCTCACATTTGCACAAACATTCACATATTCATCTTAGCAATCACACATGAAAACTTCTTCATAACGCTCACCAAATCAACACAAAACTAATAACATGTAGCAAACAAAGCTCATTAATGTTATTCTTAACCAATTGCAATTCACAACATACATACATGCAAAATTCAAGTATTATGTTCATACAAAGAATTGCCTAAAAAGCCATCCAAACATCATTTCTCAACATATATAGACACACATATATGTCATTTTACACAATCATACAATGATTAAATCACCTACTGCCAATAAAACTATTTTTATTGTAAATAATGCCGCGCTAGCTTTATAATGCTTTGAATGGTAACTCA
Source organism: Vicia villosa (assembly GCF_029867415.1). Lineage (NCBI taxonomy): Eukaryota > Viridiplantae > Streptophyta > Magnoliopsida > Fabales > Fabaceae > Vicia > Vicia villosa. The sequence continues at coordinate 82,168,267 of NC_081181.1, read as the reverse complement.
AACAGAGTTACAATTCATAAGTTATTAATTTTTAAAGTTTCACAAATTTACTGCCAGAACATTTAGGAAATCGATTTTCACTTTTGCAGAAATCGATTTCCTCCGCTCCATGAGCAATTTTTCCCAGTTTCCAACCTAGAAACCGATTTCCAAAAAGAGTAAATCGATTTCCACTATGCAATAAAAAAAATATAGATTTTTATGATACTAAACTCAATTCCAACCCAATTCCAAAACCCGAAACATCTTCTATCAATAACCCAATATTTAGTATCAAAACACAACATATATGTATCAATTACAGACATAAAAAAATAATATATTTTAATCCCTACAAAAATTTCATGCATATAGTTTTAGTCCTTGCAATTTTCTAAAAGTTTTAAAACCGTTTAATTACCCTTAAACTTTTGAATTTTTGAATAATTTTTTTCATACATGTTTAGAATACAATAAAACATTTTTTTTTACCAAATTTTCTAATTTTTTAAAATAAGAAGAATTAAGTATGAATTTTTTAAATTTTAAATGATTATGATAAAAGTAATGAAAACCTCAGCTTAGAGATCAAATTTTGAGTTTCTTTTTTTCAGAGGAACTTTTTATAACGTTCTAAACATGTCTTCAAAATTATCATTCAAAAATACACATTGGTTTAACAAGAGGGACTAAAATTACATGCATAACAATTTTGTAGGGACTAAAAAATATTAATTTTTAATAGGGACTAAAAATGAAAGTTGAGATATTTATAGGCACCAAGAACATAATTAACCATTTTTTTAATTAATAAACGGTGTCTAATGTGCTGCTTAAGACAGCGCTTTTATTTATTAATAAGTGTTGTCTAATATGTAATATTTAAAAGTTAATATTTTTTTAACATACATCAACACTTATATTACAAAGAACTTCCTATGTGGATACCTTATACCAACGCTTATTATTTTTTAGCAGCCTTTTTATAAAAAAACACTGGTAAAGATGGCTTTGCCTAAACTCGTTTTTGACATAGTGATTCTATGATCTTGTTTTCACTTTCTTACTTTCCATTCATTTTCTACCCACTTTCCATCATTATACATCATTTCCTCTTACTTTCTTTTCTTTAATTTTTAAAACAAAAATTAGTGTGATAACTTTATAATTTATTTTATAAACCTTGTTATCCGACCTTGCGACCGACTAGTTCAAGAAGACAAATCTCATTGTCCATTAATGAGAGTCCTATTTAAATTCATAACAGAACTTTGTATGAACTGAATCAACACAAAAAGTGTTAGTACTTATCTTTTCAAATTATTATAGTGAATAAGATAAATGCACAAAATGGTCGTATGAGCCGTCACATGTATACTTGGGAGGCAGGTTTCTTTGAACTGCCGTAAGGGGTGTGCATGGATCAATAATCTAACTAAGTTGAATCATATATATGGTTTAATTTGGATCTTAAAACCATTTCTTTAAAACCGGTTTATTTTTTTAAAACCCGCTTACATGTGGATCGGTTCAATTCTAAACCGATTTTTCATAAAAACCAATTTAAAACTGGTTTCTCTTAAAATTAATTTTTTTATTTAAAAAAAAAAAAACCAGTTTTATAAAAACCCAATTTTAAAAGAAAATTAATTAAAAAAACTTAATTTTAAAACCAGCTTTTTTTTTTTAAAACCATTTTATTTTCTTTAACCAGCCTATTTATTTTAAATAATTTATGTCAAAATTATTTTTAAAAAAACGTTTAAATTTGGCTTCTAAAAAAATTATCTAATTAAATCTAAATGTTATTCTTTTCAATTAATATCAATATTTAAATTCGAATACTTAAAACAAATTTGATGAGAGTATAATCAAACACATGATTAATTACCAATCGTTAGTTGGTCCAGTGGTGATTGGCACTGGACTTGGTAGGGAGAACCACGGTTCGATCCCCCGCAACTGCGATCGGGAGAGGGATGGAACCACTTGATGCCAGAACTCGCCCTCGAACCGGACTAAACCGGTGGTATAAAACCAAAAAAAAAAACATGATTAATTAATTTAACATTAACTTCATTCTATATATAAAAATGATATAAAAGTATAACAAATATTTGACAGCGTATAAAAATATTTGACAACTAATATATGATCATCATGCTTAAGCATGTGATATGTAATGTAGAAATACACTTACCAGGAAAAGAAACAACCATATTGTTAAGAGTCCCACATCAGACCATATATGGCCTGAACATGTTCTTATAAGTGGGGGCAATCCTCACCCTATAAGCCGGTTTTGTAGGGTGAGTTAGGCCAAACCACATTTCTTAACACATATAAATTTGATACATAATAAAATTTGGGTATCCAATAACTAAACCACATTATTATTATGGGTACCGATTAATATTTGGATAACAAAATGGATAATCGCTTTTATATTTTAGCATTTGGATTAGGTTTTAAAAAGTGGAATAATTTGGATATCAATTTGGTTAAGGATAACCCTTTTTTTGCACACCCTTAACGTCTGTTTTTTTTTGTGTAAGCAAGGGATTGATTAAAGGAAGAACTAAGGGTTTTACAACCTTTTTACACAATAGAACGGGTAAAACACGACAAAAAGAAAATTACCCACCAATTAAACTACATGAGAAAAGAAATAGGATCTTTATAAAAGTCATAGAAAGAATAGTTGAGATGGGTAATTTTTCCGCAAAAGGACCACTTCCAAGCCAACATCTTTATATTCCAAACCGTGTCGTTTAAGTTCCAAACCTCTTCCCGGAAGCACACCCCATTCCTTAGCAACCATAACGACCAAAGAGTAGCAAGCAAAACAACACCCGCCTTACTACTTTTCACCGCATGAGCCCGAAAAAAGTAATGCCAATCCATAATACTTGATAAACATTCCTCCTTCGCTATATCCTCTTTTCCCACCCAAGTAGCAATTTCGGACCAAATGCGTTCCACCATGGTAAACGCAAAAAAGAGTGGTTCCTACTTTCTATACCAAAACCAAAAAAATAACACATTTGAGATTATCTAGAGAAAGTGAAATACCTCTATACACGAAAAACTCCTTAGTTGGAAGTCTATCTAGGAATAATCTCCAATCAAATGCCTTAATTTTGAAAGGCACACCCACTTTTCAAAGGGTGCGATACGCTTCATCATGCTTGTTAACGGGACCAAAAGGAATAAATCCCGTTGAAAAAAAAACACGATGCCACCGAGAAGACCGAATCATTATCAAATTTCCAAGAAACGACATATGTCCCGTTTTCTACCAACGGACCACTGTGAAGCTCCAACCGGTCAAAAAGAGAATCTACCCTCTCCCTAACTCCGGCATCTTCCAACAAACCTGCGGAAATCCCTAAATCCCCCAATTTCCAAGCTCCATCAATCCAACCTCCCATCGCCCCAGCCGAAACCCCTTTAAGACGAGAAAATTCAAATAACTCCACGAAGACATTTGTTAGAACAAGAATTGTTCTGATCAATTATCTTAGTTTTGATGATAACAATAATATGAATTTTGCTTAAGATAATATGGTACTCTAATCCAATGCAATTTCCTTTTCAGGAAATATATAAAGAGTATGCATAATTCAGCGCTCAGAAGCTTTGTCTCAAAGGGTTCAACATGCAACATCAGAACATGGTCTGGCAAGACATCAGAAGATGGTCGAAGCAGAATCAGAACATGGGTCTATGGAAGCATCAGAAGAACAAGAGAACAGAAGCACTGAAGTTCTGATGGTATCACGCTCAGAAGCACTTCAAGGTCAGAAGATCAGAAGATGCTTTGCACCAAGCTGTTTGACTCTGATGATATTCAAACGTTGTATTCACAAACATCAGATCAGAAGGAAGTACAAGTGGCAAGCTACGCTGACTGACAAAAGGAACGTTAAAAGCTACTAAAGGCTACGTCAGTAGACACAGCGTGAACAAGGCTCGAGGTAGTTGACAAAAGCGTATAACATTAAATGCGATGCTGTACGGAACACGCAAAGCATTAAATGCACTCAACGGTCATCTTCTCCAACGCCTATAAATATGAAGTTCTGATGAGAAGCAAGGTTAACCAATTCTACACCTATTCTGTGAATATCAACTTGCTGAAACGCTGTTCAAATCAAAGCTCAGAATCTTCATCTTCATCAAAGCTCACTACATTGTTGTTGTAATATATTAGTGAGATTAAGCTTAAACGTTAAGAGAAATATCACAGTTTGTGATTATCGCTTTTAAGAAGCAATTGTAATACTCTTAGAATTGATTACATTAAGTTGTAAGGAACTAGAGTGATCGTGTGGATCAGTATACTCTAGGAAGTCTTAGAGGTTATCTAAGCAGGTTGTAACTAGAGTGATCGTGTGGATCAGTATACTCTAGAAAAGTCTTAGAGGGTATCTAAGCAGTTGTTCCTGGAGTGATCAGTGTGTGATCAGAAGACTCTGGAAGACTTAGTTGCTGACTAAGTGGAGAACCATTGTAATCCGTGCGATTAGTGGATTAAATCCTCAGTTGAGGTAAATCATCTCTGCGGGGGTGGACTGGAGTAGTTTAGTTAACAACGAACCAGGATAAAAATAACTGTGCAATTTATTTTTATCTGTCAAGTTTTTAAAGCTACACTTATTCAAACCCCCCTTTCTAAGTGTTTTTCTATCCTTCAATTGGTATCAGAGCCTGGTTCTAAGGTGCAAGCACTTAACCGTGTTTAGAAAAGATTCAGGAAGAGAAAAACGCTTCAGTAAAAGATGGTTGATGAAAGTGAAAAGTCTACACCTGCATCTACATCTGGCTCTGCTGAGCAATACAACGGTAACAATGGTTATACTAGACCGCCGGTATTTGATGGTGAAAACTTTGAATACTGGAAAGATAAACTGGAAAGTTACTTTCTTGGTCTAGATGGTGATCTATGGGATCTTCTGATGGATGGTTACAAGCATCGAGTAAATGCTAGTGGCGTAAAGTTGACAAGGCAAGAAATGAATGATGATCAGAGGAAGCTTTTCAGGAATCATCATAAATGCAGAACTGTTTTGCTGAATGCTATCTCTCATGCTGAGTATGAGAAGATATCTAACAGGGAAACGGCCTATGACATATATGAGTCTTTGAAAATGACTCATGAAGGAAATGCTCAAGTCAAGGAGACTAAAGCTCTAGCTTTAATCCAGAAGTATGAAGCCTTCAAGATGGAGGATGATGAAGACATTGAAAAGATGTTTTCAAGATTTCAAACTCTTACTGCTGGATTGAGAGTTCTTGACAAGGGATACACCAAGGCTGATCACGTAAAGAAGATCATCAGAAGCTTACCCAGAAGATGGGGTCCTATGGTGACTGCATTCAAGATTGCAAAGAATCTGAATGAAGTTTCTCTGGAAGAGCTTATCAGTGCCTTGAGAAGTCATGAAATAGAGCTGGACGCAAATGAGCCTCAAAAGAAAGGTAAGTCTATTGCATTAAAATCCAATATCAAGAAATGCACTAACGCTTTTCAGGCTAGAGAAGAAGATCCTGAAGAATCAGAATCTGAAGAAGAAGATGAACTGTCCTTGATCTCCAGAAGGCTAAATCAACTCTGGAAGACCAAGCAAAGGAAGTTCAGAGGCTTCAGAAGTTCAAAGAAATTTGAACGTGGAGAATCTTCTGATGACAGAAGATTTGACAAGAAGAAGGTCATGTGCTATGAATGCAATGAGCCTGGACACTTCAAGAATGAATGTCCAAAACTTCAGAAGGAAAATCCCAAGAAGAAGTTTCATAAGAAGAAAGGTCTTATGGCAACCTGGGATGAGTCAGAAGATGATTCAGACTCTGAAGATGAGCAGGCTAACTGTGTGCTAATGGCGACAGAAGATGACGGATCAGAATCTACATCAGAATCAGATTCTGAAGAGGTATTTTCTGAACTTACTAGAGATGAGTTAGTTTCCGGTCTAACTGAACTTCTGGAACTCAAGTCTCAGATCAGTCTCAAATACAAAAAGCTGAAAAAGCTATTTGAATTTGAAACAAAGAAGCTTGAGTTGGAGAATTCTGAATTAAAAGAAAAACTTTTAAAATTATCCAATAATGTTGGATCTCCTTCTGATTCAGAAAAATCCACTCCTAGTCTAAACCATATTCTGAAAGAATATGATTTAAGTTTCAGGAAGTTCTTATCTAGAAGTATTGGCAGAAGTCAGCTAGCTTCTATGATATATGCTGTGTCTGGAAACAAAAGAGTCGGCATTGGTTTTGAGGGTGAAACCCCATACAAACTTGAACCTGTTGATGAAATGAAATTCACATACAAGCCATTGTATGATCAGTTCAAGTATGGCCACTCCCATGATATTAGGCACACTTCACATGCTCAAAGTTTTCACATAACACACACCAAAAAGCATGTGACACAACCTAGGAAATATCATGAAACTCACTGTTCCTCCTATTGCTTACAATGTTAAACCCAAGTTCAATCAGAACTTGAGAAAATCTAACAAGAAAGGACCCAAAAAGATGTGGGTACCTAAGGATAAGATTATTCCTATTGCAGATATCCTTGACTGCAAAAAGGACAAAGCACAACATGTCATGGTACCTGGACTCTGGATGCTCACGACACATGACAGGAAGAAGGTCTATGTTCCAAGACCTGGTGCTTAAGTCCGGAGGAGAAGTCAAGTTTGGAGGAGATCAGAAGGGCAAGATAATTGGCTCTGGAACTATAAAGTCTGGTAACTCTCCCTCCATTTCTAATGTACTTCTTGTAGAAGGATTAACACATAACCTCTTATCTATCAGTCAATTGAGTGACAATGGTTATGATATAATCTTTAATCAAGAGTCTTGCAAAGCTGTAAATCAGAAGGATGGCTCAATCCTATTTACAGGCAAGAGGAAGAACAACATTTATAAGACAGATCTGCAAGATCTTATGAGTCAGAAGGTGACTTGTCTTATGTCTGTTTCTGAAGAGCAGTGGGTCTGGCACAGAAGATTAGGTCATGCTAGTTTGAGAAAGATTTCTCAAATTAACAAACTGGATCTTGTCAGAGGACTCCCTAATCTGAAATTCAAATCAGATGCTCTTTGTGAAGCATGTCAGAAGGGCAAGTTCTCCAAACCTGCATTCAAGTCCAAGAATGTTGTTTCTACCTCAAGGCCATTAGAACTCTTGCACATTGATCTGTTTGGCCCAGTCAAAACAGCATCTGTCAGAGGGAAGAAATATGGATTAGTCATCGTAGATGATTATAGCCGCTGAACGTGGGTAAAATTCTTGAAACACAAGGATGAGTCTCATTCAGTGTTCTTTGATTTCTGCATTCAGATTCAATCTGAAAAAAAGTGTAAAATCATAAAGGTCAGAAGTGATCATGGTGGTGAATTTGAGAACACATCCTTTGAAGAATTCTTCAAAGAAAATGGTATTGCCCATGATTTCTCTTGTCCTAGAACTCCACAGCAAAATGGAGTTGTAGAACGAAAGAATAGGACTCTGCAAGAAATGGCCAGAACCATGATCAATGAAACCAATATGGCTAAGCATTTCTGGGCAGAAGCAATAAACACTGCATGCTATATTCAGAATAGAATCTCTATCAGACCTATTCTAAATAAGACTCCTTATGAATTGTGGAAGAATAGAAAGCCCAACATTTCATATTTCCATCCTTTTGGATGTGTATGCTTTATTCTGAACACTAAAGATCATCTTGGTAAGTTTGATTCCAAAGCACAAAAATGTTTCCTTCTTGGATATTCTGAACGCTCAAAAGGCTACAGAGTATACAATACTAAAACATTGATTGTAGAAGAATCAATCAATATCAGGTTTGATGATAAGCTTGGTTCTGAAAAACCAAAGCAGTTTGATAATTTTGCAGATTGTGATATTGATATATCAGAAGTTGTTGAGCCAAGAAGCAACGCATCAGAAGCAGAGCTTCTCAGAAACAAAGAATCGGAAGATCAAGTATCAGCTTCTCTGGAGAATCTAAGCATTTCTGAAGAACCATCTGTCAGAAGATCATCCAGACTCATCTCTGGTCATTCAGAAGATGTCATTCTTGGAAAGAAGGATGATCCAATCAGAACAAGAGCATTCCTTAAGAACAATGCAGACTGTCAATTAGGTCTTGTATCTTTGATCGAGCCAACTTCTGTTGATCATGCTCTAGAAGATCCAGACTGGATAATTGCTATGCAAGAAGAACTGAATCAGTTTACAAGGAATGACGTTTGGGATCTTGTTCCTAGACCAGATGGATTCAATATAATAGGTACAAAATGGGTCTTCAGAAACAAGCTCAGTGAGAAAGGTGAAGTGGTAAGAAACAAAGCCAGACTGGTGGCTCAGGGTTATAGTCAGCAAGAAGGGATTGACTATACAGAAACCTTTGCACCAGTGGCCAGGTTAGAATCTATTCGTCTATTAATTTCATTTGCCACTCAACATAATATCACTCTCTATCAGATGGATGTTAAGAGTGCCTTCTTAAATGGTTATATAGATGAAGAAGTTTATGTCCATCAACCTCCTGGTTTTGAAGACTCTATGTCTCCTAATCATGTTTTTAAACTAAAGAAATCATTGTATGGATTGAAACAAGCTCCCAGAGCTTGGTATGAACGCTTAAGTTCTTTCCTTCTGGATAATGGTTTCACTAGAGGAAAAGTAGACACTACTCTCTTTTGTAAAACCTTGAAAAGGGATATTTTAATTTGTCAAATATATGTAGATGATATTATTTTTGGAACATCTAATGCTACACTTGGAAAGGAGTTTGCTGAGTCTATGCAGGCTGAGTTTGAAATGAGCATGATGGGAGAACTCAAGTATTTCCTTGGAATACAAATAAATCAAACATCAGAAGGAACGTATGTTCACCAAACCAAGTATGTGAAGGAACTTCTGAAGAAGTTTAACCTTCTAGACTGCAAAGAAGCCAAAACTCCTATGCATCCAACATGCATCCTAGGTAAGGATGAGGTAAGTAAGAAGGTAGATCAGAAGTTATACAGAGGTATGATTGGATCTCTTCTATATTTGACTGCTTCTAGACCTGACATTCTGTTCAGTGTTTGTTTGTGTGCTAGATTCCAATCAGATCCTAGAGAATCTCATTTAACTGCTGTTAAGAGAATTCTAAGGTATCTGAAAGGTACTACTAATGTTGGCTTAGTTTACAGAAAATCTAAAGAATACAACTTAGTAGGATTCTGCGATGCTGACTATGCTGGAGACAGAATTGAAAGAAAGAGTACTTCAGGAAGTTGCCAATTTCTTGGAAGTCATTTGATCTCTTGGTATAGCAAGAAGCAAGCAACTATTGCTCTATCAACAACAGAAGCAGAATATGTCGCTGCTGCTGGTTGCAGTACACAGATGCTCTGGATGAAGAGTCAGTTAGAAGATTATCAGATATATGAGAGTAACATTCCTATATTCTGTGATAATACTTCTGCTATATGTTTATCTAAGAATCCTATTCTTCATTCAAAGGCTAAACATATTGAGATTAAACATCATTTCATAAGGGACTATGTTCAGAAGGGTGTTATATCTTTAAACTTTGTTGATACAGACCATCAATGGGCTGATATCTTTACAAAACCCCTGGCTGAAGATATGTTTAAGTTCATTCTGAAGAACATCAGTATGGATTTATGCCCAGAATGAGAAAATGAGAAGTTCTTATGTATGAGTATCTTCTGAAATGAAAGTGGATTATTTTTTAATCAGAAGTTCTGATTGAAATCTTTTAGAAATTATGATTCAGTTATTACTAACGTTTCATTGTCTAAGTTGATTCAGAACCTCTTTTAAAGCAAAACAGCTGTAACGTTTTGTCTCGGGATGGTAAACCTGTCGTTACTGTTCATGGATAAGCGCGCGTGCAGTTGAAGGGACGCCGACCATAGGTAACTGTGCTAGTCACCTCATTCGTCTTTATTATCTCTCCTCATGTCACGTAACATTAAATGCTATCCATCATTTGTTTCATTTTATTTTCTTTTAAATACTCTTCAAACGCTTCTCCTTCCCTCCTATATTTTCTCTTTTACACTCTGTCTGTGTTTTCCTTCTCTATCCTTTTGCATTCATATCAAACCCTAGCTGTTCATTATCTGCAAATCCATCATGAACTCTTCATCAAGCCCATGAAACAATGAAAATGATCAAAACAAAAAGAGAAAAGCTGTTGAAACATAGGAACCTTTTGTAATATCTTTTGATTATCAATGAAAAGTTTCCTGGTCTTACATTCCAGTGATTTTATTTGTCGTTTTATTCATATGAATCTTTTGAAATATTCTTTTTGATGTTATGACAAAAAGGGGGAGAAGATAAATGATAAATGATTTGATTAATCTATCAGTTGCTGGGTAAAGTTCCCACACATTTACTAACAAGAACTGCAAGTTCTATATGGTTTAAGTGTTTTACAGGTATAAAGAAGTGAAGAGACTCTTCAAAGCAAACACAAGAAGCAAAACCATAAGAAGTGTTATTCTGTAAAAAGAATAAACTCATGGAAACTGAAGCAAGCTGAGTGCTGTCAAGCTTCAGGAATCAGAAGCAAGAAAGAAGAATGAATCAGAAGCACTGATAATAGAATTTGATTCATATTTGTCTATTTGCTCTGACAAAATTCTATTTGCTCTGATACATTATTTTAGCCTATATGGCTCTGATACATATCATGTGTTCAAATATACATTTTATGTTCTGACTCGTTCATGCTGACTTTTGTCGTTTAGTTTTTGTTCTGTAACATTTCAGGATGTAGAGATGCTCTGATGATGCTCTGGTACATTCAACAATGTTCTGATACAAATCTAGCATGAAGTGATGTTGGTAGAAATTCAAAGCTCTGAAGCTATCCGAGGGAAGCAGAAATCAGAAGCTGTGAATGTTCTAAAGATCCAGAAAACTCAAGTTCTGAAGCTGTCCTAAATGGAAGCAGAAATCAGAAGCTGTGAATGTTCTAAAGATCCAGAAAACTCAAGTTCTGAAGCTGTCCTAAATGGAAGCAGAAATCAGAAGCTGTGAATGTTCAGAAGATCAAAGAAATTCAAGTTCTGAAGCTGTCCTAGATGGAAGCAGAAATCAGAAGCTGTGAATGTTCAGAAGATCAAAGAAATTCAAGTTCTGAAGCTGTCCTAGATGGAAGCAGGAATCAGAAGCTGTGAGTGTTCTAGGGATCTAAAGAAATTCTAGTTCTGAAGCTGTCCAATGGAAGCAGAAGTCAGAAGCTATGAATTCTCTGAAGACAGAAGCTTATATGATTGTCTCTACCGAAATAATCAGGGAAGTCTTTTATTAAAGTTCTTCGAGTATTTATTTCAGGGGGAGATTATTTATCTCAGGGGGAGATTGTTAATCTCAGGGGGAGACATATTCATATGCTTATGCTATAGCTGTGTAATTTGTCTTTTGCCGTCTGCTCTTTCTGATCGCAAATTCATATCATTTATATATGTTTTTGTCATCATCAAAAAGGGGGAGATTGTTAGAACAAGAATTGTTCTGATCAATTATCTTAGTTTTGATGATAACAATAATATGAATTTTGCTTAAGATAATATGGTACTCTAATCCAATGCAATTTCCTTTTCAGGAAATATATAAAGAGTATGCATAATTCAGCGCTCAGAAGCTTTGTCTCAAAGGGTTCAGCATGCAACATCAGAACATGGTCTGGCAAGACATCAGAAGATGGTCGAAGCAGAATCAGAACATGGGTCTATGGAAGCATCAGAAGAACAAGAGAACAGAAGCACTGAAGTTCTGATGGTATCACGCTCAGAAGCACTTCAAGGTCAGAAGATCAGAAGATGCTTTGCACCAAGCTGTTTGACTCTGATGATATTCAAACGTTGTATTCACAAACATCAGATCAGAAGGAAGTACAAGTGGCAAGCTACGCTAACTGACAAAAGGAACGTTAAAAGCTACTAAAGGCTACGTCAGTAGACACAGCGTGAACAAGGCTCGAGGTAGTTGACAAAAGCGTATAACATTAAATGCGATGCTGTACGGAACACGCAAAGCATTAAATGCACTCAACGGTCATCTTCTCCAACGCCTATAAATATGAAGTTCTGATGAGAAGCAAGGTTAACCAATTCTACACCTATTCTGTGAATATCAACTTGCTGAAACGCTGTTCAAATCAAAGCTCAGAATCTTCATCTTCATCAAAGCTCACTACATTGCTGTTGTAATATATTAGTGAGATTAAGCTTAAACGTTAAGAGAAATATCACAGTTTGTGATTATCGCTTTTAAGAAGCAATTGTAATACTCTTAGAATTGATTACATTAAGTTGTAAGGAACTAGAGTGATCGTGTGGATCAGTATACTCTAGGAAGTCTTAGAGGTTATCTAAGCAGGTTGTAACTAGAGTGATCGTGTGGATCAGTATACTCTAGAAAAGTCTTAGAGGGTATCTAAGCAGTTGTTCCTGGAGTGATCAGTGTGTGATCAGAAGACTCTGGAAGACTTAGTTGCTGACTAAGTGGAGAACCATTGTAATCCGTGCGATTAGTGGATTAAATCCTCAGTTGAGGTAAATCATCTCTGCGGGGGTGGACTGGAGTAGTTTAGTTAACAACGAACCAGGATAAAAATAACTGTGCAATTTATTTTTATCTGTCAAGTTTTTAAAGCTACACTTATTCAAACCCCCCTTTCTAAGTGTTTTTCTATCCTTCAACATTCTTCAAAGCCTCTTCCCCCATCCAACAAGATTCCCAAAAAGGTGTTGTGTACCTATTATGGACATCAAGAAGACAACACATAACAATAGGATCACTAGAATGATCTTCCCCAATATTAACAATGTCCCTCTACCAAATAGAAAAAGAAGAGTATTTTGTGCATTTACCTTCACTATACACATGAGAAGATAAGTCCTCATACCGAGCCTTCAAAACTCTAAACCAAAGAGATTCTTTCTCTTTAAGGATCCTCCACCTCCACTTGTTTAGAAGCGCTAAATTGAATGCCGTTATGTTCTTTACCCCCAAACTTCCATTTTCAAAAGGAAGAATAACCTTTTTCCAACTCACCCAATGAATTTTTCTATTTTCCTCCGTCCCTCCCCATAAAACTTTCTTTGTATGCTCGTGAATCTTTTTACCACTTTCAAGGGCATCTTGTAAAAAGACATCATGAAAATAGTTAAAGAACTAAGGATGGATTTCAAAAGCGTGATCCTACCCCCCAAATTAAGAAACCGATTCTTCCAACCTCCCAATCTTTTCTTCAATTTTTCAAGAGTAGGAATCCAAAATGTCTCCTTCCTTGGATCTTGCCCAATAGGAATACCAAGAAAGAGAAAATTGCTATCCTCCACCTTACAAGAGAGAAAGTTCGCTGCCACTACCATGAAAGAACTACTAACATTTATTCCAATCAATTTTCTCTTGTGGTAGTTTATGCCAAGACCCGAAACAATTTCAAAAGCTCTAAGAATCGCCTTAATGGCCCACACATGCTTCCAAAACCCTTCCCCCACAATTAAAGTGTCATCCGCAAATTGAAGCAAATCCACCCAACACGTTCTTTTAATATCAAATATACAAAATTCTCCCACTTCTATGGATTGCCTCACTAGCCCCGTAAGACCTTCCTACACTAACACATAGAGAAGAAGAGAAAGAGGATCTCCTTTTCTCAATCCTCTACCAACACCGAATTCTTTAGTAGGACTCCCGTTCACAAGCACCGACATATTACTATTACACACCAATAAATCCATCCACACCATCCATCTCCTACCAAACCCCATTCTTTTCATCATATAGCACAAAAAACCCCAATTAGCGTTATCGTAAGCCTTCTCAAAGTCCACTTTAAATAAAAAACAATTATTACCCTCCTTTCTTGCATAATCCACCACTTCGTTAGCCACCAACACCCCATCCAACAATTGTCTCCCAGGTACAAAAGCACTTTGACAAGGAGAAACAGTCTCATTTAACACACCTTTTAACCTCCACGCCAAGAGTTTAGCAACCACTTTATACATGCAACCCACCAAACAAATGGGTTTATACTCATCCAACTTTAAGGGATTTAAAGATTTCGGAATCAAAGACAAAAAAGAAGAAGTGATTGCCTTTGAAAGAACATTACCGGAGTAAAAGAACTCGAAGTAATTAAGAAAATCCTCTTTTAGGATAGGCCAACAATTCTTTATAAATATAAAAGTATAACCGTCCGGTCCCGGGCTTTTATCCACACCACAACTCCAAATTGCCTCCTTAATCTCTCCCTCCGAGAATGGTCTTTCAATCTCCGACGACACCTCTTCCGTAATACTATTAAAAGGAATACCACCCAAGAGCAGTCTAATTTCCTCCGTTTACATGAATCTTTTCCTAAAATGCTCCCAAATCTCCTCCCTCACCTTCTCAACCGATTCCACCATGTCTCCTCTCACTTGAATCGGACCTAAGTGATTTATACTCCTTTTCTCTTTCATCACTTTGTGATAGAAACCATTATTAGCATCTCCCTCTTTCATCCATTTCAATCTTGCCTTTTGAAGAAGCATGTTTTCTTTAATTCTCAAATTTCTCCAGATAAGACAAGATGATTCTTTCATCCTATTCAAAATCTCCTCAAAAGAATCATCATCCTCCACTTCTAACCTCGAGTAGGCCAAATTAAGCTCCCGAACCCCCTTCTCCACCTCCAAATCTATTCTTCCGAACACTTCCTCATTCCACCTCCTTAATTTATCCTTTAAGAGTATAAGTTTCTCCTTTAGGATAAAGTCTCCTCTTCCTTCTATATTTAAGCTATTCCATTCCTTTTCAACAAAAGGCACAAAAGAATCAAGAGAAAACCATTCGTTATTGAATTTGATCGGTTTAGGGTCCCAATTAGAATTGTCCGACTTTAACCATACCGGGCAATGATATGAGATATCCCTATTACCAACCAATTGGCCCACAATCTCCCATCTATTTACAACATTGTCCGAGAACAAGAATCTATCAATTCTACTCATCGTTCTTCTATCTCCACTATAACAAGTATATTTTTCCCCTTTGCAACAAGTATCCACCAAAGCACGTTTATGAATAAATTCCACAAAAGCCTCCACTTCAATATGACTAACCACCCTCGATCTCCCTTTCCTTTACCTAATATCTTTTTTAGCGTTGAAATCTCCACCGATAATCCATTCACCATCCTTGTATTTATCCATCACGGCTAATAAATCATTCCACAAAATCTCCTTCTTGTGAAAGTTGCAAGAGGAATAAACGTTTATAATGTAATATATCCACCCCTTCCACATAAATTTTATGCCCAAAAAACCTTCCCCTTTGAAACTATTAATAACCTCCATTCCTCCAACCTTCCATAAAATAATTAAACCCACTACAACGAGTAAGGGCTTTAAAAGCGCTTATTTTGGGCTTTAAGAGCGCTTTAAAGCGCTGCCAAAGCCAGCGCTGGCGTAGGTAACGAAAGCGCTTTTGAAAGCGCTCTGGTAGCCCCCCTATAAGAGCGCTTTTTCCAAAAAAGCGCTTTGGTAGCCCCCCCTATAAGAGCGCTTTTTCCAGAAAAGTGCTCTGGTAGCCCCCTATAAGAGCGTTTTTTCAGGAAAAAGCGCTCTGGTAGCCCACCCTATAAGAGCGCTTTTCTGGAAAAAGGGCTCTGGTAGCCCCCCTATAAGAGCGTTTTTCCAAAAGCGCTTTCGTAGGTTGCGTTTTTTTTTATGCTTTTTTTTTTAATCTTAGGCAGCGCTTTTAGTAATAAAGCGCTTTAGTAGGTGGCCCTTTAAGAGCGTTTTTTAAAAGCGTTGTCGTTGCTAAATGAGGTATTTTAAAGTGCAACCTGTAATTTCAGCCTCCCAGTTCGACCTGTAATATTTTCGACCTGTAATATATTTTCAACCTGTAATATTTTCGACCTGTAATATATTTTCGACGATATATTTTCAACCATAGGTAGGACTATATATACTAATATAATACCATTATAATATCCAAAATTATATATATACATCATTATAGTTCCTGTCAAACAAACTAAATCATGTAAAGTATGAATACAGAAAGTTTCACATGTAACTAACTCATGTCAAACAAACTAAATCTGTAACATCAACAATATTATACTTCAAATATTGGCAACAGTATGAACAAAGTTAGTAACCATATATCCTAGAGTACTATAATATTATACTTCAAATCGACACAAATCCTACTGCATGAATAGCTGATGAATATAAAATTGACACAAATCCTCTTTGATTTCTTCCAACTTAAGTCTCGTGTAAGAAGCAGCACAGAATTCGTCAAAGTACTACAGAACAAAAACATAATATGAATGATTTAGTTAAATGTAATAAATTATAAGAAGTTATCTAATTAAGTTATAAATCCATACCGTGATTGGAATCTCTAATTGATTCATTTGAAGGATTTCTTTCATAAACCTCAAAACATAGCATCCGCAATCTGAACTGTTTCGCTGTATCGGACACTACATAGAAAAACAAATAAGATTTCATAGTTGTCTTGTTTTATCAAGTAGCATAAATATTATAAGCAAAATTGTGAAAAATAATGTACCTGCACTTTCATCCAAGTAATGTTGTTTGATTTAGTTCGGGATACCTGTGCGTCTCGTTGACTTCGGATCACTTGTATTGATCTAACAAAAATATAAAAGCATATATTTAAATCAATCTCACAAATAATTAAATATATAAATATACACGAATATTTAGAACGATCCCACTTACAAATCAATCTTTTCCTTCATAGCCGGATAATTGCTCCACTCACCATCTACCGAATTCAGAAAATATACCACTTCTCTTATAGGGTTGATAGCAAGCAACAACCAGTGTGCTCTATAAATTAAAACAATAGATTATATGAAAATTTTGCTAGGCAAAAGAAACAAAGATTAGATGAACCAAGGATGAGAAACTAACCCTACTGGTCGGGTATTATACGCCCAAAGAATCAGACTTTCTGTATTGCCGGAGGACAGGAATCTATCGACCAAGCGCTGTCTAACTGATTCCGGTTCCGAAGCAATTGTCATTCCGCTGCAATGGGCGGAAGACACGAAACGGAATCTGTTTGACAATGCAGTCCCGCGCAACACTCTGTCATACAACAACCTTAAATAAAAACATAATAAACATTAGATTATTTTCATTGAAATGTGTAAATAAATTGTTCGACTAATTAAATAATATATCGGATGAGTGAATATTACCAGATGTATGAGTGCATATTAGCGGCGCCTAGTTGTTCATGCGTAAAAATCTCTTCCAAGTCATCTATTGCAATATGTGACAAGAATTCAATACCAAAGATACCTTCACCCATATTGATTTCACGGAGAGCACCATCCTTCAAATCGGATATATCAACAAGTGTTCCGAGCATCGTTCGGTATCGAGGCACAAAACCACCACCTTTTTTTTCCGCTTGCTTCGGAGGACCCTTAGGTGGTACGCCACGAACTTGATGTGTCACTTGTTGTGACCCCCGAGCAGATGTCTAAAAATCATATAACAATCGGTAAAACATAAAATCATGCAGTTTTATATTCAAATTATATATTAACACCTTAAATGTACCTCTTTTAGTGATGCAACAGACTCCTCCTCCTGTAAAATCCCTTTACCCTTAATTGCGGGTTTTGTATGAGCAGTCTAAAATTAAAATGTAAAAAATAATTAACGTAACGGTGCAGAATTGACATTCGAAAACTAAATGATTCATAATGGTTTTCAATATACCTCATCACCAATGATAATGAGCTCCGAGGGCCATGCAACAAATGACCCTATTGCATCTCACATCAATGTTGTCTCTGAGACCATGTCAGGTACCGGTAGCACCGCATCATGATCTAATACAACATCAACTGATACTTTCAGGTGTCTATCCGGGAGCGGTCTATGGTGAAGTAAATCTCCCAAAGTGTTGTGCACTTTTCCCTTGCCAACTAGGCGATAATTCGGTAACGGTAAGTATAGTTGGCAAGATGAAATGCCCTAAACCAATAGTAAATATAAAGTCATTATCATTAATAAAATAGAACAATTTGTAAGGAAAAAAATTTATAATTACCTCGGGAAGTTTTCTTTGACAGTTGATACTAGCTTTATCACTAGTTTCTTTCACCGATGAAGTATTGCACTTTTCTCTCATATACATATCTTTATCTCTTTGCAATTCAGAGACTTGTGCTTGCAATTCCTGCAATTTTTGCAACACTTCTTCATTGGTAGGATTTCTTCTCCTAGAATGCTTGTAAAAAGAGGTTGGAGTCACACCATGACCTTTACCCCTCACCCGACCGGGATACTCAGGAGCATCTAGTGCTCTATTAAGTACGCTCCTATCATCCTGGTCCTCACCGGTGGATACCGATTGCGACAAGGTCTCCTGTAATTTATTTACATTTCAATAATTATTAGTGGAGATAAAAAAACATTTATATATTAAAAAACATTTGATTTAATTAAAGACACAGTGTTATACTTACACATTCAACATAAACTATTTGAATATCGGGATCGACAGCTTGATTCTTGCCCACACGAGCTTCCTTCCACAACACATGTACTAGAAGTGAGGTTTCCTCACTTTTCGTCTCCTCTAACTATGCATTGACACAAATGATAAAATCGTCAAATAAAACACATTTAGACAATTAATCAAAACGCATTTCTATTTACTTACAATTTTTTCCTCTAAGCGTGCATATCCCAAACACCCTTTTTTGTATGGATACGCGGCTTTTGATGCTCTCGCACTATTTGTGGCACTCCTTTTCCGAAAAGCTTCATCTCTTTTCTCTACAAACTTAGCCCAATCTTCATCATCAATGAACATCTCATACTTTTTTGGACGTCCCGGGGCCTCTTCAAGAAAGTTTCCTTCTTTATCCTTAAGATAGTTGTTTGTTAGATAAGCTTTCCACCCTCTATATCTTTTTCCGGCCAAACTAAGAATGAAGTGTTTACACTCATCTGGTATGGTAAAAGACCTCTGCAAACAAACATACGCATAGAGTGTGTTAGTATAAGTAATTTAATCAAATTATCGTCAAGATAATAACAACAATCATATATGATACCTTAAGCTCGTCCCAAATCATGTATTTTTTCTCGTCCAACTCTTTTCTTTTCAGATTCCATTTAGCTACGGAGACTGGAATATGCAAACGAACAAGTGTACCAATATAGCTTGTCAAATTTGCAGAATTAGGACCAATTGGTTGGTTATCAGAATTCCATTCCAAACTACATATCAATCCTTGGTCTCTATGTCAAATGATTCCCTTCATAATGGTGATGCCTCGTGCAACTTATTTTGATGATGTATCGGGTTGAGGATTTGTATCCGGAGCATCTCTATCTTGTGAGTTTTCTTGTGGGTTATCTTGTGGATTTTCTTGTGTGTTCTCTTGTGGGTTTTCTTGATTACTAGCCATTGAACCTGTATCAAACAAACTAAAGCACATTAGTACACTATTAATAAGCTAACAATCTATACAAGTCAAATGGAAGTTAAACCATGCATGTACAAGTAAATCGGAATCGAAATCGATGAAATCAGAATAAGCGTAAAAAAAAAGAAAGTTGTCGGAATTGAACGAAATTTACATGGCTATGGTAAAACGTCCTCACGAACTCAAAAATGAAGTCGGTTTTTTGAAATTCAGACCCTAAGCCCGACTTTTGATCACGGGCAGAAGCAAAACCGATAAAAAAAACAGTCCCGAAATGTAAAGATAAGTGAATGAGCAGCTCCGAAATTGTCAAAATAGTATAGTTACATGTAAAGAAGTCGACAAACGGATACATGGTTCAAAAGTTATGTACAAAACGAAAAATATGCACCAAAATTGAATAAGTATTGTAACAATCGGAATACAAATTGAAAAAACTATACAAATTGAATATATAACAATCGGTACAAATTGAATAACGCACATTAGTCGGAATATGTATACTATTACCTTTTTCACTAACGTCTCTTTCTTTTCTTGGTAGGATTGTGTTCTACGCGTCTCTTAACAACGCGGACGGTTGGATTGATCCAAATACCCTCATTATGATCATTTCTAGTACAAGATTCACTCTCATTTTGATCGTTTCTTGTACAAGATTCAATGCCAACACCAATATCACCTTGATCTCCAATGTTTTCATCAACTATTTTGTTTGATAAAAGCACTATAGACCATTTCGTACTTGTCGGATCATTGACATAGAACACTTGTTTAGCTTGAGAGGCTAGAATGAAAGGCTCATCTTTGTACCTCACCCTGTTGAGATCCACTTGCAAAAATCCTGACTTATCCATTCGTATGCCATTATTATTTTCAACCCACTTGCAACGAAATACAGGAATTTGAAACTTTGCGTAATCAAACACCAAAATGCGCTCGATAACCCCAAAATATGACAAATTTGCAAATTTCGGATTTAAGTCATTCGCACTTGATATGTGCATTGCTTCAGCTACCAAGGTAACACCACTATTTTGCATAGTACTTTTATCATCCTGTTCTTTGGTATAAAATGTGTATCCATTAATTGCGTATGCGCTATAAGAAAACACAATTATACTTGGACCATAGGCTAAACATCTCAACCTTTCTGTTACTGAAGCAGGATCTGAACGATACTTTGAATAAATATGTTCCCTAAACCACGGTATGAAACTTCGATTATGCTCTCGTACTATCCAATTCTCATTTCTATTCGGATTTAAATCTCGGAGAACAACCTTGTGCATTTCAACATACGGCTCAACTTCAATCTCATTGTGCAGAACATACAAGTGCGCTTGATCCCGTTCGACCATTGATACTGTCACAACTTTATTTCCAATTAGCCTTTTTCCTTCTTTTTTTTTTCGACAATATGAGATTTGGGGAGTCCAATTGATTGAACATTTGACAGATATTCAGTACAAAACTCAACCGCTTCTTCAACAACGTATCGTTCGGCAATACAACCCTCCGGTCGACTTCTGTTTTTCACGTACCCTTTTAATATTTTCATATAACGTTCAGCAAGGTACATCCATCTCATCCGCACAATTGTGTCTCTTTCACAAGATGAACGACTAGATGAACCATTATGTCAAAAAACGAGGGAGGAAAATACATTTCAAGATCACATAAAGTAACAACTATCTCTTTTTGCAATGTTGGTAAGATCGCGGGATCGATCACCTTACTGCAAATTGACCTGAAGAAAAAATACAGTTTAGTTATTGCGCTTCTTACTTTTTTTGGCAGAATAGAACATATACCTATTGGTAAAAAATATTCCATTATAACATGACAATCATGCGTCTTCAAACTCTTTAACTTGAGGTCTTTCATGGACACAAGTCTTCTAATATCTGAAGAGTAGCCTTCTGGAACTTTAACTTCACTGAGGAACTTACACAATGTTTTCTTCTCCTTTCTAGATAGAGTGTAAACAGCAGGTGGCAGATATGTTCGTCTTCCTTTCGTCACGGGTCCCAATTCAGTTCTCATTCCCATGTTTACCATGTCCTTCCTTATGTTAAGGCCATCCTTAGACTTTCCTTGTATATTGAGTAACGTACCTATAACGCTGTCAAATACATTTTTTTCAATATGCATAACATCCAGGTAATGTCTTACGTACAACGACTTCCAATATGGAAGTTCAAAAAAAATTGACTTCTTCTTCCACCCACCCTTGACAAGTGAATGTGCAAAAGGCTTGCCAAACTAAGTGCTCACATCTTTCACCTTTTCAAAAATTTGATCACCTGACAAAAAAGGCGGGGCTGTACGATGTTCGGCCCTTCCATTGAATGCTTTTCTCCACCCACGGTAGTGATGATTAGAATTTAAGAATCTACGATGGCCGAGAAAGACATTATTTTGATAAAGATCCAATCGTGTCGTGTCGGTTTCATCTTCACAAACAGGACACGCTTTTTGACCTTTATTACTGTACCCGGATAGATTTTTGTATGCTGGAAAATCATTAATTGTTCCAAACAACATCGCCCTCAAGTTGAAACTTCCTTTCCTATACCCATCGTAAACCTCCACACCGTTCTCCCACAAAAACTTTAAATCTTCAATTAAGGGTGCCAAGTATACGTCTATGTCATTCCCTGGTTGTTTAAGCCCAGAAATTAGCATAGATAACATCATGTACTTACGCTTCATACATAGCCACGGAGGTAGGTTATAAATCATAAGAATCACAGGCCATGTGCTATGCGAGATACTTTGAAGACCATGCGGGTTCATTCCATCAGTAGACAATGACAAGCAAAGGTTTCTTGCTTCTTTTCCAAATTCAGGATAATCAGTATCAACTTTCATCCACTGTGGTGAGTCTGCCGGATGTCGCAACTTTCCATCAATAATTCTTTCATCTGCATGCCAAGTCAAGTGTCTTGAACCGGTTTCACTACAATACATGCTTCTAAATCTCGGAATTATAGAAAAATACCATAAGACTTTGGCCGGAGACAACTTTTTCTTATATCGAGGGGCACCGCATTTAGGACACTCATTCAACGCTGCATACTCGTTTCGAAACAAAACGCAATCGTTTGGACATGCATGTATCTTATCATAGCTCATGCCAATAGAGGACAACATCTTTTTGGCCTCATACGTTCGATTAAGAAGAACATTATCATCTGGTAGCATATCTTTCATAAGGGCTAATAACTCTGTGAAACTTTTATCCGACCATCCATTGTCCGCCTTTAAGTTGTACAACTTTAACACCAAAGACAATCTTGTGAATTTTGGACAACCATCATACAACGGTTTCTCTGCATCGCTTACCAACCTCTCGAACATTTTGGGACAATCCTCAAGATCTTTTTCAAGCGCTTCTACAATCTCTTCGACTCGATCATAATCATATGTCTGTGCAATCGTCGTTTGAAGCATACTTCGTATTACACCTCGACTCAACATTCCCGTTACTTTTCTCACCATGCATTGTCCAACATGTACAACTTCTATCAATTCCAAACCGTAGTAAATGCGATGCCAACTTATTCCCGTCAACCTTACCCCCATAATAGCAACCCAAGCAAGGACACGCCATTCGAATCGGGTCTTTGGAGTGCGCAACCGCAAACTTAATGAATTCCCATACCCCTTTCTCGTACTCTTTCGACAATCGGTTTGAATTCATCCATGTTTTATCCATGTCTTAATTAAGCTAAACAAATGCTTTTGCTTCTTGGTTTCTATATCAGGTACTAAGGAATTCTGTCAAGATAAGAAATAGCTATCATCATTATGTCTTGATCAGAATACCTAATGAGATCCTATAAAGTGTGAATAATAGAAATAAATCTTGTCAAACCACTCAAGTCTTGAAATAGAATGTTATGCAACTATAGTACAAAAATATACTACTGTGAATAAGCAACACTTAAGCAATACCTAATGAGATCCTATAGCTTTCATATTGGTTAAGTTGGTAGTTAGCTAAAGATAGGAAGTTATAGTTGTCTCGATTGTTTGAGTCTCTAAAAGAAGACAGTACCTTATTTCAGCCTACCCCCGATTTCTTAAAGAAGACATTACCTTATTTCAAGGTAATATAAGTCCACAAACCAAAAAACTGGTTGAGAGACACTAAATTGAAATTAAATAGAACCATGAACAATAAACTATAAGCAGAAAACAACAAACTATAAGCAAGAAGAAATGGCTAGTAACCTGAGTTGGACTTGATGTGGGAGACGGGTAGGTTTGAATCGGTGTTGTACAAGTAGAAACCAGAGGCTTCAAAGTAACTATAAAATTAAACACACACGATGCAGTTAAATACCGAAATGCTCAAATATTTGGTTCTAGAAAAGTATGCTTAAAATGATTTTATTACGTGTTAGATTGAACATATTAAAGTTAGTTTCTATACTGCAAAATTCATCATAATACCAGTAATTTGAGAAAGAAATTTACCTTGGATGTTACCGAACTCAAGAAAACGCCAAACGTCGAACTAGGCCGGGAAACGATCAAACTTTCACTCTACACAAGTTACCCCTATAGCAAATTCACAAAGTTAGTAACCACCAAGACAAAATTGATTGAAAGATTCTAAAAGAACCTACATCCTAATAGACACATGAAATTCAGTCCTTCAAATTCTAATTTAAACATATAGAAAAGAAAATGGAAAAAAAAACTCAAATATACTTTGAAGATGCAATCGGGTATTCCTCCAATTGAAAATCATATGGATTAATTCAATAGGTCGATACTTGATCTTGAAAACATAAAAATCAAGCTAGATAATGAACATTACATCATGAACTCTTACTGATCATGTTATAACTAGTTCCTACGTAATCAATATGATAGAAAATTTAAGGATCTTAGGAGTGAAAATAGCCTTGAGTATTTAAATGAAGAGTTCAATGAATATTGTAAAATAAATTGCTTATCCAGAACAATGCAGAGAGTAGAAAATCCTAAAAAGGAAAAGAAGGTCCTTCTTATATGGCATGAATATAACTCTACATGGTTATAATAAGTCTATATTTTGATGTTATAATAATTCTGGAACAGCAATAATTTCAAGGGTGTGTTCACTATGTTCATACTCATTCTTTATACTTAGTTAAACTTTTGCTACATAGTGTTACATTTTTTTTTCTACATTTAAAAGAAAGGCTCTTTGTGGTAGTGAGTAGTGACTAACTCCTGAAGAATTTTACTCATGATCTTGAAGATGCATTCATTAATACAGAAAATTCTTTTTGAAGATGCATTCATTAATACATAAAATTTTTTTTCTTTCTTCAACAAAGCTTTACCTTAATTACATCTGTTCTTATATTATGATTATTGGTACTCTGCAGACCCAACACAAAACCCTCAAACTACAACAGACCCATTCAGGAATGAAAAAGTTGAAATCAGAATTTCGCTAACCTTCACAAAGAGAAACTGGAATATAGAACGGCGGCGGCGGCGAACACTGAGGGCAATAAGACGTTGAGTGGTGGTCGGTGTTGTGGAGGTTGGCGGCGACGAGCAGACGTGTGTTGTGGAGGTTTGTGGCTGTAGCGTTTGTAAACAGTGAGAACAGTGAGGGCAAGAAGAACGAAGAAGAACAATGAAAGAAAAACGCGTCTGTTTTAATTTTGTTTTAAAAAATTTAATTTTAAAATGAGCTACGCCAGCGCTTTTCAAAAGCGCTTTCATAGGTAACCCTATACCAGCGCTTTTTCCTTAAAAGCGCTATCGTACCCTATACTTATACCAGCGCTTTTAGAAGCGCTTTCATATCTACCCCTATATCAGCACTTTCGTAAGGTGCCCTATACCAGCGCTTTTAGAAAGCGCTTTTGTAGACATACCCTATACCAGCGCTTTTTTAGTGTTTTTTTCCCTTGTTTTTTAATTTTGTTTTTAGCGAAACCTATACCAGCGTTTTTTCCTAAAAGCGCTTTCGTAGGGGTGCTGCTAAAAGACATATTTAGTATAGTGACCACCCGACAAGCCCACCGCATTTGAATAAGAAAATCCCACATCCACCTTACTCCAAAACCTATTGGCTACTCCATCTTTTAAACGAGCTATCTTAGATTCTTGAATCATAAAAACATCCGCCTTCCCTTTTTTATAATCACGGTAATTGTAAATAGAGAGCCGCACATTTTTTTTCTTCTTGTAGTGCATTAATATTTGTGTTATTTGCATAAGAAATTCAATAGTTATGTTATCTTGCTAGATTTAAATTGTGGATTTGTAATATATGAGATAACTATAAATCTTTTATATGAATCTCATTTATTTAGTGTTAAAATAAAAGAGTGGGAAATACATAATAGAGAAAATCACGCGCAAGTTAACAGGACAAACACTACCAAAAAAAAAAAAAACTAGAATACCCACAAAATATGCCCAAAAAAAATAGAAAGTTATGTTGTTTACGAGACATGCACAGAGACTATATCATGGTTATGCTCTTTTATGTCATGTACACAAAGATAATGTGAACTATGAGAAATTTATCGTACAACAAATCAATTCAATGCACACAGTTCATTTCAGACCAAAATACTCATAACATCAAAAATTTAAAATTGCAACAAGAATTATCCTCCGTACAGAATCAATAGCATTAAACATTATTGTACTATTAATGAAAGAGAAGATGACCATCATGCTTTAATAAAGAACCAATTCAACAAAGATCATGCTTGCAATTAAATCAAGAACCAACGTAACAGTTGCTCAAATTTTTCTAACAAATTTAAATTTTTTTTGATTTTTCATATCTTCTTCTTCCACAGGTATTGTTGTAACATGAAGTGACACATCCATCTCCAATATGTCATGTCCTTCATTGTTGTTTGTCACCATTTCTCTTGCACACTTTCCCATTTGGGGTAAAATCACATCTAATACATCAATAGGAACCATAAAGAAGAGAGCATACATGGCGGCAATGCTAGGATCTCTCTCCATGACAGTGAATTCATTACAATTACATAAAATTTCACAAGGAATAAAGAGTTCTTCTCTAGTAGTTGCGGTTGAATTGTGTTTGAAGGGTAGACTTATGTGGGTGTATTCAAAATCTATGTAAAAGCTACCTCTAACTGAATTATGAACTTCTAAGTTGGATAGGGTTGGTGTATGAACAGGACTCACATATGAACTTATGAAAGATTCCATGGAAAAATGAACAATTATTTTTTTTTGCTATGAATCAAGATGAAGAAAGACAACTTGTAAGCAAGTGATGATACAGTGTTTGGCATATAGTGTTTTTATACCCAGGGGAAAATCCAAAGAATTAATTGTGCCCTATAATATATATATTATGTTTATTAGGTCAATATATAACTCTAATATTTTTTACCAAAAAATAAAACACTATAAAAGTAAAGGTTTTATTATTATTTTTTTACTCTAATAATGATTTGACTGTATCATTTATTTTGTTTCATAAAAATTTAATTTGTTCTATGTTGTAAATATATATCTTAAATAAGAGAAAATTTAAAAAGTTGGTACATAGCGTGTTTCTATATAATTTTTTTCTTTTGAGGAAAGCTTGTTTCTATTTTAACATGCATTAATTATAAAATAAATGGAATTCGGTTATATGTGAAAAAATATTCATTACTAATAAAAATTTGACTGAAAATGCACAAGATATTTAGCTTTGCAAAAAAATCCAGAAGTAACATATTCTAAATAAGTTATATTATTCAAATGTAAATTAATCAACTCTAACTTTTAAAAAGATTTTGTTATTATGTAAAACAACTAATAAGATTTTTAGAATGATGTCAGAAGACAAAACATCAATCTTATAATGATTGCCCAAAATAATGTTTTAGGACCTAGGGAACTGGGGTGGATCTATATATAATTTTGATATTTTTATTAATATAAATAATTATTTAAAATTTTACAAAATTGCACCCCTAAACTAGGGACCTGGCTCCGTCACTGCTAGGAGTAGATATGGACATGCCCTAGAAAGGTATCCGATCTAAACTTGTAAATAAGACAAGGTCAATAGTAGGACTGTTAAAAAAACTGTCGAACTGAATTGCCGATCTAAACTGAAATTAAATTAACTAAACCATTAGTAATGGTTAGTGAACCGAACTTATATTTTATTAATGGTTCTAGAACCGAACCGAACTTATATTTTATTAATGGTTCTAGAACCGAACCGATAAGCAATTAACCACTTTGAATTTAATTTTGAACTGAATCGTTTAAACTTTAGTTTCAAAATTCTAACTTCTAATAACTTCAAACACTCAAGCTTCTGAACCGTGAAACTTTGAAGAACAGTTGAAAAATGGTGAAGAATCCTAAACCCCCAAATTGGTGAAGAACCCGAAACCCCCAAATTGGTGAAGACTCTAAATCGTCAAACCCAGAATTGTTACTCTCTCTTTAGACTTTGTCTTCTTTCTGAATCTCCAAATCCATTATTCAAGCTTCTTCTATCGTCGTTTTCTATTTCTCGTCGTCCTTCACTTGGTTGACGCTACTCTCTTTCCTCTCTAGTTCCGATTTTTCTTCTATTTATCGTTTTTCTTCCTACTACACTATCTTTGATAATATTTCAATTGAATTTGAAGGTTTGAGTCTTCGATTTTGAATCTACATTTATGTTTGTTTCGTTGATTTAGCTTATTGAAAATTCAAATTCAAATTGTTCACTAAAGATGTTTGTTTCTTTAAGCTGTTTTGAGTTCTTGATATGTTTGAGTTTGTTTCAAATGAGGTTCTAAGAAAATCATGTATTGTAATGGTTTGAGCCTTGAAGGAAATGCTTCTTATGCTTTTATTGTATTGTTTTTATTATAGTTGATAAATTATTCAAAAAGGATTCATGTTGAAAAGCAGCTTTTAATTGACTATTTAGTTTTGTTGAAATTGCTACAAATTTCTAGAATATTCTAAATATAATATGTATGAAAATGGTAGAATATCCTAGAATTATAGTGTATAAGAATATGATAGAATAATCTAGAACTATAGTGTGAATGGATATGGTAGATCAATCTAGAATTATAAATGTATGTAAAATATAGAATAACCTAGAATCATCATGATACTAATCTATCATGAGAATTCTAGAAAGAACTAAAGAGATGTAGAAATATTCACCACCATTGAAAGGTTGGTGACTTGAGCCTATAAATAGGAAATTGCTATCTTGTAATTAATCCTCTAAGAAATCAATGACATAGCCTTCTTTCTAAACAACTCTCTAAAACTATCTTTTATCAACTATCAACTAATCAACTACTAACAGTGGTATCAGAGCCTCGTTTAAGATCCGGTGGGCCACCTTCTATGGTTTCCGCTATCGGGCCACCCACCATTTATTTCCACGCTCTAGTTATCTAATCCTGGCATGAGGGGGTGTGTTAAGAGTCCCACATCGGACAATATATGGCCTAAATATGTGCTTATAAGTGGGGTAAATCCTCACCCTACTAGCCGGTTTTAGCCGGTTTTGTAGAGTGAGATAGGCCTAACCACATTTCTAAACATGGTATCAGAGCTACGTTCGGTCATACATTGGGCGTAGTTATATTACCTACCTAACATTCCAAAATCCTCCCAACTACTTCAAATTGTAATATTAACCCACTTCAAAAACAATTTCTAAGCTATGGATAACACCACTCAATCATCATCTATTTCTGTCCCTATTTTCAATGGTGAAAATTATGATTTCTGGTGTGTTAAAATGGAAACATATTTTTCATCTCAAGATTTATGGGACATAGTAGCAGATGGCTTACTTAAGAAATTCAAGATGTACGGTTGCAAACCTGTCGCTACTTCACTCATAAAAAATGAGAAACTACAAAATAATGATGGAGCCCCAGAAGCTGATGCATCTAAATACAGAAGTCTAATTGGAAGTCTCCTATATTTAACAGCTATACGGCCAGATATAATGTATGCTACAAGTCTTCTATCAAGATTCATGCAAAGCCCAAGTCAAATATACTTTGGAGCAGGAAAAAAATTTGAGGTATCTTCAAGGAAAAAAAGAGTTCGGCATATGGTACACTACCGAAACCAACTCCGGATTACTAGGCTACACCGACAATGATTGGGCAGGTTCACTAGATGACATGAAGAGCACCTCTGGCTATACTTTCTCTCTAGGATCAAGAATTTTTTCTTGGGCATCAAAGAAGCAAGCTACAATTGCACAATCAATAGCAGAAGCAGAGTACGTGGCAACTTCTGAAGCAACGAGTCAAGCTATATGGCTTCGCAGGATACTCAAAGACATGGGAGAAAAACAAGATGAGCCTACTAAGATCAACTGTGACAACAAATCAGCAATTGCAATGGCAAAAAATCCAGTGCATCATAGCAAAACAAAACACATAGCAATCAAGTATCACTTTATCAGAGAAGCCGAAGCAACTAAAGAGATCAAACTCGACTACTGCAGAACAGAAGATCAAATTGCAGATATATTCACGAAAGCGTTGGCGAGACCAAGATTTGAAGAGCTATGAGCTATGTTTGGAGTCACGGAAATTTGCATCAAGGAGGAGTGTTGAAATTGCTACAAATTTCTAGAATATTCTAAATATAATATGTATGAAAATGGTAGAATATCCTAGAATTATAGTGTATAAGTATATGGTAGAATAATCTAGAACTATAGTGTTAATGGATATGGTAGATCAATCTAGCATTTTAAATGTATGTAAAATATAGAATAACATAGAATCATCATGATACTAATCTATCATGAGAATTCTAGAAAGAACTAAAGAGATGTAGAAATATTCACCACCATTGACAGGTTGGTGATTTGAGCCTATAAATAGGCAATTGCTATCTTGTAATTAATCATCCAAGAAATCAATGACATAGCCTTCTTTCTAAACAACTCTCTAAAACTATCTTTTATCAACTATCAACTAATCAACTACTAACAAGTTTATAATATTGTGATTTCAAACTCTAGTTAGCTTAGCTAGGTGAGTCAAGTTCAAAGGCTATTAGATTAGTATATATTGCTGCAGTTTGTGTGTGAGGTTGTTGCACCCCAAAATTTGCCCATCTAATTTTATGCTAACTGGCTTAAGCTTTGCATTCCATCTGCATAATTATTAGGTCATATAACACTTCATTGCATTTATCCAATCAATAAATACAGCACATGATTTGGGATCTTGAAAGGTTGATATTCTACTAAAGATCAATGATATTGCAATTGAAGATGACTTATAATGGTATTGGGATTCTCCTCAACTTTTTGTATCTACTTATAGCTATCCCCATTAAGTAGTCAAGATTTGGTACAATGAACATTCAGGAAGATCAAATCGAGATGTCACATGTAGTGATCCTTATTTAATTGTGTTGGGATTGCTCATGTTACAAGTTATATGGGGTTTAATTATTATTTGCTTGGACTTTTATTGAAGGGCCGTAGAAGAAGTATTGCGAAATATTCAGTTGAGTAAGGGTTGACTCCTTGTCACCTCAATCTGTTGGTGGATTTAAATTTACATTATGGTTTACCTAAGCTTATAAATTGAAGATAAAGGGAGAAGGACTCGGAAATTCAATAGTCATAAATGGTGGGAAATTTCATTCAAGTACTCAGACT
The DNA here is from genome assembly GCF_029867415.1 of Vicia villosa. Classification (NCBI taxonomy): domain Eukaryota; kingdom Viridiplantae; phylum Streptophyta; class Magnoliopsida; order Fabales; family Fabaceae; genus Vicia; species Vicia villosa. The sequence continues at coordinate 82,137,097 of NC_081181.1, read as the reverse complement.
ACAAGTCAACAATCACATCTTAAAAGAGTCAAAATCCATAAATACAAAATTCAAGAGGTTTAATTACAAGGCATTGCAAGAACAGAGTTGAGAAACTACAAAAGAACCTCACAAATATTTCTAATACTTTGTTCATCTTACAAACCATTACCAATATCCTCTTTTTTACACTTTTGGAACATGGAACAAGAAAAGAAAAAGAGACATCATAAACTTATTGCTAAGTATAAAATCTCTAAGTTCCTAAGTTCCATTGAGCAAGCTTTAAACTTCCAATGTCTTTGAATTGTGCTTGGCCTTCATTATGTGTTAAGAGCTCATCAAATATCCACCATCACTCTGCATCCACTCAAAAGGAAACAAAAGAGTGTCTTATGCTCAGCTTCTTCCGCACTTTCGAAGTCTTCAGAACCAATCATCATCATTACTTCTTCGGGCCAGCCCTGCATTAATCATTAAGTCAAAACCTGTCCACGCATTCAAGCAATATTCAAACAGCCCAAGCATTCCATAATGAACAAAGATGCTCTTATCCTGTGGCAGCAATATAGACTACATTTTGATGCAATATTAGTTTCAGAAAAAAGAGCAAGAGGAAAAACAAACGTTACAAAGAAGAAAAGGATTCAGTCCATGCATATTTAGGACCAATCAATGCTAACAGCTCTGTTTTTTCCCTCTCTTGAACCTATAACAAACTAACTGTTTTTGTTTTTAACCTTCAACCCCTCTAACTAACAGTTAACTAACTTTTTCCAACAAGTTATAACTAACCTAGCAGCCCCTAATTAACTTCCCTTAACTAAATTCTAACCTCTCTAACTACCATAACTACCTCCTAACTAATTCCTCTAACAGAATTTAACTAACCACCATTCAACTCTAACCTAACAGCCACAAACAGAATCCATACACACATAACAGATTTTATAACCACCTAACAGTTTTGCAACTACTACTATAACCAATTCCCTAACTACCTTCTAACAGAGCTAACAGAATCACTAACAGAAATTCAGAGTAAACACTAACCTTGGATCTCTATATAACTGAACATTGATCCATTCTTCAGATTCCTCTCTTCATTTTTTCACTCTCCCTTAACCTCTCTCGACACCACCTTCACTTGACTCTCCACCATTCTCCTCATCTTCCATCTCCTCCACTCTCTCAATTCACCACCTTTTCTCAACTCTTAACTTCATCTCTTAACCTTCAATTCACCAATTGATAGAACCAGAGGTGTTATCTTCAATCTCCATTGTTCAGAAGCATCTTCAAACATCTTCAAGATCTCTACGATACCCAATATCTTCTCTGTATTTCCGTGCTGCCAACCTTCAACCTCAAACTTCATCTATCGTCTTCAACCATCAATCTTCATCAGACTGCACACACACACAACAACAACTCATCCACACAAAAAAAAAACAAAAGAAGAAGGGGAAGATTCAGGACACGAAAAGAAGAAGAAGTGTATGCAAGAAGAAGAAGGGGACCACGAGGGAGTTACCTGAAGAGAAGGAGTTGGCCTCTGGTATTTTCTGTCCATTCGCGCCGTCTGAAGAGTCACCGGAACTGCTCCGGTAGGTAAGCCTAAAACCTCATCTTCATCGATTAAATCTCTGCACCTTGATGTTACGTGTTTCTTGCTGAACCTTCCTCTTCCATCAATCGTGCGGATCCTCGCGTTTCGACCAATTAATTGGTGATTCTGTAGCTAGGGTTTGGTATGTTCAAGCCTAGATTTAAGGAATTAGTGAGAGTGAAACGGAGAGTGAGGTTCCACTCGGAGGAGACTCCTCCTCAGATGTCGCGCCGTCGCACTGAGAGATGGAGAAGAGGATGAACATGGTGGCCACGCCGCCGTCGTGAAAGAGAGGGAGAGCTTTCCTTTGAAGAGAGTTGAATGGTCGTAACATGAACCCTAATTTAATCTCTTATCCCTCTTTTCATTTTTGTTATTATTATTTCTTTTTATTTTCAATCTTTTTATTAAAACATGATATGGATCAGCAGATAATCAAACCCTTGGGCCATGAACGAATTTCTGAGTTCACCCCTCATAAGCCCAATTGAATCCTCTGCCTTTTGGTAATCTGTAACAAAAAACCCTTTGGGCTGGGCCCTGCGCCCATAGCTCTTCACACTCTATACTTCAGTTTGCATCCCCTGGTTCTATCATTTTGATATTTGGATTAATTAGTTTTTACCATTTTCTTTGAGTAATTAAATTGCTAATTTTTCTTAATAATTCTTTGTTAGGCTAATCATTTTATTTTGTTTTTGCTTAATTAGAATTCTTTTTGACATAAAAACGTTCATAAAAAATATTAGTTTATGCTAATTATTTTATTTCTCTTTTGCTTGGTTTTGAATTCTTTTTCTTATAAAAATCATAAAAATAAATAGTATCTTTTAATTCATTTTGTACAATATTTTGAATCATTTTGTTTTCATGTTTTGTGCTATATTTCCAAGTCATTCTCTTAGTCAATATTGTACTAATTTTATATCATGCTTAATTGTGATTTTTACTTGTAACTTCACTTGTATGTTTCCATAGATTTAGGACCTATAATCTTCGTGACTTTTAGGTTAGTCTTCCCTTTTAAACACTTAGGCTAGTTATTCATTTTAGGCTAGTTTTCTCCCCTTTTTTCTTTTCAACTTTAAAACATTAATAAAGGACGACGCGAATCATGCTAATGCCTTTTTTTTTAGTGTGAAAGAAATGATTGGGGCGTAGGCCCCGATGTATGTTCTTTCCCACTTAGCGGAAGAGAAATGATTGAGGCGTAGGCCTCGGTGTATTTCTTAACCGTTATTTAGAGAAACGATTGTGGCGTAGGCTTCGATGTGCATTCTCTAAATATTCAAAAATTGTATTTCATTTAGAGAAACGATTGTGGGGTAGGCCTCGATGTGCATTCTCTAATTATTCAAAAACTGTATTTCATTTAGAGAAACGATTGTGGCGTAGGCCTCGATGTGCATTCTCTAAATATTTAAAAAAAAAAATCCTTTTTTTAAGGCATGATTCAAGTCACAAATTAATTTCCCTTAAAAGACATCCAACAAAAAACACTTCAAAATATCTAATAAAGGCTCAGACCTAAACAAAGTAAGAAAGTGATGCGAGGCCTTGTAGTGGGTTTTCATCCATCATGGAATTACACCTAAAAAACACAAACCAATCATCTCTCTTCTTTCTCTTGCCTTCAGGGCATTCTTTCTCCTAATCGGACACGTTATTTCCGCTCCATTCCCAGCTTAAGACTCCAGAGGTCGAATAGCGGAGTGCGAATGTAACTGTTCAACTAAAAAACACAAAAACAAACAAAAACTAAAGAGCCGAACTACGGCGCTCTGGTTCCTGAAAAGGATACGTAGGCATTAGGTCGCGGGGCCTAAGCGAGCACAATTATTTATAAACCTTTTTTTCCCCGTGTTTCTTTTTCATTCATTTGCATGCATTCCCTTAGAATTAAGCTATAGATTTATACACCCTTAGAATAGAACAAACATAGGTGGATACCATCGAGTACGATGGGCGTGAGGGGTGCTAGCACCTTCCCCTTGCGTAACCGACTCCCGTACCCTATCTCTGGTCGAAAGACCTCGTTCTTATTCATCTTAGGTTTTTTGATATTCCTTTCCCTCTTTGGGATAAATATATTAGTGGCGACTCTGTTGTTCTTATTTTCGCGAGCGTGCGACAGAGGTGTGTAATGTTACAAAAGATTTTTATTTTAAAAATTGTAGAAAAGGTATTCCATAGTTTTAAGAGTTGTTGTCAAATATCATAGGTTTTTCTATAGTATGATTAGCAGATTGTAAAATTCAATAGCAAATTATGTCTTCCACTATGAGCATATGATCAACAACATGTGGAAAGTGGTCTCAGAGACTAGAAAAGATGTATATAACAATTTCAACTTGGTAGAATTCACATGAGAAGGATCGACCAGTGACACTTTAAAAAGACACTTTTGAATATCGCAAAGGGATAGAACGACAACAACATGATGGTCATCTTAGTAGGCATATTTGGGAGACACAAAGTGTGTTGTTGCATTTTTCCAAAATGCCGAGTATTTTAGGGAAATGCAGTGTCTTATTACTAAGATTGAATGTGATATGATCAATCTAGTTGTGACTAAACTAAATGATTTGGTTTGTTTTTGTTGTTGTAATAGTTATTACTTATTACTATCATTATTTCGTTTGCATTGTGATATAAATGTATAAAGAGAATAGGGTATGCAGAGTTAGATGAGAAATTTGTCATGGGATCATGAGTTAGGAACAGAGTAAGTAACAGGTACTACAGTGCAGTAGTAGTGCTTTTAAATTTATTGACAACATAAGTTTGAATTGGGATTTCAAGCTGGTATCAACTATAAAGAACTATGTGATACATGCTTGTTATTTAGTCAAAAGAGAATTATGTGATGCATGATTCATTAGTTATTGTATGGAGAATTATGTATGGAATCTAATTGATTTGGATCTAAATATTAATCACGACGTGTTGTGTTGTTAAATTTTGTGGGTAAAACTTAAAAAACTTATTTGAAAAGACAAGAATAACCATTAGAAAAGTATAGGAATGTGCTTGATTCCTACAATGCCTGTTCATCCAATGCACAACTACAAGGGGCTAATTTTTCCATTAGAGAACATTAGTAAGTATTATGCAGTAAAAAATCCACTCTGCTGTATTGGGTAGTGTAGCAACCTGCCCTAAAAATAAAGATTCTAGAGTCGCCACCTATTCTGAAGGGCGAATAGGAAACCCTACGCAGTATAGAGATCAGGGTAAGATACTATATTCAGGTCGAGGGAAGGTGTTAGGCACCCTCAACCCTTTCCTAAAGGTTAACATTGCAAAGATAAGGGTTATGGCAAAACATAAAGAAAGATGACAGACAGTAAATAGAGTTAAAGGCTAATTATTTGAACATGATTAGAGTTTGGAAGAGGGGGACTCGCCTTGTTGCCAAGTGCCTACGTACCTCCTTATGGAGGATCAGAGTCTACGTAGTTCGGGGAAGGGTTGTACGCCTTAGAATTTGATTTGAATGGTTTGAAGTTGATTTGAAATTGTTTTTGAAATGCGAAGTTCGAAGGTATTTTGAATTACCTTATCGTAGTTGTGAACATCGCTGTGTTGAAACACTGTAGTATCGTGGTTTAGTGTATTTTAAATGTTTTGGGCGTACAACCCTGATTTGATTTAGCACTATTAACCGCAACGATCAATAGATTCAATCGCCATAGTTAACAGATTTGAAGTTGTATCGTTACCAATTTTAATCAATTGATTTGATTATTATTGATAACGAATTATGGTATTTTTTAATGATTTTATGAATAATTTGTATCATTACCCTTCGTAATCGATTGATTCGATTAAAAATGATAATGAATTAGAATAAAGGAAATAGGCTAATCATCGCAACCAATAAGATGGTTAAAACCCTTTAGCCAAATATTATGTATTTGAATTATATTAATTAAATGACCGATTATTACCCATCGCGACCGATTAATACGGTCGAAACGAATAATAAATTAAATCCTAAGATTTCGGCTAAAAAACTCATGGGATCGGACAAACCCTAATAGTATAAACCTTTTTAGGGTTTTTGTGATTTGTGTAATTAAAAATAATTAAATAAATTAATCGGAAAAAAAGTCGGGAATATAATCGGGAAAATAGTCTTAAAGGTCATAGCCTTAATCCTAATTATAAAAATTAAATCCTACATATATTAATATATTAAGGTAATTAAACAATTATAAATAATATATAAATAATATATATAAAAAAATATATATATAAAAGGAAACCTGGTGTGTCATCCTGTATGGTGCGCTACTGCAGCTCCATGGTAGACTTGCGTTTTCTGAGTCATTGGATTGAAGTCGCAGGAGATCTGATGGTGTATGATTGAGGATGCACCGCACACGGGACAAGAATCTGCGCGCTGGATCACCTTGCTAACACTTATCCAGAAAATTGAGAAAAATATTGCCTCTGGTGGGGATCGAACCCCAGTTTGGATGATAAATCATACTTGCACTTTGCCATTCGTTCCATGCTTGCTTGTTGACAATCAAATGAAACGAGTCGGACATGACCCTTCAAATGACGTGAATCCCTTTTTAAAAAACAAAGCAGCGCGCCCTACAGTGCTTCTCCTTCCTTTAATTTTTTTCTGCAAAACGCATAAACGCTTTGGCCACGGTTTTCATATGTTTCCATAGCCCCTGCAATTTGAATCTCCTAAAAGACAACAAATAAATAAATTCCAAAGACATGGATTGATTATAAATCATGCTCTGAACATGATAGTACCATTAATTCGGGGTAATTTCACCTCCCTGAAAAAATCCCAATTTAGAGCTTTTACACCCTAACAATGGTGGATTCTCAATTTTATAATCAAACTTCAATTAACCTATGTCAAAAGCTTCAGAAGATCATCACAAACTCATATATACAATCAAATCGTATTAACAAATCGTAAATTAATAAGAACAAACGCAAACAAAATCACCGCAAACCGTGGGCATTAAAGGCATCATTCTGTACGTGTAAATTGAAGGGGATGATATGGTTCGCTTCAGAATCCTTCCAGAATCATGTTAGCATTCCTCTAACTCCTTCAATCGCCCTCAATCATGAATTCAGTTTTAATTTTTTTTTCACTTTTTTTGGAGCATCGTTTTCAGTATTTGGAGCACCGAAAAACAACCCCCTTAGCACCTGCAATTGCTTAGTATATATATGAGACTAAATTAGGGTAACAAACTTGTAAGGAATCCAATCCAATCTTGTTCTTTGATGATGAAGATTTTGATTGAAAATTAGTTATCAAAGCTTTCTAAATTGATTCAAATTCCATCCAATATTTCCACTTATGGTGTGCACGAATTTGGACACCCAATATGACTTGAATATTGATTGAATATGATTGGAGTATGGATTTGATTCACCTTTTTTATCTTCCTTTGATTTATTTGATTTTTATTATGTTTTAAATGAATAAAAAATCCATAAAAATTATAAAAAATCAAATAATTCGTGGCAACTAATTTGGATAACTTGGATGGCTTGTGGACCAAGATTAAAGCTTGAGAAGTTAGGCCCATTTGTAAAAATAATCATTTTGAACCACTTTTATTTCACATATTTCCCTCAAAATCGCCTAACTTTGATCAAGCATATCTCACTCAATATTTAAGCTATGAAGGAGTTCTAAGACTTTTTGGAAACCTCAAGAGGTCCTCTATAAGCCACTTTGGAATATATTTTTCATTTGGAGCTTTTATCTTGATCATATCCTCTTTGGGAAAAAACTGCTTTTGGAGGATGCCTGAAAATGACCTGTAATCTTTTGCATTGTATCTCTCAAATGAATCATTTCTAGCCCTAGCTTGTGAGAGACAAAGTTGTAGAGGATCCAATTTCCTTCAAAATAGGCTTTGAGTGGGGAATTTTTGATGTTCCATGTGAAAGTTATGCCCAGTCAAAGTTGGGTTGACTTTCTCCTAAGAAACCCTAATTTGAACCTTTTTGTATTTGTTCATCTCTGAGTTTCTATTAATGGAATCATGATCAATCTTTGATCAAATGATGGTTATACTTCACATACTTGATGTTGACCAAAATTGGGAGGCTTTGACTATGCTCTGATTATGGTTGACTTTTTAGGTCAAACCAGTTGACTGTGGATCATCTGGACTTTTGAATGAGTAATCTTTGGGACTGAATCTTGAACTTTGAATCATTGTGAATGAAATATGGAAGGAAAATTTTGGGGTATGACAGGTAGGTACATTTGATTTGTCACATTAAGGCTGAACCTTCTGTCATTTTCTTATTTAGAGTGGTCTCTGTTAACAATATCTTTATGATATTAACGTGATCAAATGCAATGTAGTTGGTGTACAAGATGTGTAAGTGTTGAAAATCCTTGAATACTAAACTTGTTCTTATTGATAAAAAAAATGAGAAACCTTAAACTTCTTAATATATAGCATTTCTATGTTTAGTATTGATAAAAAGTTTGTTAGGACAGTAGAGTGTCAATTGGGATCTCACTAATTGGCTTAAATAGTTTATTGGTCCTTGAAAGTTAGCGAGTTTTTGAATTTAATCCCTGTAAATATTAAAATGCAAAGATTTAAAATTTTTGTCAAGTTTGTTAGGACAGTAGAGTGTCAAAATTTTTGTCTCCATCAAGTTTGAACCTTGTACCTCCTACATACCACAACCTTGTATATCCACTAGGCCACTTGTGTTTCTTGTTTTATAATTGCAATGCATAAGTATATATTACATACTTGTGTTAATTTTGTTTAAATGATTTTTTTTTTTAAATGAAAAGTGTTAAATTTTACTATTCACATTTTACAGTTAAATAACACTATCACTATTACTGTTATTATTAACACTATCACTATCACAGTTAAATAATTAATTATATTTTTTATTCAACACTATCACTATTAATATTTTACTGTATATTGGAAAAAAAATTAATTATTATTGGAAAAATATTTAATAATTAATGTTAAATATTTAATAAATTAAAATAATAATTGGTAAATTAAAGATGTAATAATTAACGTTAAAATATTTAATATATAATAATGAGATATTTTTTTGAAATAAATTTTGTTTTGTTTTGAATTTTGGTAATAATTACTGTTTTGTTTTGAATTTTGATAATAATTATTGTTTTGTTCTAATAAATAATAATATACAGTAATAAATAATTTTGTTAAATAATTTTTTCCAATAATAATTAAAATATTTTAAGTCGGAAAAAAATGTGTGCGTTTTTTTTTAAATATTAATACCTCGATTATTAATATTTTACATATTTTTTTATTAAATAATTAATTTATTAAATTTTTTAACTATTATATAGATTATTAAATAATTAGTTACCTACAATATGAAACGTAAAGAATTGAAATGTGTAGTAATAATATACACTATTTACCTACAGTATTGAAATGTGTAGTAATAATAACTATTATATACATTATTTAACAAGTATTTTAATAATAATTATTTAAGATATGTAATATATACAATTGAGTTGTAAACGTTTGCCAAGAAATAAAATTGGCTTGGTGGCAAGGCATTAGTGTAATATTCCAAATGTCTTGGGTTCAATCCCCCTTAAGACCATTTTGGAAATATTTGTATTTTAAGGTTTTAGGGACCAAAATAGAAAAAACAAATTGCGAAGCTTAAGTGGAATAAATAATTATTAAAAAAAGAAAAACATGTCTGCCACGTCAGCGACGTTAGCCACATCATCATTTTTTTGTTGAACAAATTATTTGATTTAATTTCTAATTATTCTATTGACTTTTTCATTTGATGGCGGAGAATATAGATAATACTTTCTACAACCTCGGTTGGGCCTCATGAAGAAACTACATTGCCACTACATCCCAATGAAAAAAAGTGTCAATTGCAGTCTGATATATATGTGGAACCACTTCACTAATACTTTCTACTGTGAAGTCTTAATTAAGTATAGTACTGAAACAAGTGCTATATGGACTCATCTAGGTAGATGTACTATTTATGATAATGATAAAACCCAACTAAACAAAAGGAGAAAAACGTACAACTTCAGAAGGGAAAGTAGTTTGTTCGCCAAGCTATTCTAAATTTGATCAAATGGAATGTCGAGCGCTACTTGTGAAAAAAATTGTGTCTGCTGAGCTTCCATTTCGTTTTGTGGAGAATGAAGTGTTTAGAAATCTATTAATCACCTTGCAGCCTCGGTTTTCTATTTCATCACGGTCTATATTGAGTCGTTATATTTGGGCGCTCTACCTTGAAGAAAAGGAGAAATTGAAAAAATTCTTTCCAAATTGTGGAAAAGTTTTTTTGACCACCGACACTTGGACTTCAACTGAAAACTTAAGTTACATGAGTTTGACTGTGCATTTTGTGGATAGTGAATGGAAGATGCATAAGAAAATCATCAACTTTTGTCAAATCACGAGGAACTCGGGTCACATGATTTGGAAATATATTGATGTTACTTAAGAAGATAGGGGTTGAGTCAAATCTTGACCATAACGGTTGACAATGCATCGACAAACACCTGTATGATTAAGTATCTAAGCATAAGGACGGGGTCTGGGAATAATCTTGTTTTGAATGGGAAATTTATCCACATGCGTTGTTGTACGCACATCTTAAATTTAATTGTAAAATCGGGATTGAAGGAGGATAAAAGTTGCATAAAAAAATACGTCATGCGGTTAAATATGTCAAATCTTCTCCTAGCATACTAGAAAATTTTATGGAATATGCAGTGAAGGAAAAAGATACATACAAAGGTGTTGTTATCCTTGATGTTGAAACGAGATGGAATTCAACTTATTTAATGTTGAAGGCTGTCTTACAATATCAAAAATCTTTTGACTTATTCTATGAACGAGATAAGACATTTCACGAAGAAATGGACAAAACAAATGGGGGAGTTAAGAAAGAGGATTGGATATATGTCGCATCAGTGCTTCCCTTGCTTGAGATGTTTTACAAATCTATATATAGTTTGTATGGATCATTTTATGTCACTAGTGCTTCATATTAGACGTATTCTCCAATAGAAAAAGGATCAATAAGTATTTAGAGAGTGACAATGAGCACATTAAAAACACGGCGGAGATGAAACATAAATTCATCAAGTATTGGGGAAATCCTGACACAATAAACATCTTACTATTGATTGCTTTCGTTCTTGATCCAAGGGTGAAATTGTCTATTGCTAAGTTTTATATTTGTCTTTTATATGCTGACATTTGAAAGGTTGATGATCTAAAGAAAAATTGAAGTCTTCTCTTTCAGAACTTTATGCTCAATATCGAGGTGTTGATGACTCTCAATCTAGCCAACTAGACACACCACTGAATGAGGATGACGATGATAATATTTTATGTCACTGCAGTCAAGAAACTGGGCATAAGTTTGATCTTAAGAGTGAAATTCAATCATATCTACAAGAAGCACGAGTACCATACAATAAAGGAGCTGAGTTTGACATCTTGTGATGGAGGAAAGCCAACTTAAGTCGATAACCTATTTTGGCAAGCATAGCTCGAGAAGTGTTGGCTCTTCCCGCCGCTACTGTAGCTTCAAAATCTGCTTTCAGCACGGGTGGAAGGTTTGTTAGTGATTATCGCACTTGTCTAATACCTGAAATGGTGGAAGAGCTTGTTTGCACGCAAGATTGGTTGAAAAGAAATTCCATCTCCTTATTTTCTGAGGAGGACCTTAATGAGATCCATCAATTAGAGCAAGGTAAATCAATTTTCTAACCTTTTATATATTTATAATTTTCCAAATTATACTTCCTTAACCTCTTGGCTGAAATATCTAAATCAAATTCGGTTGCTTATGTTCTGATTTTGTGCGAATAGTGTGTGTATGAGTTTCTGAACCTTTTCTTTTGTATATATTGTTTTCATAGTATTGTAATTGTGTGAATATTCTTTTTAATGATTCTTGAGGTTAATTGTATATTAAGCATGTGACTTATATTAAAAAAATCTACATGGTTTGTATGTGTATATAATTGTATGAGCATGTTATATTGGCTCTGGAGTGAGAGTTGTTGCCTGCTATTAATGCTTGATCTAATTTCATTGGAAAATTTCTTCACCCACCTCCTAACCTTCTTTCTCACCCCTGGTAAATTTACAACATTATCCCTTGTTTCGGAAGTTCATTTCCGAAAAGGTACTTTTTTTTGGAAAAAAGGTGTTTTCGGAAATGAACTTCCGAAAACGTGTTTTTTTTAATATAAAATATTGGTTTCGGAGATGCATCTCCGAAATAAAGTTACATTATCAGAAAATGTGGTGTTTCGGAAGTTCATCTCCGAACGCACCCCCATGATGGAATTCGGAAATGAACCTCCGAATTTATGTCTGGACAGAAGAAAAATGAAAAACAACAACGATTCGCTTTATTTAATCGGGTGAAGATTACAACGATAATATTACTGAAAATTAAAGTTACATATTGTTGAACACGGGTAGGTGGGGATGAGTCAACATTTTGATAACGTCGTCCGCCGATCTTTGAAGTTTGGCGTCCAACTCGATCGGGCCTTTCGAAGAAAATCGGTCGAACATTGTCCACATAACCGCTAAATCTTCGTCGTTCTTGATCTCAAAAGGTGTGAACTTAATGCCTCCCTCGTCGTTAAGCGATGGCGAGCGGTACTCGAGCTTGACAACCTTTCGATTCTCGGGATAGCGCAAAAGCGTGTTGAGCGACGGTATCAATTCCGCAAACGGCGTGTCGCGCGAGAAGCGAAATTGGAACGGCATCGGGTAGCCGGTTTCAAAGTAGACGAATGCTAGGTGGGGGTAGGTTTGTGTCATTTGTGTTTTGTGGTGTGAAGAGGATGAAGAAGAGTGTGTAGTATTTATAGACTTATTGGAGCATTGATGGCCCAACAAACCTTATCCTGCCTCAGGGGACATTTCGGAAATGAACTTCCGAAAATAGGCTCCAGACATGTATATTTCGGAAGTTCATTTCCGAATTATGCAGAAACAGAGGTGAATTTTGCATTTTGTGCATTGCATTCTGTTTTGTGTAAACAATACCAAAAGCATACAAAATAGGCATAAAATAGGCAATGACAACATAAAACATACTTATATTATATATGTATTGAATCGGTCCGATTTTACATGATAAACAACAATACATACAAAAAATGATCGTTACAAACAAAAACGATCCAGAACGAACTAAAATTCACCGAACCAATCGGTGGATCCTAAGTCAAAAATAGGCACGTTCTTCGACCGCTCTCTATTTTGCTCGCGCTCTTTGCTCATCATTTCTTCAAACTCCGCCATCCTCGAAACGAACGGATCCGGCCAAGTCTCCGCCTCATTTGAACGATGTGTCGTCCATTGATAAGAAGTAGCCGGTATAGGACAACCCGGTTTCAAAAACACTTGAACGAAGTGCCGCGATCGTAGATACCCGATGCATATGATGCGGCCCAACACGTCCAACGGCGGTCGACTATGAAGTGGAAAGAAAGTCTCACTTAGTCCAAACCTCGTCAAATCGATACACACCATATCATACGCACTTGCTATTAGATGACCCATATCGGGGAATGACATCCACTTCGAAACCGGAGCGATACCGGTAAGTGATGGAACAAGTGCATCATGAATTTTTGCAAACTTTTCTTGATTTTCATATAGTCGGCCGTAGATGTCCCGATACGAAGTCAACTCCGCAATGAGTTCCCGTCGGACTAAAGTGTGATTATTTTCCCCTTTACCGAGCAAACCCGCAACGGCCCGATATCCACAATTGCCGTCGCCTCCAACATCAACGATGTTATCGATATATTTGTGCATAAAAAGTGGCATCTCATCAATGTAGACAATTGGAGATTTTTTGATCGGCGGTGTACGAGGTGGCTTCGAAATACGGGCTCCTTTGTTACCACTACACTTAGACTTCGGTGTCTCATGAATTTCCGGGAACGATGCATCAACATGTTCAAAGTAGGAAGGAGATTGTTTTATTGACGTGTCATCTTGTGTAATTTTGGACTTTTTCGGTGCACCTTTCGTTTTAACCGGTTGAGATGGCGGTTTCAAATCGGTGGTCTCCGGAAATGCGATCTTTCGCAATTGTTCTTTTATGTGCATTTTTGTTGTGTCGTCCGCTTTAGCAAACTTCTCCATTATCACTTCCAACTCGTCGGAGATGGTGATTTTGGAGTCATTTTCTTTCGGCGGGTCAAAATCATCAAAACGAAGCTTCTTCCAATGGTCGGCTACCTCATCCATGCGTATTGGTGAATTCAACTTCTTCTTTTTTGCAAGTATACAAGCACATGGAAGGCCGTATGTCTTTCTAATGGTGCACCCACATAATGAACTATCGGGCCCCGTGGTCTCCGACCGCTTAGCTTCATGAAACAAAAAATTCAAACCCGTTCGAGATATGTTGTAAATCAATTGGGAGAATAGAATTTGGCCCTTATACCGGTGTTCCATAACCGTCTTGCTCCGACCGAACGATGTTTGAATTTCATTGTGTTGATTTTCAAGCATTTGGTTCACGGTGTCCCATCCCCGACACAAATCTCCCTTGCTATCACCCAACCACCTCTTGAAGACCGCATGTGCGGATTCAACACGGTTCGTCATGGTGCAACCAAGATGTCTAACTCGACTTGTCCAAGCGCACACGACTTTTTCTCTAACTTTGTCAAGAATGGTGGATTCGACGTAATGACAAAATGTTCTAATGGAACCACACAAAGACCTAAAGTGTACCAATTTCTCGGTATACACCTCTTCGGAGTGTGCATCCAAAATTTCCTTCCATGCCGACATTATCCTTTCAACCACAACACCGGCTTTGACAACTTTACCGTTTTCATCCGGCCTATCTTTTGTCCCAACCGCGGGTTTCAACTTGCTTCTCACGTTGCAAGTTATGTGATACCGACAAAGCAACGCGGTCGATGTCGGGCAGACGGTATCGACCGCATTCATCAAAGCATTGTCTCGATCGGTGACAATGACGTTTGGCATAACCTCTTGATCAACTAACAAAGACTTGCAAATTCCCAAGGCCCACGTAAAGTTTTCTTCTTTTTCACACTCCAAAAAAGCAAACCCCACCGAATAAGTCTTGTCCGTCGAGGTCACACCGACGATCTCTAGAAGAGGAAGCCTATACTTGTTTGTCTTGTACGTCGAATCCATGACTAGAACGGTTGGAAATGTGTTGAACAATTTGATACTTTCGGGATGAGTCCAAAAAATATCACGCACGGTAACTTTGTCCTCGGAGGAACGGAAGCTTGAAACATAATTGTTATCGCCTAGAAGTTTAAAAAGTTGTTGCATTTCCGACCGAGGGCCCATATTCAAAACCTTGAGATTGTGTCGTTCATTGTAAACTTGCTTGATATTTGAAACGCTATCCGGTTTCTTACGCTTTAAATCGGCAAGTATGTTGCGAGGCGCCACTTTGACTATCGTTAGGTCCGATATCACATTTCTCTCTTCGCGGAACAAACGACACGCCATTGGATGCCCGTGTAACTTGACATCCAAGGCATGATTATGCATTCCACAAATTACGGTTAACCGCCACAAATCATCAACCCTCCGAGTGGCACGCAACTTAAACGGACACCCGCACTTTCTCGATCCCGTGTCCTCGTGTTTTAGCACCCGGTTTGATTGTACATATCTACCACCCCGTTCGCAATTCAAAACAACGAAAGCTTTCCGCCTACTATTTCCGTTGTCCGACCTTAAAATAACAATTCCAAATCCATGTTTGTTAGCTTCCTTCCGAACCCAATCAATCAATTGTTCTCGACTACCGAAACTCCGATCATTTGTAAAATGTTGCCGAACTTCGACCGTATTGATCATGGGAGTAGCGTCAATAACCGGATCGTTATTAACGTTGACAATTTCCGGATTTAATACTCCATCGTCTTGCACAATGTTGTCCGGATGCACCATACCTAACAAATGCAAAAATTAGCAAAATTGGCCAAAACTGTTTTTTTTTAACTGCCAGGGCATATTTCGGAATTTCATTTCCGAAATTTATTAGGTGATATATTTCGGAAATGAACTTCCGAACCATATCAGTTTTCAGCATAAATTTGTTGAATCAATGTAGTGAAATAGGGGATGAAATGAGAGATGTTTACCTGAAATTGTAGCTTTCTATGCTCCCTTTAACGTGATCAACGGTTTGAAACTTGATTTTAGGGCGAAAAATTGATGGAGATTGATTGGGTTTTAGAGAGGGTTTTGAGAAGTTTTGGAGAAAAATGATGAAATAGTGAAGGAGGGAAATTTGTATATGCAGAAATATTTTCGGAAATGAACTTCCGAAAATATTCACGGTTTTGAATTTTTTATGGCTTCGGAGATGCATCTCCGAAAATACCAAAAAAGTGGTATTTTCGGAGATGCATTTCCGAAGTAAAAAAAAAATCAAAAAAAAATAACTTCGGAAGTTCATTTCCGAAGCAGGGGCAGTTTTGGGTTTTCGCTGGGGGTG
The DNA here is from genome assembly GCF_029867415.1 of Vicia villosa. Lineage (NCBI taxonomy): Eukaryota > Viridiplantae > Streptophyta > Magnoliopsida > Fabales > Fabaceae > Vicia > Vicia villosa. Next base: position 82,120,968 of record NC_081181.1, on the reverse strand, counting down.
ACCCCCCATAAAGAGGTGGGTAAAGAAATTTTCTTTCATTGGTTAGAAAAGTAAATGAAAGTTTTGGTTAGTTTGATTATTATTCAGTTTTGGTCCTTCACATACCATGTGCGAAAGGAGCCAATATATATACTCGAGGCTTTCTGCAGCAACATTCATATTCCTTTGTTCTTTGTCTACTGATCGAAAAACAAGCTGTAATATATGTGTTGTCATGAAAATATAAAACCATAGAAAACCAATGTAGAAATGTTTAGTGATTGTTGATCTGTTTCAAGTCATTTAGTGATTCTTTGTTGTTGTTTTTAGTGTACCTTACTTGTTGGTTATGATTATGTTGATATCTTTCTTGTTTGTCAATATAATTTTGGCTTACATTTTAGTTATGATATCTAATTTGGTTATGATTATGTGATAACTAACTTGTCGTTGTAATTTTGATTTTGCTTTGTAGAGATAACATCTCTGACATTGGTTAATCTTGATCATGATGAAGACTACTTTGCAAGTTAAAAGAGTTTCAGAAGACCCTAGTTTAATTTTAGTTGCTTTTGGTTTAAGAAATTGTTCGATTGAATTTTGGTTGAAGAAATGGTTCGATTGAATTTTGGTTTAAGAAAAGTTGTATATAGATATTAGGATTGACTTTTTCGAGCTTATCTGCTAATGTAAGTTTTGTGACCCTGTTTGGGAGACTTTACTAAAACAGCTTATGACATTTTTTATAAGGTTTTTTTAGCTTATTTTAATAAGTTCTTCAAGATAGCTTATGAGAACAACTTATAACATATATAAAAACTATTTAAATTTATTATATTTTTTTCTATAAAAATGCCTTATACAAGCTTATTCATAAGTGCTTATTTTGATTAGCACTTTTGTTATAAGCTGTTTATCCAAACAGCTCTAAATATTGCAAAAGTTGACTAATTTGTGATTTTTTTAATGATTTTTGTAATTTTGAATTAATTTGGATTTTGATTATGAATGTAGATTAAAAAAATTTAAGTTAAAAATTATGTATAACAATATATTAAAAGAGTTTATAAAATAGATGTTAAAAATAAATTTAAATAGATTTTTTATTAAAAAAATTCAAAACTAAGTATAACGATTCGGTTCTTTAGCAAGTGGTTCGGTTTGGGAAAATTGTCTTCTAATGGTTTGGTATGGTTCGGAATTCCGGACTACTTTTGATTCAATTCGGTTCTAAAAAAATTGAAACAATTCAGATGCCTTTATGTAATGGTTCGGTTCGGTTCAATTTTCTAAAAAAACCGAACCATGAACAACCCTAGTCGATAGATAATTGAACAAGTTGTATTCTGACATTTGCCCGCTTGGACGGTGACAATTGAAATAAAGTTTATAGTTCTCTAAAATTCCTAATATAACATGTATAAAAAAACTCCTTAAACAATATACATCTCATATCTTATTGTCACATACTTAAGGGTAAGTGTGTTTAAGGTACCACCCGTTTTCCATCACATCAATACAACAAGACAAACAATATTTCTAGGTCCGGGAATAAAGATACCTGATATATCTATCGGCAAGAAAAGCTTCTTTAGAGGAAAGAACAATTGTGTGGTATGTGGGAATGAAAAAAACGTCCAAATTACTTTCTTAAACATCAGAAATTTGAAAATTAAGGAAGAAGAGCAACACGCAACTCCAACCATTCGCGATTAATGACTTGCAAAGTCTTGAGGAGGACCCCTTGTCTGAAAGAAAGACTTATTGAATCATCATCTAACATATGAAGTCAGAGCAAACCTCCTTCAATAGTATAAGTGTTTGTCCCCCTCTCTTAGATGGTGTTCTTCAAACGCAAGTGGAGGAATATAAAGATCCTCCTTAGGAAATGAACAACACTACACCTACATCTCCCTTTGAGAGGTTGAGCACCAAATAATGAAGTAAAAATTTTTGTTGAGGAAGTTACTCGTGTCTATCAAAAGGCAATATGTCCCTTTTGAGCTCAATAACTTTTAGCTTTGAGAAGTTCTACATCACGATTGTTTCCAACCTCTTAGACTCATAGACAACGTATTCTTAAACCATAATGATGACTTGTCACAACATCAATTAGCACAGAGTCGCCTAAGGCATAAAACTTGGTGACTGTCATTTCAAAAGCAATCTCCTCCAAGTCCAACGGTAGGTGTCATAGAAGAAATTCTAGTTCCTCATCCTCAGATGATTCAAAAGAGGAGGATGTAATCTTTTTTTGAAACAACTCCAAAAAAAAAATGAGAATGGGAACCTACAAAAAAACAACAGATCTTGACAAATATGTGGATCTAGTCGACGATCTTTTTAATTTTCATGAACTAAGGGCCCTTTAAAAATGCAAGTTATTTGTCCTTATTCTGAAGGAGTCATGGTATGATTTAGAGGGTTGGAGAATGAGTCAAATAATTTGTGAGGGCATCTTCATAGATGTTTATGATCTTACGTTGAAAGGTTCAACAGGGAAGTGATGCTACTGAAGATTGCTGACAACAAGATAAAAAAATACCTTTTGAGTCTCAGACTACAACGAGAGTATAAATTCACTTAAGGATTGGAATCAAAATCCCTAAAACCTTCAACAATCTACTAACAAAAAGCAAAAATATTAGGAGGAAAAGTTACTAGTTAGCTAGCAAGATAATATATGGAGAAAGGTTCGAGAAAGTAGAGACAAACAAAAGAGAAAATGAAGTGACCATACCTAGAGCTATGAAGGGAGGCGGAGTTAAAAAATAATCCCGAAAAAATAAAGAAGGAAGAGGGTCATCACCAGTCCAGATACATAGATTACACTCCACTTAATATATCGAGAAAGTACATCCTATAAGAAATAATCAATGCAAAGTTTTAAGAAGATAAAATCAAAACATCAAACCTATCTAAGAATATCCTAGAATGGACAAATCTCAATATTGCTGCTTCCATCGATGCAACATCCATAATGCAAAAAATATATTCAGCTAAACAAAATTATCAATGATATGATTAGGTAAGGAAGGTTGTCTAGATTTTTCCTTCAAGATAAATCAGACCCTAGGAGAAGAGGCCATAGGACGATATCCCACAAAGAAAAGGAACAAAGTAACCCATATAACCGAAAAAGAGAAAAATTCTGATGTTGAAGAAGAAAAAAAAGTTGCCATAGACGAGCAAAGTCTTTCACCTAAAGAACACGACAACCAATAGGAGAATACTTAACAAATGTTTACGGTTGGTACGTAAACTGAAGCTATTGTTTCAAACTTTATTTTGTAACTATATTTTTGTGAGCTGAATTTTCTCATTGGAGACTTAAAAACATATTTTGGAATAGCAGAAGCTAGAAAGAAGTTAAAATGTCTTCGTACTGACAAAAGAGGAAAATTTACTAGAGCTTTCAAACATTAGTGCAAGAGCAACGCAATCCAACATTAAAGATTTGTCCCCAACACGTGTCAACAAAATGGAGTGACTGAGAGGATGAACATAACAAATTTTAAAAGAGTGATAACAATATTATCTCATAAAAATGTAACTTTTTGGGGTTGTACTTGGTTTTGCTGCAAGTTTAACTAGATGTAGAGTAGTTAGATATGAAGATTGTGTTTCTTTATGGCAATTTAGAATAATAACTTTATATGAAGAATCCATAGGGGTTCAAATTCAAAATCATCACCAAGATAAATGGAAGAATTTTGGCAGACACATAAAACCAAATAAATGAAAGTTATATGGTAGAGGTATTTCTGAATCTAGGTTGAGGCACATTGCATATATTCTTGGATTCACTATGGAATAGACACCATTTAACTATATTGGAGCTCCTATATTCCAAGGCAAGCCTATAACTCATCATCTTCATATCATAGTAGATAAACTATCAGTCAGGCTAGCAACTTGGAAGGGACTCTTTAAATGATGGGTATTGTTCAATTTGTCGAATCAGTCATACAAGACATGTATTTGTATAGTCTTAGGATTTATCAATGGGCAATCAATCTTCTTAACCAACTATATTCTTACATTAGAAATTTTGTGTGGACAGGTAGCATGAACAATAGAAAGTCGATTACAACATATTAAAAGGTTTTTTTTCACTTTTGACTAAAGGAAGTCTTGGCCAGAGAGATATAAAGATAATAAACAAAGTCGGTTGTTTATCACGTTGTAGAATATCAATAATCAATGATTTTCTATACATATTAGTATATTTATTCTTCAATATGGACTAGAATTAAGGGTTCCTTTTTCCTTTCTCAAGGAACATAGTAGATAACAAGTTGGTAATGGGAAGACCATTGATTTATGGACACACAATTGGTTGGGGAAAAATTATAGTTTTACACCTTGTATTACCCATGAATATTAAATTTATGTAAACTATTAAGGGAAATTCAATTATCCAAGACATCAATTGGAACATCCCTCATGGATTATCCATCTAGGCTCCTCAAAAACTATTGAAGTCATTTTAAAAATTAATTTGTCATTTGATAATATTGTTGAACATGTGACTTCACACACAATATGGAGGGGGGGTGAATTGTGGGTTTAAGAGAAACTATGGTTTGAAAAGATTTACAATTATTTTCATAGTTTAAAAACATTTTTAGAAATAAATAGTGGAAGTTAAAACTGCGGAAAATAAAAGTTTAGGGAAAGAGAAAAAACACTAGGAATTTATACTAGTTCAATCAAGAAGACATATTTGTGTCCCCAAGATTTGATCTTAGTAATATCCAATAAATCTTAATTGTTTTTAGTATGTTGAACTCTCGAATCCCCTTATAAAAGGAAAAAATGAAGTTTCAAGCTAACTTTTAACCAAACAATAAACAATAGAGAGAAGTGGATTGGCTTCCTTCCAAATATGAACTTTTAGAGAGAAGTAATTAGTAATCCTTTCAAACTGCAGATTAAAGTGGCTAGTATTATTTCCAAACAACAACGTGAAGTGGTTAGTCCCCAAGCTAAATTGATATTTTCTACAAACTTATGTAAAACCAACGTGAGATTTTCAGCAAGCTTAACTCACAAACTGAACAAAGAGTTTAAACCAGGCTTATTTTGAACCAAATAAAAAATTTAACCGGGCTGAGCTTATGAACTGAATTGGGTTTTTTACCAGGATAACCAAAAATTAAATATAAGATTCTGAACTGGGATGATATCGAACCAAAAAAATATTTTACCCAAGCTTAGCTTACGAACCGAACCGTCTACTTCAAACCTAAGTCCACAAATGAAAGCTTGTTAAGGGTTTAGCTTTTAAACCAAACAAACAATCCCTTATGGATCCATTATTCAACCAAGAAAAAATACTCATTGGTGAATTTACAATAATGCCCTTTCTAGAATACAAAAATGCCTCACTAAACAAAAGGACTTTCTCAAAGCGCTGCAGCTAAAATTATGTTAGAGAAAGTGGAAAATATTTTAGAGAGAGAGAGAGAGAGTGTGAGTGAAGTGTGAAATAGAATGCTTACATTTCTGTATGTAAAATTATGAAGTGAATTGTAACGCCCGAAAATATTATTATTTGCTTAATTTAGTCATTTATGACGTTTATTGAGATTTTCGCGTTTTGAGGTGATTTAGTCAGTATTAGTTCGGGATAGCAGGACGATATTTAATCGATTGGAAATTTTAATGTTTTTAGTATTAATAATATTAATGAGGTCATATGTAGCATTTTGGGAATTTTTCGAGTAATTAAGATTAGACCGTAAATATGAGACACAGAGTAATCAGTCGGTATATTAAAATAATCAGATTTTATTTTAATGATATTTAAGTGGTGGTATTATTTTTTTATTAAGAGTAGAATAAATTTTGGGTTTAATTAATGACATTTCTAAGTATTAAGGGGTATCTTTTGTTAGGCCCATTAGGTGGTGGTGGTCTCTTTTTCCATTTAAAAAAATAAATAGTAGAAGCATAGATAGAAAAGAGAACGGAGGAAGAGAGAAAAAAAGAAGGAAGGCTAGGTTTGTGAAGAGGAGAAAGGGGGCCCAAAAGTGTTGCTCTAAAGTGCATTTTTTCTCAATTTCATTGAAGCTTCTTAGAGTTGCACTCAATCCAAGGTAAGGGTGGGGTTCTCTTCCTATAATGGGGCTTATGAGAGATTGTATGTTAGGAATTTGGGAGATTTAGGTTTTTGCCATACAGTGTTGAATCTGTTTATCATTGTTACTGACATTGCTGTTCCGTAAAATAGGAAGTATAATGTATACTTTTATTGTTCATTTGATTTTCACACATGTTTAGAGATTGAATTTGTTAGATAGGATTACCTTGTGTATTTTTCTTTTGATGTTGCTGTTGGTTGCCGTTGTACTATTAAATGTGGGTCTGGGTTAAAAAAAAAAGAACAAAAAAGAAAGGAATATACAATGGGCGGCACTCCCTTGTTTCTTTTGTTTTGTTCTTGTTCTACTGTTACTGTTACTTATGTTGTTTTGTTTCAATATGCTATTACCTGTGTTATATACATATATAATAACATATATTGGTATGCTACATGTGGATAGTAATAGGGAATATATTTAGAAACATATAGAATTAATAAAATGCAAAACAATCTCGTTTGATCGAAATAACCGAATTAAGCGGTATAATTAGTTGTCCGGAATTTGATAAAAATTTACGTGGTAGCTAAGTTTAATTAGTACATTAACATGGTGGTGTTCTTTTGTCGAAATTGGGATATTAATTGGTCGATTAAATTAATAGTTGAATTAACTTTTAATAAGCATATTTAGTTGAAATAAACATGGACTTAGATTAACTATTCGGTTTAGCGGTACATTTACGGTATATCGTGAATTTGACCGTAAATGTGATTGTTGTGAATATCTTTATGATTCGTTTGCTAATGGTATAGACCGTTGATTTTGTGAATTGTCGGAATTGTTCCGTTGTTGTATGAAGTTGTTATATTATGTGTGAAGTGTATTACCTCTAATAATCGGTAATAATTGTGATATGGGCATGTGGCTTGTGACGAATATTTTTGTGAAGTAAATGATGATGATGATGTTGTGTGATGTTCGGTTCATTGAGTCGAATACATTTGCATATATATTGTGACGGCCTGGACTGGCAAATTAGTGCAGGTGATTCGCATTGAGAGGAGGTTAGCCGAGTTGGTCTTGAGTCGTTCTCGCTCTGATACGTAGCACTCGGGGGGACGAACACGTTAATTTACTTGCTTTTGATTTATTATGTTTTGGCAAATACTTGAGTTGTCTTTTGGAGATTTCCACTTTAATGGTGTTAATTGTTGAATTATGATGCTATGAATCTTTGAACAAACTGTTGAGTTTCCGTTGCACTTCTATGGGAGTTGTTTTATGTTAAAGACTATTATTTGATGTTGTCGGTTCTTCAGTACTTTATGAATGTTATGTATTCGCTTCATGCGACGAGGTGATTTGTCTTTGTGAATGAATATGTGATACCTCAACTGTTTCATTTGTGAATTTTTATACTCTGATTTCATTTAAATTCCGCGGGTAGAATTGGGGTGATACATGAATAACCTCTATTTATAGGTTAGAGGTTGTCCCGAAAAAGGAAATTTTATTGGGCCAAATTTAATGTGCCAATCGATTGGAACTTGCTCTAATCAATTTGAAGCCCCTAAATTAAAAGTTTATAAGGTTTAAAAGGAAATCAAGGATACATAGTCGTTGCCATTCATTAAGAAATTGTTCCAAAAGCTTAAGGACAACTTTTGCACTAACCTAACCGAATGGGTATAAGTGTCAATCGATTGGTCAATATAAATTTTGTCTAACTCTTCAGATAGTTCCTCATTCAATTGGCACAATTCAAATTACTTTTAGGACTTTTTAAAAAAGGCTTAAAAACTAGTTTTATTTTATGTGTGATTTAGGCATATAAATTTAAGAAAAAATCCTTGTGTTTTTACAAAACACAGTTCGCTTATACCCTTTGGAGCTTCAACACATGTCAAGTAAATCAATTATATAGTCACTTACTTGAATCTTTTTGGCGATGAGTTTTGAGATTTATTTATGTTAAATACGATAATCAGAGGATGTTTGCAATGATCATCAAACCCTAACTTCTCTGCTTGCAAATTTAACCGTTTGAACCAAATACTCATTTTAGTTGTTATCATCAAAATAATATTTTTAAGAGATTTCATGATTACTTCAATTATCCTGCAAGATAGGATTTCATATTCTCCCCCTTTTGATGATAACAACACATCTCTTAAGGAGGTGGTAAAAGAAACAAGCAAATATATTTGGAGTGGTTAAACCCCCTCCCAATTAAATAGAGAGTATACACTACTCTTCATGAGAGTATACTTATTCCCTTTGTACAAAACAAAAAGATAGGTAAATATGAATTGTGAGAATTTAAATATGAAAACATAGATACTATAGAATTTAAGAAGGAAAAACATCACCCTATTAATAATTCAAATTTGTTGAAATTCCAAGTACATAATGCGGGAAGTTATGGAATTTAAATAGTGTGAAAAATAGGAAAAAAAACATACTAAGACACATAAGTCAAACTATCTATTTTTATAATAATCATCATTCCTTGAGATGATCTTATTGATTTTTTTTATGTCTTTGACTTTATTATGACATATTTCCATGACTTGGACATTTGATGCGTCTTTTGAGTCTTCTAGGTCATCTTTTTCAATTAGTGTGTCGTCCCTTAATTCTTAATATTTGTTGAGAACCTTCAAATTTCTGAGGGATGTGTAGTCAATCATGTGGTTCGATGTGTCCATTGTTTCTCTTTGCAACATCAAATATGAAGTTCCCTAGGAGTTTAGTGATCATTGCTCCATATGGAAGTCTTACTGATGGATCTTATTTATAGTGAACAATATGGAAAAATATTCCTTCCACCCAATTATTTGGGTATTTTGGGTTAAGATCCAAATAAAAATTACATCATCTCCGATGAAATATTTCATGTTTACGCTCCTTGGGTGAGAATTTTTGTAAGGAAGTAGTGAATGATGCGAAATTTTGGTTTCAAGAAGTTTAATTTGATAAGAAGATTTCTCTTTTCCATGGGGATTATAAATTTTTTTAAGGCCATGGATAGCTTGAAATTCGTAAATCCTAAATGTTCTTTATACTTGTAAGATGTTTCTTCGAGGGGTAACTCAAATATTCTACCAAAGTGATATTTATGGATGTTTATATCAACGCCTCTTTTTGAGGATATCAAAGATGTTACAACAATTTGTATGTTTGAATAAAATTCTCTAACGGGATTTGAAAATTTTCTATCAAGTACCTTTGTGAAGAATTCCCTTAGTGATGCGTGACAAATTTTGGAGTAAGGTTTGTAACTTTCATGAAGCCTTGCTCCATATACCATGGATGGATTATGTTTTTTTCGACGATCATCATATTCTCCTCTGGACTTCTATTTATTAGACCAGCGGTGAAGATGTTTCTCTTAGGAGCATCTCCATATTTGTGGTTTTTTTAAGAGGCCAAGATAATTCTTACGACAAAAAATAAAGAACTCATACAAAGCTGAGAGATTGGAGAGAAAAATATGAGACCTAAAGCAGATGTGAACAAGAAAAGAAAGTATTTGACAAAGTCATAAAGTTCAAGAAATCCCGGTCTTAATTAACCTGAGAGAATACTTTGCAAAGCATAAGGGCATTCTCATAAAATTGCATGGTTAAATCACAAAAAAAAAACATATTTTCAAACTGATTTTTCTCAAGAAAATATCTTCAAAAGTATCTTGAAGTTGTGCCAGATGAACTGGGAGCTGTCAGAATAGCTCTGGGAAAATTTTTGTCTTAGCTACTCTATTAACATATTGACCTAATCGATTGGCTCAGTTCAAAATTGAGCTCCAAACGATTAGGATAACAAATTAATGATGTGCAATGACTAGATGTCTATTCTTTCCTATTTTGAACTTACAATCGATTCTATTTAGGGTATCTACTCAATCGATATTAAGCGCTAATCGATTATGAAGTCTTAAAAAGAATTAGAATCAATTTCCTTTTTTATCCAACTCTAGTCTATAAATATAGGTCTCTTCCCTAATTTTAAAACATCTAGAATCATGTTTTGATGCTTCCTACTCTCACTTTCTCTCTCTAAACGTTTCTTTTACTTTCTCTCACTAATGTTTTAGTCGAAGCGCATCATCGAGAATATCCTTTTTGTTAGTGAGAATAAGTTATAATTCAAAAATGGTAGAATTGTAAAACTATCCAAGGGAATTTTTGTTTACACCTTGTTGGAATATTATCCATTTAGGGATCTTTTATGGGTTCAAAGTTAAACCCGTAAAAAGCTTTAGTTTGAGGATTGTGTGATTCAACCTCTGCTTAGGCTTGAAAGTTTAACTCGTATAAAGTTTTCATCAGGTTCATGGTTAGCCCGTGGTAAATTTGAGGTTAGGTTCAAGCTCGACCCGATATTAAAAGCTTGGTAAGTTTGAGATTTACCCGTAATAATATCTCCAAGGTTCTTGGTTGCCCCATGGTAAAAGCTTGGTCTGTTTTTCGGGAATGTAATAGTTGTGCAGACATACTTTCTAACATAGGACTTAATCTTAATGATGAATAAGATCCTGCTTTTTAAATTTTAAAATGACAAATAAATGGAAAAAAATTCAAATAATTTTGCTTTATATTTTCGGTTATTATTTTTCAATATTTTAAAAAATATTAAATCTTTACGATTTTATGGATGGGAGAAATTCTACATTCGAACGATTGAGACTTTATGCAACCAATCATCAGTCAAAATTTTCAATAATTTTATTTCATATATCCTTTATTTTTTAAAAAAAATTATAAAAATGTTAAATCTTCGTCATTTTATGAATGAGATCAATTTTAGACTCAAAAGACTCATACTCTATACAACAAATTATCATAGTCAAAAATTTTAATAATTTTGCTTTATATTTCATTTTATTTTTTTACTCCAATATTTTTATAACTGTTAAATCTTCATCATTTTATAGATGCGAGACAGATTCGTCAGAGATTAAAGGGTTAATAGCTATATATTGCCCCTTATCATATGGGCCTTTAAGAAAAAACCCCGTGTAAAAAAAAGGTTACATGAATTATCTCAAAATTTGGAAAAAGTCACTCTTGAAACATTTCCTATGCCAAGTCATCCAAAATGCTGATGTGTCAATGTTTTTCTAATTTTTCCATTTTTTTAAATGCCACATGTGTTTAGTCAGTTTTGCTTGGACCATATGACACGGGCCAAAATAGCTATTAACCCAAGATTAAAAGGTAAAAGGTCATCTATTTCAATAAGGTTATTCACGTCATCTTAATAAAATTTAATGATATAACTTAATAATTCGAGAAATAAAATAAAATATTAAAAATATATTCTTTGAAAAATAGAGAGGCTTATCTTAGACCATAATTTTAATGGTGATGATTGCTTACATAGAGTTTGAGTTATTCGAATGTAAAATTTTAGTGTGAATCTTTTTAGGTTGATACTTTTTTTTGTCTTACTTTATATGTTAATCTATCAACTAAAATTTTTGTAAGTAGTTAATTGTTTTATTTTTCTAAACTAAACTTGTATTATATTGATTTAAATAATTTAAACGGATAGAATTAATTTTATCTTTCAAAAATATATTAATAATGATGAAATAGATGAAAAGATTGCGATAAAAATATATAAATATATCTTAAATTTTATAAAATTACTCTATATTGAAGTTATTAGTATTTAGTTGATAAATTAATAGATTTTTGTAGCTACCCGATGTTGAACCCATGACAACTAATAGAGAAATATAAAAATGAATATGAGTTTTAATGATGTTGCATAAATTTATTTGATGTTGCATAAATTTTTAATGATGTGGTTAAAATAGGACTATGTGAGATAAGATGTTGGGGTCAATTTTAAAGAAACTTTTTTGAAAATATATAAATATGAGGTTTTAGAGGTGCCCCATATAAATATATTTGATGTGGCATAAATTTTTAATGATGTGGCAAAAATAGGACTATGTGGCATAAGATGTTGGATATATATATATATATATATATATATATATATATATATATATATATATATATATATATATATATATATATATATATATGGGAAAAGCTAACATGTGTCCCAAGGGCACAAGTTAATTAGATATTTATAGAAATATTTTTTTGGAACGCGTGCATTCAATGTATCGAAACTTTAAATATGACTTTATTGCATTTAATTACATTTAACTTTTTCTAATTATAGTATCCTTAACATGTGCCCTAAGGGCACATGTTAGCATGACCCTATATATATATATATATATATATATATATATATATATATATATATATATATATATATATATATATATATATATATATATATATATATATAAATTGTAATAAAAAATAATACTCCCTCCGTCCCATATTATTTGTAACATTTGGTCATTTCACGCAAATTAAGAAACACTAATAAATGAAAGAGAGAATAGTAATTTTACCAAATTATCCTAATTAACTATTGGTGTATTCAAATTGACATTAATGTTAAGTGATAAAATAATAAATTAAGAGTATTTATTAGATGATACAATCGGAAGATTAAATATAAAATTGCTTTGATAATCTAAAGTGGCAAGTATTTTAAGACAATTTTTTTTTTAAAATGTGACAATTATTTTGGGATTGTGGGAGTAATAGATTGTTTTGAATAAAAAAATAAGAAAGAATGGTCTCTCATTATCACTAATATTTTGATGTGGACGCATACAAAGGTCAAATGATCATTTGCATGAACTAGAAGGACATATGTGACATATAGTGTGCTTAAAAGGCATTTACTAAATATTAATTTAAAAAAAGGTTTCTTGCAACTACTCCTAAATGCTAAAAGTTATTTATTGCTTTAAACTCAGCTAGGAAGATTTTTCCATTATAAAGTGATCATACAAGCTTTTCTTTTCAATATGAAAAAACAGTTTTCAGTCTTTTAAATTGTCAAAAATATGTTCCAAATTCTCAAATTAGTTTATGCTATGATTCTTCTTCTTTTCCTCTTTCTTATTGTAACCGATGCTAATTGTAAGTCAATTTTTTTTTTTTTAAATTATTCTTTTTTATCTTACACACAATCTTTTATATCCTTTGGAGAACATTCACTACATTTTTTTTTACAATACATCATTTTGTTTACTTTGAACATTGATTTTTCAGGTTATGAGTGTATCCGTCCTCAATTCATGGTCTGCAATTTGCGAGGGTGTCGTTGTGGAACATGGGAGGACACTTAAGTTTAGAAATAATGCTTTGAGTAATTGTTATCATGCAAGTTTTGTATCCTTTGTTTATTTTTTGAATAATAGGAAATCTAATGACATCACTTCATAATTACAATTGTCTGTTTAAATATAGACAATATGCTTACATGAATTAGTTCTTTTTATTATACTTTTATAAAATGGATAAGTATTTGAAAAGAGATTGTATAGAGACTAGAGAGTTTCCTTATCATAAAAATTTTCGTGCCTTTTTAGTGTCGTTTTATTGAAAAGCTCTCCAATTAAGACAATGAATTGTTATGATTTTTTTTCTCTTTATACCCTCATTTTACTCAACGATTTATTTTCTCTTTCCAATTTATATTGATTTTAATGAAATAAAATCCAACCTCACACTTTCTCTCTCCAATAATTAATTCTTATTTTTTTTACAAAACTCTCTCCCTATATCATTAAACCATTTATGTTTTCAATTACACTAAATATTTGAAAATTTTATAAAACACGTACTCCTATTCCTCTTGTTTCAAGGCTAAATGAAAAACATTTCTAATAGCCAAGTTATATTAATTTCCACTTATTTTATATAACATTGGTATCTATTCCGTGTAATTAGTGTTTAATTTTCACTTACTAGCACATGCTTGACTTTGAATGGGAGTTATGTAAAGGAGAATTTTATGGAAAATGTGAAATGAAATTATTGAAAAAGTAAGCGTATAATTGACATATTATAACATTAAAACATCAAAACGACACTTAAATAGAAAAAAAAATTTCTTAAAACGACACTTAAAAAATATCAGAGGAAGTATCAATTATGAAAACTTAATAAAATTGGTAAACATAATTTAGAAAATAAAAAAAAAATATTGAAAATTACTTTAGGCCAAGCATATAATAGCACAAACTTGTAGAGATAAAATCCCAATAGGCCGAGCTCTTGTTTAGAATAAAGAGACTCCAATTGTACCATACACAACAGTTCAAGAAATAGAAACTGAACAAAATCATTGTCAAAGAATTACAACCCACCTTTTCTAGATGAAAACTAATTTCCATGTGAGAATAGACATACTTTAATGCCTTGCACGCAAATTAAGACATATAAAGATAAACCAAAATTCTTATCCCTAGAAACTCCTCGAAACTCGTCCAATTGAAACATTTCGGCATCATTTTTATATAAAGCAAAATGGATAGATTGAATCAATAAATGTAATTTATTGATTTATTAACAATTCATAAAAATTTCTTATACAAATTCACATAAAGCAATATAAATTTTTAAATTTAAATCTGTGGGATATTTGATCGAACTTTAGTATAGTCGAAGAGTAGTTTTATGGTTCGACAATTCAACAGGATCATAGCATGCCGTCAAAGTTTGTTCTCATACTATATTCGAAGTATGTTAGGATTGTTATCATGTCGAATTGGACTTGTTTGTTATTCGCAATTATTTAAGTTAGCTTGTTCTCTAGGTAAACTTATGTAATGGACAAGTGTGAAAAAGCAAAAATTCTAATTAAAGTGTTGGAGGTTATTTCTTATTTTGTATCACTTGTAATTCTCTTTCAAAGAGACAGTAAAGAATAACAGTTTATAGCCAATTTCATTGTCTTTTTTGCATTTTCGAAGTTGTTTGACATTCAAAAATCCATTTATAGTTTATTTTTGGTATCGTTTTTCACAACAAAATCATTATTAAATATAACTTATCAACTTGTATTAAAATACTTGTATGCATAATGTGCATCACACTTGTACGCATCACTTACCAGTTAGTAAATAAAAGAAGTCATAAATACATAAATAATTTATGATTCAAATACATTGAAACATTCCAAAATACCTCAAAAGAAAATTTAGAGACATCTCCTAACAATTGCCAAATTTATCAAAAGCATTCTCTATTGGAATAGATATCCTCAATATGCAGAGAACACTTTGACTAATTAGCCTACTATACTACCATTCCTTACTCTTACACATATTCAGACATATCACTCTCCATTCTCATAGATTCTTCAGTTGTCCATCATGTAGTTTCATCACTCGTTACTATCAAAGAAGAGCAAGAGATGATCTTTAAGGTTCCTTTGAGAAGAGTAGTTTTCAGAGAGTTTTGGAGAGAAAGATGTTGGAGCGTTAGATCTTAAAATACGTGTGATATTTTTAAAAAATTATTAAAAATTATACTACATTAACATATAAAGTTATATTTTTTTTTTTTAGTTTTGAAAAATATTATACACATTTTAAGATAGGATTAATAGTCATTTACCCCTGTAATGTTAGCAAATTTTGCTTTTTCCCCCTCCCTATCTTTTGACAATGATTTTTTCAAAATAACCGTTGTCAAAATCTGCCTTTGGCAACGGTGAGGATAAACCGAAACACGTTCATATGGCAGGAGATAAATGAGTATTAACCCTTTAAGATATACTCACAGCCTTCTAAAATATTTCCCTACAAAATCCTCCAAATCCTAACTGACCTTTAGCATCTAGTTAATGGATGCATCTAGTTAATAGCGGATTACCAAATTGGTAGTCCAATGTTGTGCGGGTAACCTTTACACATGCACTTGTCCTTCCATGTACCACATTTTTATCACCGGCCAGTGTAGACAACTTAACTTGAGGTCGGGTTAAATTACCAGACTAGTAGCTTGTCTCTATAAGGAAGCACCAGAGATGTCTCCGCAATGGTGGCCAACACCGAGATGTCCAAGGTGTTGGTGCACAAAGAATAAAGATGGTGACAAAGAGAATAACGGCGCAAAAGAGATGAGAGAATAAATGTTGTATTCTACTTGCGTTGTTATAAATGACAGCTACTACAAGGCTATTTATAAGAAAAGAAAATCTTGCCACATAAGCCCTAAAACAGTAAACTTAGTGAACAAGTCTAAAGTACAAACAGTACTACCAGTACTACAAAGTACTAAAGTACCCTTACTACTAAACAGCTAAGCTAATGGGACCCAGACAGCATCTTCTGGTCAATACTATCTTCTGAGTAACCATCAGAAGATCAGTCCATCTTCTGAATATTGAATTACTCTTCAATACCATCCCTTAATTCATATTCTTCAATCAAAACTGACGACGCCAATTCCATCCCTCAAGAGCAGAAATTGATCCGTCTTGATCGCCTTTGTCAGAACGTCTGCCACTTGCTTCTGAGTGCTACAGTGCACAACTTCTAATGTTCCATTCTGGACTTGGCTTCTCAAGAAATGATACTTAGTCTCAATATGCTTGCTTCTTCCATGTAACACCGGATTCTTGGCAAGATTGATTGCAGACTTGTTATCAATCATCAGCTTCAAAGGCTTCTTCACTCTAATCTTCAGATCTTCTAATAGATTCAGAAGCCACACAGCTTGACATGCAGCTACAGCGCCTGCGATGTACTCAGCTTCACAGGTTGATAGAGCAACAACAGGTTGCTTCTTGGAACTCCAAGAGATAGGGCCTCCCAGAAACATGAACAAATATCCAGAAGTACTCCTTCTATCAACTCTGTCTCCACACCAATCAGAATCAGAATAACTCAATAATTCTGATTCTTCCTTTCTCCCAGAAGGAAACAATATGCCAAACTTCAGAGTTCCCTTGACATATCTCAAGACTCTGACAGCAGCTTGGTAATGGGACCACTTAGGTTTACTCATGAACCTACTAACCAATCCAACTGCATAACATATATCAGGCCTGGTATTACACAAATACCTTAGAGAACCAACCAGCTGTTTGAATACCGTAGCATCAACATCTTCACCTTCAGAATCAGAGTCCAACTTCTGATTCACATCTGACGGTGTAACAGCAGCTTTGCAATTCTCCAACTTGAATTTCTTCAGAAGTTCTAACTCATACTTCAACTGATGCAAAATGATACCATCTTCTGAGTACAGAATCTCCATCCCTAGAAAATATGACATTTTCCCAAGGTCTGTAATCTCAAACTCATTCATCAGCACCTTCTTGAACTTCATCAAATCTTCTGTACAACTCCCCGTAAGCAATATGTCATCAACATACAGACACAGCAGAATCATATTGCTTCCAGAATGTTGCACATAAACTCCATATTCCATCTCACACTTCTGAAACCCTTGCTTCTTGAAAAATGAATCAATCTTCAAATTCCAAGCTCTGGGTGCTTGCTTCAATCCATACAGAGCTTTGTGTAATTTGTACACCATCCCTTCCTTATTCTTTTTCACAAAGCCAGGGGGTTGTGACACATATACCTCCTCTTGTAATGGACCGTTCAGAAATGCAGACTTTACATCCAGATGCATCAAGGACCATCCTCTGTTCGCAGCTAACGCAATCACCAGCCTGATTGTTTCATGTCTAGCTACAGGAGCAAACACCTCAAAGTAATCTAGTCCAGGTTTCTGAAGAAAACCTCTAGCCACTAGCCTCGCTTTGTGTTTACCAACTGATCCATCTGGCTTCAGCTTTACCTTGAAAACCCATCTGACGCTGATGGCTTTCTTCTTCTTTGGAAGTTCTGTCAGCTTCCAAGTCTTGTTTCTTTCTATAGCCTCAAGTTCTTCTTTCATGGCATTTAGCCAGACCTTCTTCTTGAGCGCTTCTTCTATACTCACTGGTTCAGAATCTACTAACATGGCGCACTGAATGACCTCTCCTTCTGAGTCAACTTCTGTGTCGTGCAACATGTCAAAATCTGCAAACCTTCTTGGTATAGTTCTGACTCTTTGTGGTCGCTGAGCTACTTCAGAGTCAGCTACTCCTGAGTCACCACCTCTATGATCATCTCCAGAAGCTTGTCCTCCAGACCCTATGTCTTCAGAGTTTTCCCTTCCAGAATCATGACTACCACCAGAATCTGGATCATCATCAGAATCTGGATCAGAATCAGATTCTCCTTCTGACTCATCTTCAGAAGATGCTTCATCTTCTGACTCGTCTTCAGAAGATTCATCTTCTGACTCTAACTTTTCTTCAAAAGTTATCTCTACATCAGAAGTTGGTTGAGACTCTTTCCAATCCCAAACTTCTGATTCCTTCACAATGACGTCTCTGCTGACTTCAACTTTGTTAGTCTCTGGACAATAGAGCTTGTATGCACCTGTACTGTGGTACCCTACCAATAACATCACTTTGCTTCTATCATCCAGCTTCTTCCTTCTAGCTTCTGGAACGTGTTTGTAACACACAGAACCAAAAACCTTCAGATGACTAACACTTTGCTTCTCTTTAGTCCACTTCTCTAAAGGGACAATTTCCTTCAGCCTCTTCGTTGGACACCTGTTGAGCACATATGCTGCAGTAGCAACAGCTTCTCCCCATAGATTATGAGGAAGCTTCTTCTCTTTAAGCATACTTCTCGTCATATCAAGCAAAGTACGGTTTCTACGTTCAGCAAGACCATTGTGTTGAGGAGTATAAGGAGCAGTAACTTCATGCTCAATTCCATTATCATCACAGAACTTCTGGAATTCTGTAGAGTTATACTCGCCTCCACCATCCGTTCTGAGAATCTTTATCTTCTGACCACTCTGCTTCCCAGCCTTCACCTTGAACTTCTGGAATTCTGTAAACACCTCATTCTTAAACTTAATGAGAGTTACCCACGTCATTCTTGTGAACTCATCCACAAAAGACACAAAATACCTATTTCCTCCAAGTGAAGGTTCTGGAAATGGTCCACACACATCAGAGTGCACTACTCCCAGAGCATGCTTTGCTCTTGGAGCAACTTCTGATACAAATGGCAACCTGGGTTGTTTGCCTTTCATGCATACGTCACATGACTTCTCAGGCTTCACAATCTTTGGAATGCCATGTACAAGCTTCTTAGAACTTAGATGCCCCAGGCTTCTATAGTTCAAGTGCCCCAACCTCTTGTGCCACAGCTTACTATCACCTTCTGAGCCTTCAGCACTCAGACACTCTATTTCAGCTGTTTCTACATTCACCTTGAATGTTCTGTTGCTTCCCTGTTCAGATTGCATAATCAACTTCTGATTGGAATCATACAACTTCAAGAGGTTATTCTTCATAACAACTGAGAAACCTTTCTCAATGAGCTGACCCACACTCATCAGATTGCTTCTGATTCCAGGAACATACCAAACGTCCTTGATCAGAACAGTCTTTCCATTCTTCACTTTGACTTTGACATTTCCCATACCTTCTGCATATAGGTACTTATCATCAGCACATCTGATCTTTGTCCTCCTTTCAGAGTCAAAGTCTATCAGCCATTGTTTGTTTCCAGTCAAGTGATTTGAACACCCAGTGTCCATATACCACCATTCTGACGAACATCTTTTGTCCGACTCTGAAGCCATCAATAGCACAGGTTCATCATCTGATCCTCCTCTGGCTATATTTGCTTCTTCTGATCTCCTTCCTTTGTTTGCCAAACAGTCTCTAGCAAAATGGCCAAACTGTTTGCAACAGTAACATTGAACTTTCTTCTTATCCTTTCCCTTCTGATATCTCTTATCATCAGAAGTTGAGGCTTCCTTCTGGAATCTATCACCACGTCTATGCTTCTGGTCCTTCTTGACAAAAGAAGCCTTCAGAGCTTGCTCAACTTCTCTCTCAGAAGTTCTCTCAGTCAGACGCAACTCTTGTGCTTCTAAACTGCTTTGCAACTCTTCTATTCTCATGGTTTCCAGATCTTTAGAATGTTCAATGGATATAACAATATAATCAAATTGAGGAGTAAGTGACCTCAATATCTTCTCTATGATTACTTGTTCAGAAAGAGTTTCTCCACAAGCCTTCATCTCATTAGTGATCACAATCACTCTAGAGATATACTCAGAGACTTTCTCATTGTTCTTCATGTTGAGATTTTCATATTGCTTTCTCAGGGATTGAAGCTTCACCTTCTTCACTGATACGTCACCACCGTAACACCTGACCAGTATATCCCACGCCTCCTTTGACGTCATAGAATCAGCAATCTTCTCAAACACATTCACATCCACACACTGATGGATGAAGAACAACGCCTTTTGGTCTCTCTTCTTCGTCTCTCTCTGCGCTTCTCTTTGTTCTTCCGTTGCATCCGCTGCAACCGGAATATATCCTCCAGTGACAAGATCTAGAACATCTTGAGCACCAAATAATACACGCATTTGAATCATCCATCTATTCCAGTTTTTACCATCAAGAACTGGAAGTTTGGTATTCAAGTTGCTTCCACTCATCTTTAAACTTGTGCAGATAAAAAAAAACGATTTCACTCACACTCACACAGTGTTTCCCAACCCACAAACAATCAAGAAAAATGTGATTCAACACAACTTTGTTTCCCAGAAACAAAATCAATCACACAGTCACACAAACTCACGTTCACTCGTGTTTCCCTGTGTTTGGAACCGGAGCTCTAGATACCAATTGTTGGTGCACAAAGAATAAAGATGGTGACAAAGAGAATAACGGCGCAAAAGAGATGAGAGAATAAATGTTGTATTCTACTTGCGTTGTTATAAATGACAGCTACTACAAGGCTATTTATAAGAAAAGAAAATCTTGCCACATAAGCCCTAAAACAGTAAACTTAGTGAACAAGTCTAAAGTACAAACAGTACTACCAGTACTACAAAGTACTAAAGTACCCTTACTACTAAACAGCTAAGCTAATGGGACCCAGACAGCATCTTCTGGTCAATACTATCTTCTGAGTAACCATCAGAAGATCAGTCCATCTTCTGAATATTGAATTACTCTTCAATACAAGGTTGCCGTCATTTAGCAGGGAGAGGTATACTCACATAAAAAAATCAACAGAAAATCAACAGAGAAGTATATGGTGAAAATAATGAATGTAAGTGAAATTGGCCAAATATATATATATATATATATATATATATAAAAATATATATATATATATATATATATATATATATATATATATATAAAAATAATCAAAATAGTATTTACATAGATATTCAATTTAGGGTATGTTTCGATTTTTGGTGGAAATTGATTCTAGTAGAATTGGGTTTAGTAGAATTGATTTATGTTTCGATGCATTTATGTAAAAATCAGTTGAAATATAAATTTCAGTGTAAAAATTATTCATAATCAATGCTAGAGAAAGAAATTACAAAAGGGTCATGCTAACGAGTGCCCCTGCCCCAGGGGCACTGGTTAAGCATTCCAAATAAAGAAATTATTCTATATCAATTCATTGAATAAACATAATATTCTTTAATAAAATTAATTGTTTATAATTTCAATGCATTGAATACATATATTTTAGGTAAAAAACTTATCTTTTTAATCTATTAAACAATGTTCTACTTACCATTTTAATCTCTTAACCAGTGCCCCCGGGGCACTCGTTAGCATTACCCATTACAAAATTATAACTTAAAATAGAATCAGTTCTTAATCTATTTTGATTTGAAAAAACCAAACACCTCACAATTATCTAGAGTCAATTCTACATCTTTAGAATTGATTATGGATATTGTACAAGTGAAACCAAACATACATTGAGTGCAAATGATTCCAAAATTTTAAACCTTTCATTAATTGAAATGAATCTTAAATGTATCGCCTATCATGGGATCAGTAAATTTTAATGAATCTTAAATGTATCGCCTATCATGGGATCAATAAGTTTCACTGAATCTTAAATGTATATACACAATTATTTTATTATGCCCATCACTAGTTCATCACGACTCAATAAATTCTCAAAAAGGATAAGTGGGTTCATTTGAATGCCTCGTATCTTGTGGCTTGTCGTAGATATCACATATTATGATATGCATGAGAAAATACGACTTATTTTTGAAAGGTAAATAAGTATATAAAAAAATGAAGGAAAAAGTGAATAGTCAATAGGGGAACCTCTACAGAAACTCCAAGGCATAAGAAATACCCAATATAGAAAACCAAAGACAGAAATAGGGAAACACATCAAAACGAAACCACAACACCCAAGGAAAATAAGGCCCAGTTACACACCACAAAGAGAACCAGAACTTATAACCAACTAACAGAAGAAATCGTTCCAATAATTCTAAAGGTTTTTTCTGGCCGAACACTTTATCCCTACGGGTTTCGAGATCGTCGGGCTTATGTACAGGCCAAAAATACTCAAGCCGACATTGGAGCTCGGACGGTGAGATAAGTGGCTATAGCAAGGAAGTCGGTTTGCAGTATTCATCCGAGTAGGTATGATCATCTTCACTACTCAGAGCATTGACCAATTTGGAGGAAGTGTCAAATCATCACCTTGGCAGTCGACTATCCTAATCGGCTGCGACGATTACGAATGCAAAGGGTCACATGAACCGTCACACAGAACGTTATGTTTCTTAAAGAGGACAACGAAAGTTACGATTGTTGCCTTCATTAGGGGCCTCCAAGAGTCTCTTCATGAAAGCTTCAATTCAACTAAACAGAGGTATAAATAAGGGCTACCATCTGAGGGATAAGCAAGACATTCATTCTAGAGTTCACACATATCATATCGTGCAACCTGAATCCCTTATTCAATTCAATCACTTTCTTAGTTTACTCAATACAGTTGTAACTTCACCGAATTAACTTTATTATTATTAAACAATATTTTCTAAATATGAAATCATTACTTTTATTTAATAATTTTTTCATGCATTTAATAAAAATAATATTCTTAGTCTTTACACAAAAATAAAATAAAAATTATATAAATAATTTAAATTAAACCATACATGTTTGACAAATTATTAACTGTTATTAATATTATTTTTTTAAGCAATAACAATTTTTTTTTACCTAAATGCAAGAAAAAGATTTATCAAATTATTAATAAAGATAACATAATGGGGTTATTTTTCAAAATATTAAAGTAAGACTTTATTAACAATTACAAATATACTAATTTATCTTTTCTTATAAATACTAATCTTTGATCAAATCCAATTAAGTTTATCAATAAATTAGAAAACATAAAGTATCCTTTAGAATTTTATATTAATTCTTAAAACATCAAATTACTTAATAAAATGTGATTCAATGCATATTACAAATTTCTCCACCAAAATCTCCAACTACTCTCCACTTAATTCTATTCCCACTTTCTTCTTATTCTTTCTATTTAATTAAATATGTTAAAAAACTTAAATGTATTTTTAGTGCTTGTAAGTTAGCGAATTTTTTATTTTCGTTCTTGTAAGTATTTTTTTACCTGAGTCTCTATTGTTAGAACAAGAATTGTTCTGATCAATATTCTTAGTTTTGATGATAACATTATATATGAATTTTGTATAAGACAATGTGGTACTCTAATCCTTTGCATTTTCCATTTCAGGAAATATATATATAAAGAGTATGCACAACTCAGCGCAAGAAGCACTGACTCAGAAGGTTCAAGTATGCAACATCAGAACATGCTCTCGCAAGACATCAGAAGATGGTCAAGCAGAATCAGAACATGGTCTATGAAGCATCAGAAGAACTTGAGTTCAGAAGCAGAAGCACTGAAGTTCTTATGGTATCACGCTAGAAGCACTTCAAAGTCAGAAGACAAGAAGATGCTTTGCACCAAGCTGTTTGACTCTGATATTCAAAAGTTGTATCTACAAAGATCATATCAGAAGCAAGTACAAGATGACAGGCTACGCTGACTGACAAAAGGAACGTTAGAAGCTATTAAAGGCAAAGTCAATTAAAGTAGGAAAAGCAAGGCTCGATGTAGTTGACAAAAGAGTGAAACATTAAATGCAAAGCTGTACGGATCACGCAACGCATTAAATGCTCCCAACAGCCATCTTCTCATAACGCCTATAAATAGAAGTTCTGATGAAAAGCTGAATACACAACTCTTACGCAAAATACAAAAACGCTATCAAATTCAAAGGCTCTCAAACTTCATCTTCAACCTCACTTCACTTGTAATATCTTAGTGAGATTTAAGCTTAGAACTTAAGAGAAATATCACAGTTGTGATTATAGCTTTTTAAGAAGCATTTGAATACTCTTGTAAACATTTATTTTACATTGATTTGTAAAATGTTCCTAGAGTGATCAAGTTGTGATCAGTAGACTCTAGAAGACTTAGAAGTTTCTAAGTGTTGATTTCCTAGAGTGATCAAGGTGTGATCAGAATACTCTAGAAGACTTAGAGGGTATCTAAGTGGAAAACCATTGTAATCAAGGTTGATTAGTGGATTAAATCCTCAGTTGAGGTAAATCACTCTAAGGGGGTGGACTGGAGTAGTTTCGTTAACAACGAACCAGGATAAAAATATTGTGTTCATTATTTTTGTCTTAAGAGTTTTTAAAGTCACACTTATTCAAACCCCCCCCCTTTCTAAGTGTTTTTCTATCCTTCAATTGGCATCAGAGCACCGGTTCTAGGTGCAAGCACTTAACCGTGTTAGAAAAAGATTCAGGGTGAGAAAAACACTAAGTCAATATGGTTGATGCTATTCCTCCTCCTACTACATCTACTTCAAATGATCAACACAACAATGGAAATGGATATGGATATTCTTGACCACCAGTATTTGATGGTGAAAACTTTGAATACTGGAAAGATAGATTGGAAAGTTACTTTCTTGGTCTAGATGGTGATTTGTGGGACTTGCTTGTGGATGGTTACAAACATCCAATAAAGGCTAGTGGAGCAAAGATGTCAAGACAAGAAATGAGTGATGATCAAAAGAAACAATTCAAAAATCATTATAAGTCAAGGACTATTCTGCTGAATGCTATTTCTCATTCTGAATATGAGAAGATATCAAACAGGGAAACTGCCCATGACATCTTTGAATCATTAAAGATGACTCACAAAGGAAATGCCCAAGTCAAAGAGACAAAAGCTCTTACATTAATCCAGAAGTATGAAGCCTTCAAGATGGAGGATTATGAAAACATTGAAACAATGTTCTCAAGATTTCAAACCTTGACTGCTGGATTAAGAGTGCTTGACAAGGGATATACAAAGGCCGATCACGTCAAGAAGATCATCAGAAGCTTGCCCAGAAGACGGGGCCCAATGGTGACTGCATTCAAGATAGCAAAGAATCTAAATGAAGTCTCTTTGGAAGAGTTGATCAGCGCCTTGAGGAGTCATGAAATAGAGCTGGATGATAATGAACCTCAAAAGAAAGGTAAGTCTATTGCATTAAAATCTTTAAATAAAAAATGCACTAACGCTTTTCAGGCTGATGAAGAAGATTCTGAAAAATCAGAATCACAAGAAGAAGAAGATGATGAACTATCCATGATCTCCAGAAGGGTAAACCAACTCTAGAAGAGTAAGTAAAGGAAGTTCAAGAACTTCAGAAGTTCCAAAAAGCCTGAAAGAGGAGAATCTTCTGGAAGCAGAAGAAATGACAAGAAGAAAGTCACGTGCTTTGAATGCAATGAGCCAGGACATTACAAGAGTGAGTGTCCAAAGCTTCAGAAGGAGAAGCCCAAGAAGAAGTTTCATAAAAAGAAAGGTCTTATGGCAACTTGGGATGATTCAGATTCATCAGAATCAGAATCAGACTCTGAAGGTGAGCAGGCAAACATTGCGCTGATGGCTATTGTGGATGCTGAAATAGAATCTACATCAGAATCAGACTCTGACTCTGAAGAGGTATTTTCTGATCTATCTAGAGATGAGCTAGCTTCCAGTTTAGCTGAAATTCTTGAAAACAAGGCTAAGCTTAGTATCAAGTACAAAAAGCTGAGAAAGCTCTTTGTATCTGAAACTAAGAAGCTTGAATTAGAAAATTATGAACTTAAAGAAAAAGTTTTAAAACTATCCAAAGATGTTGAGTCATCTTCTGGTTCAGAAAAATCTATTCCAAGCTTGAACAATATTCTTAAAGAATATGACTTGAGTTTCAGGAAATTCTTATCTAGAGGTATTGGTAGAAGTCAACTTGCCTCTATGATATATGCTGTGAGTGGAAACAAGAGAGTTGGCATAGGTTATAAGGGTGATACCCCATACAAACTTGAACCTGTAGATGATATGAAAATCATATACAAGCCATTGTATGATCAGTTCAAGTATGGCCACTCCCATGATATTAGGCTCACCTCACATGCTAAAAGCTTTCACATTACACACACAAAGAAGCATGTGACACAAAATAGAAAATATCATGTTGCTCAACCTAAG
Organism: Vicia villosa; assembly: GCF_029867415.1. Classification (NCBI taxonomy): domain Eukaryota; kingdom Viridiplantae; phylum Streptophyta; class Magnoliopsida; order Fabales; family Fabaceae; genus Vicia; species Vicia villosa. The sequence continues at coordinate 82,094,565 of NC_081181.1, read as the reverse complement.
GAATATCATGATGTACCTCCTGTAAATTGTCATGCTAAACCCAAGTTCAATCAGAACTTGAGGAAAACTAACAAGAAAGGACCCAAGAAAATGTGGGTACCTAAGGAGAAGATAATTTTTGTTGCAAATATCCTTGGCAGCAAAGAAGAAAAAGCAAAACATGTCATGGTACCTGGACTTTGGGTGCTCGCGGCACATGACGGGAAAAAGGTCTATGTTCCAAGACTTGGTGCTTAAGTCCGCTGGAGAAGTCAAGTTTGGAGGAGATCAGAAGGGCAAGATTATTGGCTCTGGAACCATAAGTACTGGTAACTCTCCTTCCATATCTAATGTACTTCTTGTAGAAGGATTAGCTCATAACTTATTGTCCATAAGTCAATTAAGTGACAATGGTTATGACATAATCTTCAATCAAAAGTCTTGCAAAGCTGTAAGTCAGAAGGATGGCTCAATCCTATTTACAGGCAAGAGAAAGAACAACATTTACAAGATTGATCTTCAAGATCTTAAGAATCAGAAGGTAACTTGTCTTATGTCTGTTACTAAAGTGCAATGGGTCTGGCACAGAAGATTAGGCCATGCTAGTTTGAGAAAGATTTCTCAGATTAACAAACTAAATCTGGTCAGAGGACTCCCTAATCTGAAATATAAATCAGATGCTCTTTGCGAAGCATGTCAGAAAGGGAAGTTTGCCAAACCTGCATTCAAGTCTAAGAATGTTTTTTTTCCTCTAGGCCGCTAGAACTTCTGCATATTGATCTGTTTGGCCCATTCAAAGCAGCATCTGTCAGAGGGAAGAAATATGGATTAGTCATCGTAGATGATTATAGCCGTTGGACATGGGTAAAGTTCTTGAAACACAAGGATGAGTCTCATTCAGTGTTCTTGGACTTCTGCACCCAGATTCAATCTGAGAAAGAGTGTAAAATCATAAAGGTCAGAAGTGATCATGGTGGCGAATTTGAGAACAGATTCTTTGAGATTTATTTCAAAGAAAATGGTATTTCCCATGATTTCTATTGCCCTAGAACTGTTAGAACAAGAAGTTTTTTGAACAATATTCTTAATTTTGATGATAACATTATATATGAATTTTGTATAAGACAATGTGGTACTCTAATCCTATGCATTTTCCATTTCAGGAAATATATAAAGAGTATGCACAATTCAGCGCAAGAAGCACTGACTCAGAAGGTTCAAGTATGCAACATCAGAACATGCTCTCGCAAGACATCAGAAGATGGTCAAGTAGAATCAGAACATGGTCTATGAAGCATCAGAAGAACTTGAGCTCAGAAGCAGAAGCACTGAAGTTCTTATGGTATCACGCTAGAAGCACTTCAAGGTCAAAAGACAAGAAGATGCTCTGCACCAAGCTGAATGACTCTGATATTCAAACGTTGTATCTACAAAGACCAGATCAGAAGCAAGTACAAGATGACAGGCTACGCTGACTGACAAAAGGAACGTTAGAAGCTATTAAAGGCAAAGTCAGTTAAAGCAGGAAAAGCAAGGCTCGAGGTAGTTGACAAAAGAGTGAAACATTAAATGCAATGCTGTACAGATCACGTAACACATTAAATGCTCCCAACGGTCATCTTCTCAAAACGGCAATAAATAGTGAAGTTCTGATCAGAAGCAAGGTTACCAATTCACGAACAACTCTTGCAAACTTGCTGAAATGCTGTTGAATCAAACTTCATCTTCAACCTCACATTACTTTTGTAATATCTTAGTGAGATTTAAGCTTAGAACTTAAGAGAAATATCACAGTTTTGATTATAGCTTTTTAAGAAGCATTTGAATACTCTTGTAAACATTTATTTTACATTGATTTGTAAAAGGTTCCTAGAGTGATCAAGTTGTGATCAGTAGACTCTAAAAGACTTAGAAGGTTCTAAGTGTTGATTTCCTAGAGTGATCAAGGTGTGATCAGAATACTCTAGAAGACTTAGAGGGTATCTAAGTGGAAAACCATTGTAATCAAGGTTGATTAGTGGATTAAATCCTTAGTTGAGGTAACTCAATCTAAGAGGGTGGACTGGAGTAGTTTCGTTAACAACGAACCAGGATAAAAATATTGTGTTCATTATTTTTGTCTTAAGAGTTTTTAATGTCACACTTATTCAAACCCCCCCTTTCTAAGTGTTTTTTTATCCTTCAGGAATTCCACAGCAAAATGGAGTTGTAGAGCGAAAGAATAGGACTCTACAAGAAATGACCAGAACCATGATCAACGAGACCAATATGGCTAAGCACTTCTGGGCAGAAGCAATAAATACTGCATGTTATATTCAGAATAGAATCTCCATAAGACATATTCTTAATAAGACTCCTTATGAATTGTGGAAGAACAGAAAGCCCAACATTTCGTATTTTCATCCTTTTGGATGTATTTACTATATTCTGAACACTAAGGATCATCTGAGTAAGTTTGATTCTAAGGCACAGAAGTGTTTCCTTCTTGGATATTCCGAACGCTCAAAAGGCTACAGAGTATACAATACTGAAACATTGATTGTTGAAGAATCAATCAATATTAGATTTGATGATAAGCTTGGTCTTGAAAAGCCAAAGCAGTTTAAGAATTTTGCAGATATTGAAGTCTGTGACTCAGAAGCGGAAGAACCTAGAAGCAAGGCGTTAGAAGATGAAGTTGCTGCTTCGTTGGAAAATCTCAGAATTTCTGAAGAACCAACTATCAGAAGATCTTCCAGACTCACCTCTGCTCACTCAGAAGATGTTATTCTTGGGAAGAAAGAAGATCCTATCAGAACCAGATCATTCCTTAAGAACAATGCAGAATGTCAATTTAGTCTAGTATCTCTTATCGAGCCAACTTCTGTTGATCAAGCTCTGGAGGATGCAGACAGGATAATTGCCATGCAAGAAGAACTAAATCAGTTTACAAGGAATGATGTTTGGGATCTGGTTCCTAGACCAAAAGGATTTAACATCATTGGTACAAAGTGGGTCTTCACAAACAAGCTAAGCGAAAAAGGAGAAGTTGTAAGAAACAAAGCCAGACTGGTTGCTCAGGGCTATAGTCAGCAAGAAGTCATACACTATACAGAAACCTTTGCACCAGTGACCAGGTTAGAATCTATTCGCTTATTAATTTCTTTTGCCACTCAACATAACATCACTCTATATCAGATGGATGTTAAGAGTGCTTTCTTAAATGGTTATATAGAAGAGGAAGCATATGTCCACCAACCTCCTGGTTTTGAAGACTCAAAGTCTCCAGAACATGTTTTCAAATTAAAGAAATCGTTATATGGATTGAAGCAAGCTCCTAGAGCTTGGTATGAAAGATTAAGTTCTTTCCTTCCGGATAATGGTTTCACTAGAGGACAAGTGGATACTACTCTCTTTTGTAAAACCTTTAAGAAATATATTTTAATTTGTCAAATTTATGTTGATGATATTATCTTTGGAACCTATAATGCTACACTTGGAAAGGAGTTTGCTAAGTCTATGCAGGATGAGTTTGAGATGAACATGATGGGAGAACTCAAGTACTTTCTTGGGATTCAAATCAATCAAACTTCTGATGGAACATATATTCATCAAACCAAGTACGTGAAAGAACTTCTGAAGAAGTTTAATCTTTCTGAAAGCAAAGAAGCCAAAACTCCTATGCATCCATGTTTAATCTATTCAGTGTTTGTCTGTGTGCTAGATTCCAATCAGATCCTAGAGAATCTCACTTAACAGCTGTTAAGAGAATTCTGAGGTATCTGAAAGGTACTACTAATGCTGGTTTAGTCTACAGAAGATCTAAAGAATACAACTTAGTAGGATATTGTGATGCTGATTACGCCGGAGATAGAGTTGAAAGGAAAAGTACTTCTGGAAGTTGTCAATTTCTTGGAAGTCACCTGATCTCCTAGTACAGCAAGAAGAAAGCTATCATTGCCCTCTCTACAACAGAAGCAGAATATGTTGCTGCTGCTGGGTGTAGTACACAGATGCTCTGGATGAAGAGTCAGCTAGAAGATTATCAGATATATGAGAGTAACATTCCTATCTTCTGTGATAATACTTCTGCTATCTGTTTATCTAAGAATCCTATCTTACATTCCAAAGCTAAACATATTGAGATTAAACATCATTTCATTAGGAACTATGTTCAGAAGGGTGTTCTTTCTTTAAACTTTGTCGATACAGACCATCAATGGGCTGATATCTTTACAAAAGCCCTTGCTGAAGATAGGTTTAAGTTCATTCTGAAGAATATCAGTATGGATTTATGCCCAGAATGAGAAGATGAGAAGTTCTGACGTATGGATTAGTTCTGAAATGATTTTGTCTTATCTTCTTATAAGAAGTTCTGATATTGATCAATTAGAAGTTCTGATTCTGTTATTACTAACGTTTCATTATCTAAGTTGATTCAGAATCTCTTTTAAAGCAAAACAGCTGTCACAGCTATTCCAGAAGATGAGCACGTGTTCACTCTATTTGGATAAGCATGCGTGCAGTTGATGAGACGCCGCCCTAGGTAACTATGCAAATCATTTCAAATATTACGTTATCTCTCCTAACGTCACTTTTCATTAAATGCATTCTTTTTCATTCTGTAACCTTGTTCTCATGATTGATGCTGCTATTGAGCATGCTACTCCTTTGAACGATAGCTGTGAAGCTTCTTCTGCTGAACCTTCTATTCGGGTGAACGCCATGAAGGCTCTTCAAAAGAATCAAGCTGATCTGGCTTCTCGTTTGGATAAGCATGAAGATACTCACAATGAGTTTTTCTCATTCATGAAGACGCAGTCTGAAAACACTTCTGAGATTCAAAACCTTCTGGCCAAAATAGTTTCTAAGCTAGGCTAGTCGTACTGTGTCTTGGTCTTAGATGTTTTCTTGTTTCTTGCATTTGTTTCTTGCATTTGCTTCTATCCTTTTGTATCTTATGATATTTTATTGAATCAATGAAATATTATCTTCTTCACTCATATTGGTTTTCATCTGAATCTTTTAACTGCTTTTTGATGTTATGACAAAAAGGGGGAGAAACATGATAATTGATTTGGTTTACTATATCAGTTGCTGGGATTAAGTCTCAGCATTTCTAACATTATTTGCAAGTTCTATGTCTTTGAGATTTTTTGCAGGATTGAAAACATTCTGAAAAAAGCTCAACATGAGAAGCAAATACATGGGAAAATGCAATTCTATAAAGAAGCATGTTCTTGGAAATTGAAGCAAGCTTAGTGCTGTGAAGCTTCAAGATCAGAAGCAAGAAGGAAGAATGTTCTGATATTCTCGTGGCAGAATATGCTCAAATACATTCTTATCTCTCATATGTTCTGATACATATTCTTTTTAAGAACTTACCAAAGTTTGCTCTGATACATGTTCTTTCTTAAAAGAATGTTCTGATTCATTCATGCTCTGAATTTTGTTGTCTAGTTTGTTCTGAAACATTTCAGGATGTAAAGATGCTCTAATGATGCTCTAATACATTCAAGAATGTTCTAATACAATCAAGCATGATATGATTCAAGAAGAAATTCAAAGCTCTGAAGCTGTCCTATATGGAAGCAAGAAGCAGAAGCTCTGAATTTTCTGAAGTTCTAGGCAAATGTGAACGTCTCGACTGAAATGAAAAATACTCAGGGAAGTCTTTTATTTATAAATTCTTCTAGTATTTATTTCAGGGGGAGATTGTTAATCTCAGGGGGAGACATATCCACACACTATGTTTATATGCTTATGCTATAACTGTGTAATTGTCTTTAGTCATGTGATATTCTGATTGCAAATTCATATCAATTATATATGTTTTTGTCATCATCAAAAAGGGGGAGATTGTTAGAACAAGAATTGTTCTGATCAATATTCTTAGTTTTGATGATAACATTATAAAAATTATATATATATATATATATATATATATATATATATATATATATATATATATAATTTTAATTAAACCATACATGTTTGACAAATTATTAATATTATTTTTTTATGCAATAACAATTTTTTTTACCTATCTGCAAGAAAAAGTATTATCAAATTATTAATAAAGATAACATAATGGGGTTATTTTTAAAAATATTAAAGTAAGACTTTATTAACAATTACAAATATACTAATTTATCTTTTCTTATAAATATTAATCTTTGATCAAATCCAATTAAGTTTATCAATAAATTAGAAAACATAATGTATCCTTTAGAATTTTATATTAATTCTTAAAACATCAAATTACTTAATAAAATGTGATTCAATGCATATTACAAATTTCCCCACTAAAATCTCCAACTACTCTCCACTTAATTCTATTCCCACTTTCTTCTTATTCTTTCTATTTAATTAAATATGTTAAAAAAAACTTAAATGTATTTTTGGTGCTTATAAGTTAGCGAATTTTTTATTTTCGTTCTTGTAAATATTTTTTACCTGAGTCTCTATTGTTAGAACAAGAATTGTTCCGATCAATATTTTCAGTTTTGATGATAACATTATATATGAATTTTGTATAAGACAATGTGGTACTCTAATCATATGCATTTTCCATTTCAGGAAATATATAAATAGTATGCATAACCCAGCGCAAGAAGCACTGACTCAGAAGGTTCAAGTATGCAACATCAGAACATGCTCTCGCAAGACATCAGAAGATGCTCAAGCAGAATTAGAACATGGTCTATGAAGCATCAGAAGAACTTGAGTTTAGAAGCAGAAGCACTGAAGTTCTTATGGTATCACGCTAGAAGCACTTCAAAGTCAGAAGACAAGAAGATGCTTTGCACCAAGCTGTTTGACTCTGATATTCAAACGTTGTATCTACAAAGATCAGATCAGAAGCAAGTACAAGATGACAGGCTACGCTGATTGACAAAAGGAACGTTAGAAGCTATTAAAGGCAAAGTCAGTTAAAGCAGGAAAAGCAAGGCTCGAGGTAGTTGACAAAAGAGTGAAACATTAAATGCAAAGCTGTACGGATCACGCAACGCATTAAATGCTTCCAACGGTCATCTTCTCATAACGCCTATAAATAGAAGTTCTGATGAGAAGCTGAATACACAACTCTTGCGCAAGATACAGAAACGTTGTCAATTTCAAAAGCTCTCAAACTTCATCTTCAACCTCACTTCACTTGTAATATCTTAGTGAGATTTAAACTTAGAACTTAAGAGAAATATCACAGTTGTGATTATAGCTTTTTAAGAAACATTTAAATACTCTTGTAAATATTTATTTTACATTGATTTGTAAAAGGTTCCTAGAGTGATCAAGTTGTGATCAGTAGACTCTAGAAGACTTAGAAGTTTCTAAGTGTTGATTTCCTAGAGTGATCAAGGTGTGATCAGAATACTCTAGAAGACTTAGAGGGTATCTAAGTGGAAAACCATTGTAATCAAGGTTGATTAGTGGATTAAATCCTCAGTTGAGGTAAATCACTCTAAGGGGGTGGACTGGAGTAGTTTCGTTAACAACGAACCAGGATAAAAATATTGTGTTCATTATTTTTGTCTCAAGAGCTTTTAAAGTCACACTTATTCAAACCCCCCTTTCTAAGTGTTTTTATATCCTTCATCTATATCTTTCTTTTTGCTTGCAGTTAAGTCCCTAAAGCCAAAATCTGCAGGAAAATCAGCAGGTTTCGTGCGAATTTTTCTGTGAATTTTGATTTTAGAGACTGATACGAACGCAAAAGTGAAAATCAAAAACTATAGAGACGAAAATCAAAAATTCGCTAACATACAGGGACCAAAAGTGCATTTAAGCCATAAGAAAATAATTATTAACCTTAAAAATATCATTCTCTTTTATTTAATCATACATAAGGATTAAATTCATAAAATTAAATGATTCGCTAAATATAAATTATTGTATTTATATATTTATTTTAATTAAATTAAGTAATAAATATTAGCCTTAAAAATGACAAATTTATCAAAAAATAATTATTTAATTACTTAGCAATATAATTATAATGATAATAATAATTATTATTATTATTTGTTATTATTATTATTATTATTAAATAACCCTTAGCAATTTCCAATCTATTCATTTAAAATTTATTTTTCATTTTTTCATACACTATATATACTCAATTAATAATAGGCCAATTTGTTTTGACTTTTTTTTTAAAATGATTTTTATAGTATTACGTAATTTTGCGTAAAAAAATTTACAAAGAAATTTTGCATAAAAGCTTCAAATGAGAATTTGGTTTGAATAGTTATTTTTAAAATGTTATTTAAGGTATTTCCTCTTTTTATTGAAACTTTTTTTGGATATCAAAATTTCAAAAAATCACTTAATTTTAAAACTATTTAAAATATATTTTTATAAAAATCATTTTCGAAGTACCATTTTTTTAAAAAAGTTACGATTTTGACTATGTTTTGGTCTTCAATAATATTTGTTTATGTTATAGGATGTCAAATATAATATTTTAATTTAGAAAAAAAGAATATAAAAAAACCATTTTTTTAAAGTTGAAACAAACAGATCTAATATTTAATGTACTTCTAATTCATTAATGTTTGCTAATTCTCAATTTTTTCGTAAGTACTTATTTTGATGTAATTAAAAAAATATATATACGTTTTATGAGTTCATTAAAGATCCGTTTCTTTTTTTCTCATAAGTTTAATTGGTTGTAATTTTTCTCTTTTTTGTACGGGTTTTCTCGTTTTTGTGTTTTCGGGTTAGAGAACCCTTAGTTCTCCCTATCAATATATCTTCCTTACACAAAAAAAAATCTTGAATTCAAACCAAATTCTAGACACACGGAAAATGTTTTTTTTTTTCATTTTTTAAATAAATTTATTATGTGATTTAAATTTTATATTTTTAAGATTTATTTCAATTTCCTACTTATTTTTTACTTTTATATATTTATAACTGTTTTGTTTTTTTGTTTTCTATAATTTGTCTAATTCTTATTATTGTTTAATTTTGAATTCTATTATGTATTTTTTAGTTATAATAAAAAATATATTTTTACAATCCCATTAAATAAAAATTATAAATAAAAATTTTTATATGATTTATAACTATGTTATTTATTAATAGCAATTCAAAAAATATATATAGTTTAAGAATGACAATATTTATTTGACCAAAAGTAATGAAATGATATTGTTTAACAATTATAAGGTTATATATTATTTACTTTTTTCTCAAACAATATAATATTAATAATTCTTTTTCTAGCACAATACTATTTAAGAATATTATAAAAAAATATTCTTTGAAAATTAATATTATAAATAATTAGGTAATATATTAATAAAGTTATATAATATTATTTAATAATACTAAATAATATTATAAAATAATATATTAATAAAGTTATATAATATTATTTAATACTAGTTATAAAATATTGAAAAATATTATCACAATATGCATGAAAAAACAAATAATATTATTATATGATATATTATCTTAGTATTATTTTATAAAATAATATTCTTGAACAATATATATATATATATATATATATATATATATATATATATATATATATATATATATATATATATATAATATTTAAACAATATCATCTTATTGCGATTAATAAAATTCTTTAACATCACTTTATAATTATTAATAATATTTTTTCCTGCATTTTAAAAAAAATAATATTGTAATTCTTTGACCAAAAGTATAATATTAATAATTCTTAATATTTGGTAAAATATGATATTTAACTAATTTTATTTCTATACTTTTATAGAAGCATTATATATATATATATATATATATATATATATATATATATATATATATATATATATATATATATATATATATATAAAATTTAAATACTATACAGGTTTTACCAATTAATTATTGTTATTAATATAATATTTTAATCAAACAATAGCAATATTATTTTCACTCAAATACAACAACAAATATAATTAAATTATTAAACAAGTCTACAAAATTAAACCATTTTAAAAAATATTAAATTAAAGTCTTTTTGTCCATTAAATATATACTAACTTTTTTTTAAATACAAAGTTTCTGTCAAATTTGATTAAGTTTATCAATAAATTAGAAAAGGTAAAATATCATTTAAAGTTGTATATTAATTCTTAAAATATCAATTTATTTACTAAAATGTGATTCAATGTATATTAATAATTTTAATTTTAATATTTTTATAGAAGTTTTACATTATTGGTATATATATAAAATAAACTTTCTAGTGCATGTCAAACAATTCAAAAATAATTATAAAAAAATAATTAATTTAATAGAAGTTAAAGAAATTAGACCATTTATAAGTATTGAAAAAAGAATATTAAATTTAAAAACAATATAAAATCAGAATGTGAGTTTCTCCACTCTTATTTTTATAGTTTCTGTCTTTTCATTTTTATAATCATACAGAAAAAACAATCTCCATTTCTTCAAAGTCGCCACATACTAACTGTTAATTTTGAAGATGACAAAGGTAAATATATCACATTGATCAGGACCTCTGATCATAGCTAATTGATATTTTTTTTGTATTGGTATATTTAGATTCAACAACTTTAATACTTATACATTCTCTAATTTGTTTTATAACGTTTGATCAGATTCATTCCTATCTCTTTACATTGAATGTGATATTTTTTTTTCTTTTTTCCATGACTTTTAGGAAGTTTATAGTCAACATGTTTGTAATAGATCGACAAATAAATAAATTGTGAGATGAAGTTTTGTTTTGTTTTTTTGTTTTTTTTATTGCTGCCCTATAATTTTTAGTTTTCTAGTTTTTACAAGAGAGGATTGTATTTAAAAATATTAATTATATGAATATTTGTGAGATGAGTTTAAATGATACATATCAATATTGATTTTTTATTTGTTTTCTCATGAGCTAATTTTCAACTTTTATTGATTTATTGAGTAAAAGTTCAGTTGAATATTTTCATTTTCTCTTATGGTGACTAACTTATGTTTTTTATAGGAAATTGGAGGATCGGGTACAAAGAAACCAATAACCAATGATGATGCCAAGATGTATATAAAAGAAGTAAAGATTGCATTTAAAGATGAGAAGGACAAGTACCGTGAATTTCTAATGATTATGAAAGATTTTCAAATGAGAAGGTTTGATTTATTCTCATATAATGATAAAAGTTTTAAATTTGCTTATTATAACAAATTTATTTATTTTTCGTATGATGTATTTGCAGAATTGATATACATGGCGTGATGGAAAGAGTGAAGGAGTTGCTCAAATGTCACAAAGAATTATTATTAAAATTTGATATTTTTTTACCTGAAGGTTTAGAAATCAAATCTCCAGCGAAGAAGCCAAAGGTGCCTGAAGTGAATAAAGAAAAAGCAGAAAAGTATTTGGGCAAAGTAAAGGTATAAAGATTGTTTTGATACACATATGTTTAATTTTATAGAGAAACTTTATTAATATACGTATAGGGTTAATTTTAATAAGTATAATGAGTTATTTTTATGCAGACTCGATTTCGACGTGAACCTTGTGTATACGATTTATTTCTAGATATATTGAGTATGTACAAAAACAACAATATGAGTCTTAAGGAGATGTGTGAAAAGGTATGTGATAAGTTTTCTATTCCTTTAAGTTTTATTTTCTTTTTTATTGCTCATTTTAATTATAATTGTATTTTTTTTCCAGGTTTTTTCACTTTTTAAAAACCACCGTGATCTAGTCGATGGATTTATTGATTTTCTTCCAAAAGATAGCTCGTAATTCATACTGATTAACTTTCTTTGGTAAAGTAATTTGTAATGAGTTAATAATAGCTATGCTTTTGTTGGACATATTATTTATTTTATTAAGTATAATTTTAAATTTTGTAATTTGAGACATGTTGTAAGCAAGCGTTTCAACTTTCAACAATAATTTATCAATTTAGTTTATGATTTTGAGTGAAAAGATGACAATTTATATATGAAAACTAATGAAGATAAATCGATTCGGAAAATTAATAAATGAAGCTGCTCTCGTGGTTATGGTATGTTATAGGCACAAACCTTTTCATTATCTTCGGGTATGGTATGTTATAGGCACAACTGGACATTATAATTGTAATTTTGTATTATGGAACCATTGGCCGCTAGATTTTCTTAAACTCTAAATTGCTGTATTTTTTGGGTGAGTACACCTTGTACTCTTCTTTAAAATCTCATTGCTTATAAAAAAAAAACATGTTAGATGTTTTTTTTTTTTTTTTTGAATAAGCAATGGTATTAAAAAGGGAGCATAAGGGATACTCCTCCCACTACAAACGGAAAACTCCTAACACTCGAAACATAGGAGCGGAAGGATATTCCAAGTGTGGTAATTACAAAGAACTCCTAACTTATAGGAAGATAAAAGCCAACTCCAAGAGGAGAGAATAATCTCCGACATACACTCGAAAAAGCTAAACGACTCTTTTCTAAAAATACAAGCATTACGCTTCAACCATAAACACCAAACCGTTGCCAACCATATCACCGCCGCAATAGTCCTCTTATTTAAACTCTTCACTTTACCACAAGAAGCAAAGAAACGAACAAAATCTTCAAAAGATAAGTCGAAGCCATGGCCAATCCAATGATACACCCTTCTCCAAATCCGGGAAGTTATCTCACAACCTTCAAGGAGATGCAATAGAGATTCCTCCTTTTTCTTGCACATAACACACATCAAGTCATTAATATCCACCAACACACCTCTTTTGAAAAGGTGGTCTTTAGTTGCTATTCTGTTATGAATAATACGCCAACCAAAAAACAGAATTTTTGCGGGAACTTTGACTTTCCACAAGTAAGACGCTTCTTTAACCAAACCGGAAGAAATTGAATGTTAGATGTGATTCTACCACAAATTGAATAATGTGTTAGAGAAATGATCTTAAACAAGGATGGAGAATGTGAAATATTAGAGATGGGTATGTCGTTTTATGTTACCACATTCTAGATGGTAGAAGAAGAAGAGGGAGAGAATCAAACACTTTTTAGTTATCCAACGAAAAGCATTCCCCACTTTTTGCTAGTTTTTATATAAGAATTTAACGGAAATAAATTTTGTAAATAAGTTTTAAGGTGGAAAAAGGTCTTTGCCAAGAAGACCCGCTATCTCTTTTTTTTTTTGTGTTGTCTATGGAGGTGTTAACGGGTGAGTAAATCTATTGCGATAGGTGACTTTCGAGTGTTCAAGATTAATGATGAGGAGGAAGTGAATCTTCTTCAATTTGCGGATGACACAATGATTACGGAGGAGGGAGATTGTGAAAATATTTGGAGTATAAAAGCTACTCTTAGGGACTTTGAAATGATGTCGGGTTTGACAATTAATTTCAATAAAAGTTAGCTTTATGGTATTAATGTGGGAGATTCGTATTTAAATGCGGCATCGACTTTTCGCTATTGCAAAGTGGATAGCTTATCGTTGAAATTTCTTGGTGTTAAGGTGGGAGATAGCCCAAGGAAATTATTTATGTGGAGGGACTTATTAAACCATTAGAAGAGGAGGTTGGCCGTGTGGAAAGGAAAACACCTCAATATAGCGGGTCGTGTAGTGTTGATCAATTCGAGGCTAAATGCCATTCTAATTTACTATTTATCTTTCTATAAGGCGCCTTGTAGAGTTTTACAAGAGATTTGTAGTATTCAAAGCAACTTTCTTTAGAGTGGTTGTAGGAATAAGAGGACTATTCATTGGATGTCTTGGGATATTGTTTGCAAACCAAGTGATAAAGGTGGTCTTGGAATAAAAAATGTGGAGGATTTTGAAAGAGAAGGATGTGGTTTGGAGTAGTGTTCTTAATAGTATATACGTTAGCCCGGAGTTGAAAGTCCTCATAGGCGAAAAAAGTGTGTTGAATAAGAGGGATTCTATTCGGTGGAGGGATATTTTATTATCCGATAATTATGTTAATCTACAAGATAATCACTTTACAACCGGGATTAAGTGTCGTCCTGGAAATGGCGCGAGCATTCCTTTTTTGTACTATCATTGGATAGGCGATAAAGACTTGAAGGAAACTTTCCCTAAAGTCTTTTCGTTCGCGGAATACCATACATCAAGTGTTGCGGCTGCAAGTTTTTGGCAGGGACCGGAATGGTGCTGGAATTTATCAGCTCTAGTGGAAAACCAGAACAACATCCATCCTAGTGTGTGGCTAGAATTTTCTGAAACTATGCATGCAAAAATTCTGCATGCATTCATTCCGGACAGATTCAATTGGAAGGCGGGGATGAAGCTTTGTACATGGTTAATTCTTGCTTTAAGTTGTTTAGCGAGAAACAATCCCATCCTTCGTTGCCAATAGATAAGGTGAATGCTATTAATCATTTACGTAAGGTGAGAGTTCTGCCTAAGTTTCATATTTTCGGATGGAGATTATTTCTAAATAGAATACTAACTAAGGATCAATTGTGGAAAAGGAAAATTTTGACGGATGCTAGAGATTTAGCTTGTGTCTTGTGTTCGTCGAAGGAGGAAACTTTATCTCATATATTGGGGCATTGTGTGATTGCGGCGAGAATTTGGAGGAATGTTTTTAATTGGATTGTTCCTATAGAGGAGTTAACTTTGGAGGAATTTGAAGGTTTCTTTGACTATTGTGACAAGGTTAGGAATTTATCCAAAAGGAATATTGTAGTTGTAATTTGATTGGCATCGGCTTGGATATTTGGTTGAAACGAACGCGATCATTTTTAAGGGTGACAATTTTATTTTTGATGATTGCTTATCGAAGATAATCTTGAACACTTGGAAATGGTTGTTATTGCAAACTCTTGTAATTTTCATACTTGGAATATCCTACCTCTCATTTGTTTTAGGATATAGGGGCTTTCCATTTTTTATTCGGGTGGAGTATCCCTTTTTCTCCCTCTATTAATTCATTTCCTATTAAATAAATAAATACTGATGAAAAATGAAAGAGAGAGAGGAGAGTAACTCTAAATTATTCCCCCTCTCTTGAAAACTTTACAGATCCATCGTCTTCAACAAACACATCATTATCACCCTTCATCTTCTTCATGGCCATAATTGTCATATATTGGGCTTGTATTGCCATTATTTCAAAAGCTCATACTTTTTTTCAAGATTCCTTTTTCAAACCCAAGACTTTTACATAAATTTGTAATAATTTTTATGACACCCCCTTAGATAACTTCCCAAACTCTACCTCAAATACTATGGCAAAAAAGAGTTTAGGCATCACCCTCTTTACAAACACTTTTTTATAAAAACCTATTAAAATATAAAAGAGGATATTAGAGAACGCTTTTTGATAATAAGCGTTGGCTTAAGGTGTCCACATAGACAACACTTTGTAATATAAGCCTTGCTATATGTTAAATAAAAAAATTTAAAAATAATATATTAGACAACGCTTTACTTTAGACAACCCTTGTCAATAAATAAAAGTGTTGCCTTAAGTAGTATATTAGGCAACACTTATCAATAATAAAAAGTGTTGCCTTAAGTAGTACATTACGCAGCGCTTATTAATAAATAATAGCGCTGTCTTAAGTTGTTCATTAGGAAGCGCCCATAAATATACAAAAAGTGTTGTATAATATACAAATCAACATTAGGCAACACCTATTAATAAATAAAAGCTTTGCATTAAGTAGTACAACATTTATTAATAAATAAAAGCGATGCTTTAAATAATACATTTGCCTGCGCTTTTTGATAAAATAAAAGCGTTACCTTAAGTAGTACATTAGACATCACTTATTAATTAATTTCTCCAAAAGTAATGTTTGTGGTATGAATATTGGCGAATGCTTTATGAATTCCGCAACTACTTTTCTCGCGTGCAAAAAAGGAGACATCCCGTTCTTGTTCCTAGGAATAATGGTGGGGGCGAATCTTAGAAGAAAGAAGACGTGGTTGAAAGTGATTAACAATATTAAAAGTAGGCTTTCTAATTGGAAAGGAAGAAACATATCCATTGGTGGTAGAGTGACATTTATAAATACGGTGCTTAACGCAGTACCTTCTTTCACTCTCTCTTTTTACAAGGCGTCGGGGTTTGTTTTAAAAGAGATAAGAAGCCTTCTAAGCAATTTTTTATGGAGCGACAATATGAACAAGAGAAGCATTCATTGGTTGAACTGGGAAACGGTTTGTAAACCTAAAGAGAAGGGGGGTTTAGGTGTGAGGGATGTGGGGGAGGTGAACAAAGCTCTTCTTCTTAAGTGGAAATGGAGGATTCTTAAGGAGGACAAAGCAATTTGGAGCGATTTTTTGTCTTTGAGATATCATGAACCAAAACTAAAGGTGTTAGCATATGGTGGGATTGATATTAGTTCAAAGGACTCCATTTGGTGGAGGGATGTCATAAACAATGATGTGAAGGAAGACCATAGTGAGGAAGGATTTATGGGGTGTGTTCAAAGTATTATCAAAAAAGGCAACCTTGTTCCTTTTTGGTTTGGATTATGGATAGGAGAACAAATTCTGTGTTTTAAGTTTCCGGAATTATTTGACATTTCTATTAATAAATTATGTTCAGTGGCAGATGTTTTCTTTTGGGAGAATGATGAGTGATAACACGATTTTATATCGTATATTTAGCTTACAATCCATAGATATTTATAGCATT